>NC_092756.1:70872767-71172767 GCF_047496795.1 Chiloscyllium punctatum | reverse complement strand
AGCAGCACAGAGGGATTAGGGAGTCATCACAGGAATCAGCCGCACAGAGGGATTATGGCGTCCTTACAATAATCAGCAGCACAGAGGGATTAGGGAGTCCTTACAGAAATCAGCAGCACAGAGGGATTAGGGAGTCCTTACAGAAATCTGCAGCACAGAGGGATTAGGGAGTCCTTACAGAAATCAGCAGCACAGAGGGATTAGGGAGTCCTTACAGAAATCAGCAACACAGAGGGATTAGGGAGTCCTTACAGAAATCAGCAGCATAGAGGGATAAGGGAGTCCTTACAATAATCAGCAGCACAGAGGGATTAGGGAGTCTTTACAGAAATCAGCGTCATAGAGGGATGAGGGAGTCCTTTCAGAAATCTGCAGCACAGAGGGATTCGGGAATCCTTACAATAATCTGCAGCACAGAGGGATTAGGGAGTCCTTACAATAATCAACAGCACAGAGGGATTAGGGAGTCCTTACAGATATCAGCAACAAAGAGGGATTAGGGAGTCCTTACAGAAATCAGCTGCACAAAGGCATTAGGGAGTCCTTACAGAAATCAGCAGCACAGAGGGATTAGAGAGTCCTTAAAATGATCGGTTGCACTGTGGGATTAGGGAGTCCTTTCAGAAATCAGCCGCACAGAGGGAATAGGGAGTCCTTACAATAGTCAGCTGCACAGAGTGATTAGGGAGTCCTTCCAGAAATCTGCAGCACAGAGGGATTAGGGAGTCCTTACAAAAATCTGCAGCGCAGAGGGATTAGGGAGTCCTTGCAGAAATTAGCAGCACAGAGGGTTGAGGGAGTCCTTACAGTAATCTGCAGCACAGAGGGATTAGGGAGTCCTCACAGAAATCAGCAGCACAGAGTGATTAGGGAGTCCTTACAGAAATCAGCTGCACATAGGGATTAGGGAGTCCTTACAGAAATCAGCAGCACAGAGGGATTAGAGAGTCCTTAAAATGATCGGTTGCACTGTGGGATTAGGGAGTCCTTTCAGAAATCAGCCGCACAGAGGGAATAGGGAGTCCTTACAATAGTCAGCTGCACAGAGTGATTAGGGAGTCCTTACAGAAATCTGCAGCACAGAGGGATTAGGGAGTCCTTACAGAAATCAGCAGCACAGAGGGATTAGGGATTCCTTACAGAAATCAGCAGCATAGAGGGATTAGGGAGACTTTACAGAAATCAGCAGCACAGAGGGATTAGGGAGTCCTTACAGAAATCAGCCGCACCGAGGGATTAGGGAGTCCTTACAGAAATCAGCAGCGCAGAGGGATTAGGGAGTCCTTACAGAAATCAGCAGCACAGAGGGATTAGGGAGTCCTTACAGAAATCAGCCACACAGTGGGATTAGGGAGTCCTTTCAGAAATCAGCCGCACAGAGGGATTATGGCGTCCTTACAGAAATCAGCAGCACAGAGGGATTAGGGAGTTCTTCCAGAAATCAGCAGCACAGAGGGATTTGGGAGTCCTTACAATAATCAGCAGCACCGAGCGATTAGGTAGTCCTTACAAAAATCTGCAGCGCAGAGGGATTAGGGAATCCTTACAATAATCAGCAGCACAGAGGGATTAGGGAGTCCTTACAGAAATCAGCGTCATAGAGGGATGAGGGAGTCCTTTCAGAAATCTGCAGCACAGAGGGATTAGGGAATCCTTACAATAATCTGCAGCACAGAGGGATTAGGGAGTCCTTACAATAATCAGCCGCACAGAGGGATTAGGGATTCCTTAAAATAATCTGCCGCACAGACGGATTAGGGAGTCCTTAAAGAAATCTGCAGCACAGAGGGATTAGGGAGTCCTTACAATAATCAGCAGCACAGAGGGATTAGGGAGTCCTGACAGAAATCAGCAACACAGAGGGATTAGGGAGTCCTTACAATGATCAGCAGCCCAGAGGGATTAGGGAGTCCTTACAATAATCAGCATCACAGAGGGATTAGGGAGTCCTTACAGAAATCAGCAACACAGAGGGATTACGGAGTCCTTACAATAATCAGCATCACAGAGGGATTAGGGAGTCCTTACAGAAATCAGCAACACAGAGGGATTAGGGAGTCCTTACAGAAATCAGCTGCACAAAGGCATTAGGGAGTCCTTACAGAAATCAGCAACACAGAGGGATTAGGGAGTCCTTACAGAAATCAGCAGCACAGAGGGATTAGGGAGTCCTTACAGAAATCAGCAACACAGAGGGATTAGGGAGTCCTTACAGAAATCTGCAACACAGAGTGATTAGGGAGCCCTTACAATAATCAGCAGCCCAGAGGGATTAGGGAGTCCTTACAATAATCAGCATCACAGAGGGATTAGGGAGTCCTTACAGAAATCGACAGAACAGAGCGATTAGGGAGTCCTTACAGAAATCGGGAGCACAGAGGGATTAGGGAGTCTTTAGAGAAATCAGTAGCACCGAGGGATTAGGGAGTCCTTACAGAATTCAGCAGCACGGAGCGATTAGGTTGTCCTTACAAAAATCGGGAGCACAGAGGGATTATGGAGTCCTTACAGAAATCGACAGCACAGAGGGATTAGGGAGTCTTTAGAGAAATCAGCAGCACAGAGTTATTAGGGAGTCCTTACAGAAATCAGCAGCACAGAGGGATTAGGGAGTCCTTACAGAAATCGACAGCACAGAGGGATTAGGGAGTCCTTACAGAAATCAGTAGCACTGAGGGATTAGGGAGTCCTTACAGAAATCAGTAGCACAGAGGGATTAGGGAGTCCTTACAGAAATCAGTAGCACAGACGGATTAGGGAGTCCTTACAGAAATCAGCAGCACAGAGTGATTAGGGAATCCTTACAGAAATCAGCAGCACAGAGGGATTAGGGAGCCCTTACAGAAATCAGCAACACAGAATGATTAGGGAGTCCTTACAGAAATATGAAGCACAGAGGGATTAGGGAGTCTTTACAGAAATCAGCAGCACAGAGGGATTAGGGAGTTCTTACAGAAATCAGCAGCACATAGGGATTAGGGAGTCTTTACAGAAATCAACAGCACTGAGGGATTAGGGAGTCCTTCCAGAAATCTGCAGAACAGAGGGATTAGGGAGTCCTTACAATAATCTGCAGCACAGAGGGATTAGGGAGTCCTTACAGAATTCAGCAGCACAGAGGGATTAGGGAGTCCTTACAAAAATCGGCAGCACAGACGGATTAGGGAGTCCTTACAGAAATCAGCTGCACAGAGGGATTAGGGCGTCCTTACAATAATCAGCAGCACAGAGGGATTAGGGAGTCCTTACAATAATCAGCAGCACAGAGGGATTAGGAAGTCTTTACAGAATTCAGCAGCACAGAGGGATTAGGGAGTCCTTACAATAATCAGCAGCACAGAGGGATAAGGGAGTCCTTACAATAATCAGCAACACAGAGTGATTAGGGAGTCATCACAAAAATCCACAACACAGAGGGATTAGGGAGTCCTTACAGAAATCAGCAGCACAGAGGGATTAGGGAGTCCTCACAGAAATCAGCAGCAGAGAGGGATTATGGCGTCCTTAACAGAAGTCAGCCGCACAGAGAGATTAGTGCGTCATTACACTAATCAACCGCACAGTCGGATTAGGGATTCCACACAGAATTCTGCAGAACAGAGGGATGAGGGCGTCCACACAGAAATCTGCAGAACAAAGGGAGTAGGGTGTCCTTACAGAAATCAGCAGCACAGAGGGATTAGGGAGTCGTTAAAATAATCAGCCATACAGAGGGATTAGCGAGTCCTTACAGAAATCAGCAGCACAGAGGGATTAGGGAGTCCTTCCAGAAATCTGCAGCATAGAGGGAGTAGGGGGTCCTTACAGAAATCGGAAGCAGAGAGGGATTAGGGAATCCTTACAGAAATTAGCTGCACGGAGGGATTAGGGAGTCCTTACAGAAATCGGAAGCAGACAGGGATTAGGGAGTCCTTACAGAAATCAGCAGCACAGAGGGATTAGGAAGTTCTTCCAGAAATCATCAGCACAGAGGGATTAGGGAGTCCTTACAGAAATCGGAAGCAGACAGGGATTAGGGAGTCCTTACAGAAATCAGCAGCACAGAGGGATTAGGGAGTCCTTACAGAAATCAGCAGCACAGAGGGATTAGGGAGTCCTTACAGAAATCGGAAGCAGTGAGGGATTAGGGAGTCCTTACAGAAATCAGCAACACAGAGGTATTAGGGAGTCCTTACAGAAATCAGCCGCACAGAGGGATTAGGGCGTCTTTACAGAAATCGGCAGCACAGAGGGATTAGGGAGTCCTGACAGAAGTCGGCAGCACAGAGGGATTAGGGAGTCCTTACAGAAATCAGCAACACAGAGGGATTAGGGAGTCCTTACAATAATCTGCAGCACAGAGTGATTAGGGAGTCCTTACAGAAATCAGCAGCACAGAGGGATTAGGGAGTCTTTACAGAAATCAGCAGCACAGAGGGATTGGGGAGTCCTTACAGAAATCAGCAGCACAGAGGGATTAGGGAGTCCTTTCAGAAATCAGTAGCACAGATTGATTAGGGAGTCCTTACAAGAATATGCAGCACAGGGTGATTAGGGAGTCCTTACAGAAATCAGGCGCACAGAGGGATTATGGCATCCTTACAATAATGTGCATCACAGGGGGATTAGGGAGTCCTTACAGAAATCTGCAGCACATAGGGATTAGGGAATCCTTACAGAAATCAGCAGCACAGAGGGATTAGGAAGTCCTTACAATAATCTGCAGCACAGAGGGATTAGGGCTTCCTTACAGTAATATGCAGCACAGAGGGATTAGGGAGTCGTCACAAAAATCAGAAGCACAGAGGGATGAGGGAGTCCTTACAGAAATCAGCAGCACAGAGGGATGAGGGAGTCCTTACAGAAATCAGCAGCACAGAGGGAGTAGGGAGTCCTTACAGAAATCAGCAGCACAGAGGGAGTAGGGAGTCCTTACAGAAATCAGCAGCACAGAGGGAGTAGGGAGTCCTTACAGAAATCAGCAGCACAGAGGGATTAGGGAGTCCTGACAGAAATCAGCAACACAGAGGGATTAGGGAGTCCTTACAATAATCAGCAGCACAGAGGGATTAGGGAGTCCTTACAATAATCAGCATCACAGAGGGATTAGGGAGTCCTTACAGAAATCAGCAACACAGAGGGATTAGGGAGTCCTTACAGAAATCAGCAGCACAGAGGGATTAGGGAGTCCTTACAATAATCAGCAGATCAGAGGGTTTCGGGAGTCTTTACAGAAATCAGCAACACAGAGGGATTCGGGAGTCCTTACAGAAATCAGCTGCACAAAGGCATTAGGGAGTCCTTACAGAAATCAGCAACACAGAGGGATTAGGGAGTCCTTACAGAAATCTTCAACACAGAGGGATTAGGGAGTCCTTACAATAATCAGCAGCCCAGAGGGATTAGGGAGTCCTTACAATAATCAGCATCACAGAGGGATTAGGGAGTCCTTACAATAATCAGCATCACAGAGGGATTAGGGAGTCCTTACAGAAATCAGCAACAGAGAGGGATTAGGGAGTCCTTACATAAATCAGCAACACAGAGGGATTAGGGAGTCCTTACAATAATCAGCAGATCAGAGGGATTAGGGAGTCCTTACAGAAATCAGCAACACAGAGGCATTAGGGAGACTTTACAGAAATCAGCAACACAGAGGGATTAGGGAGTCCTTCCAGAAATCAGCAAAACAGAGGGAGTAAGGAGTCCTTACAATAATCTGCAGCACAGGGGGATTAGGGAGTAATTACAGAAATCGGCAGCACAGAGGGATTAGGGAGTCCTTACAGAAATCAGCAGCACAGAGTGATTAGGGAGTCCTTACAGAAATCAGCAGCACAGAGGGATTAGGGAGTCCTTACAGAAATCAGCAGCACATAGGGATTAGGGAGTCTTTACAGAAATCAGCAGCACAGAGGGGTTAGGGAATCCTTACAGAATTCAGCAGCACAGAGCGATTCGGGAGTCGTCACAAAAATCAGCAGCACTGAGGGATCAGCGAGTCCTTACAATAATGTGCAGCACAGAGGGATTAGGGAGTCCTTACAGAAATCAGCAGCACAGAGGGTTTAGGGAGTGCTTACATAAATCTGCAGCACAGAGCGATTAGGGAGTCCTTCCAATAATCTGCATCACAGAGGGATTTGGGAGTGCTTACAATAATCTGCAGCACAGAGGGATTAGGGAGTCCTTTCAGAAATCTGCAGCACAGAGGGATTAGGGAGTCATTACAGAAATCTGCAGCACAGAGGGATTAGGGAGTCCATACAGAAATCTGCAGCACAGAGGGATTAGGGAGTCCTTACAGAAATCAGCAGCACAGAGGGATGAGGGAGGCCTTACAGAAATCAGCAGCACAGATTGATTAGGGAGTCCTTACAGAAATCAGCAGCACAGAGCGGTTAGGGAATTCTTAATATAATCAGCCGCATATGGAGATTCGTGAGTCCTTACAATAATCAGCCGCACAGTGGGATAAGAGATTCCACGCAGAAATCTGCAGAACAGAGGGATTAGGGAGTCCTTAGGGAAATCTGCAGAACAGAGGGATTAGGGAGTCCTTAAAATAATCAGCCGCACAGAGGGATTAGGGAGTCCTTACAATAATCTGCAGCACAGAGGGATTAGGGCTTCCTTACAGTAATATGCAGCACAGAGGGATTAGGGAGTCGTCACAAAAATCAGAAGCACAGAGGGGTTAGGGAGTACTTACAGAAATCAGCAGCACAGAGGGATTAGGGAGTCCTTACAGAAATCAGCAGCACAGAGGGATGAGGGAGTCCTTACAGAAATCAGCAGCACAGAGGGAGTAGGGAGTCCTTACAGAAATCAGCAGCACAGAGGGATTAGGGAGTCCTGACAGAAATCAGCAACACAGAGGGATTAGAGAGTCCTTACAGAAATCAGCAGCACAGAGGGATGAGGGAGTCCTTACAGAAATCAGCAGCACAGAGGGATGAGGGAGTGCTTACAGAAATCAGCAGCACAGAGGGAGTAGCGAGTCCTTACAGAAATCAGCAGCACAGAGGGATGAGGGAGTCCTTACAGAAATCAGCAACACAGAGGGATTAGGGAGTCCTTACAATAATCTGCAGCACAGAGGGATTAGGGAATCCTTACAATAATCAGCATCACAGAGGGATTAGGGAGTCCTTACAGAAATCAGCAACACAGAGGGATTAGGGAGTCCTTACAGAAATTAGCAGCACAGAGGGATTAGGGAGTCCTTACAATAATCAGCAGATCAGAGGGATTAGGGAGTCTTTACAGAAATCAGCGACACAGAGGGATTCGGGAGTCCTTACAGAAATCAGCTGCACAAAGGCATTAGGGAGTCCTTACAGAAATCAGCAACACAGAGGGATTAGGGAGTCCTTACAGAAATCTGCAACACAGAGGGATTAGGGAGTCCTTACAATAATCAGCAGCCCAGAGGGATTAGGGAGTCCTTACAATAATCAGCATCACAGAGGGATTAGGGAGTCCTTCCAGAAATCAGCAACACAGAGGGATTAGGGAGTCCTTACAGAAATCAGCAACACAGAGGGATTAGGGAGTCCTTACAATCATCAGCAGATCAGAGGGATTAGGGAGTCCTTACAGAAATCAGCAACACAGAGGCATTAGGGAGACTTTACACAAATCAGCAACACAGAGTGATTAGGGAGTCCTTCCAGAAATCAGCAAAACAGAGGGCGTAAGGAGTCCTTACAATAATCTGCAGCACAGGGGGATTAGGGAGTAATTACAGAAATCGGCAGCACAGAGGGATTAGGGAGTCCTTACAGAAATCAGCAGCACAGAGTGATTAGGGAGTCCTTACAGAAATCGGCAGCACAGAGGGATTAGGGAGTCCTTACAGAAATCAGCAGCACATAGGGATTAGGGAGTCTTTACAGAAATCAGCAGCACAGAGGGGTCAGGGAATCCTTACAGAATTCAGCAGCACAGAGCGATTCAGGAGTCGTCACAAAAATCAGCAGCACTGAGGGATCAGCGAGTCCTTACAATAATGTGCAGCACAGAGGGATTCGGGAGTCCTTACAGAAATCAGCAGCACAGAGGGATTAGGGAGTGCTTACATAAATCTGCAGCACAGAGCGATTAGGGAGTCCTTCCAATAATCTGCATCACAGAGGGATTTGGGAGTGCTTACAATAATCTGCAGCACAGAGGGATTAGGGAGTCCTTTCAGAAATCTGCAGCACAGAGGGATTAGGGAGTCATTACAGAAATCTGCAGCACAGAGGGATTAGGGAGTCCATACAGAAATCTGCAGCACAGAGGGATTAGGGAGTCCTTACAGAAATCAGCAGCACAGAGGGATGAGGGAGTCGTTACAGAAATCAGCAGCACAGAGGGAGTAGGGAGTCCTTACAGAAATCAGCAGCACAGATTGATTAGGGAGTCCTTACAGAAATCAGCAGCACAGAGCGGTTAGGGAATTCTTAATATAATCAGCCGCATATGGAGATTCGTGAGTCCTTACAATAATCAGCCGCACAGTGGGATAAGAGATTCCACGCAGAAATCTGCAGAACAGAGGGATTAGGGAGTCCTTAGAGAAATCTGCAGAACAGAGGGATTAGGGAGTCCTTAAAATAATCAGCCGCACAGAGGGATTAGGGAGTCCTTACAGAATTCAGCAGCACAGAGGGATTAGGGAGTCCTTACAGAAATCAGCAGCACAGAGGGAATAGGGAGTCCTCACAGAAATCAGCAGCACAGAGGGATTAGGGAGTCCTTACAGAAATCAGCAGCTCAGAGGGATTAGGGTGTCCTTCCAGAAATCTGCAGCATAGAGGGAGTCGGGAGTCCTTACAGAAATCGGAAGCAGAGAGGGATTAGGGAATCCTTACAGAAATCAGCAGCACAGAGGGAATAGGGAGTCCTTACAGAAATCAGCAACACACAGGGAGTAGGGAGTCCTTACAATAATCTGCAGCACAGGGGGATTAGGGAGTCCTTACAGAAATCAGCAACACAGAGGGATTAGGGAGTCCTTACTGAAATCAGCAACACAGAGGGATTAGGGAGTCCTTACAGAAATCAGCAGCACAGAGGGATTAGGGAGTCCTGACAGAAATCAGCAGCAGAGAGGGATTATGGCGTCCTTAACAGAAATCAGATGCACAGAGAGATTAGTGAGTCATTACAATAATCAACCGCACAGTGGGATTAGGGATTCCACACAGAATTCTCCAGAACATAGGGATGAGGTAGTCCACACAGAAATCTGCAGAACAGAGGGAGTAGGGTGTCCTTACAGAAATCTGCAGCACAGAGGGATTAGGGAGTCCTTAAAATAATCAGCCATACTGAGGGATTTGGGAGTCCTTACAGAAATCAGCAGCTCAGAGGGATTAGGGTGTCCTTCCAGAAATCTGCAGCGTAGAGGGAGTAGGGAGTCCTTACAGAAATCGGAAGCAAAGAGAGATTAGGGAATCCTTACAGAAATCAGCAGCACAGAGGGATTAGAGAATCCTTACAGAAATCGGAAGCAGAGAGGGATTAGGGAATCCTTTCAGAAATCAGTCGCACACACGGATTAGGGAGTCCTTACAGAAATCTGCAACACAGAGGGATTATGGCGTCCTTACACAAATCAGCAGCACAGAGGGATTAGGGAGTCCTTACAGAAATCAGCAGCACAGAGGGATTAGGGAGTCTTTACAATAATGTGCAGCACAGGGTGATTAGGGAGTCCTTACAGAAATCGGAAGCAGAGAGGGATTAGGGAATCCTTTCAGAAATCAGCCGCACAGAGGGTGATTAGGGAGTCCTTACAGAAATCTGCAGCACAGAGGGATTATGGCGTCCTTACATAAATCAGCAGCACAGATGGATTAGGGAGTCCTTACAGAAATCAGCAGCACAGAGGGATTAGGAAGTCTTTACAATAATGTGCAGCACAGGGTGATTAGGGAGTCCTTACAGAAATCATCCGCACAGAGGGATTAGGGAGTCCTTATAGAAATCTGCAGCACAGAGGGATTAGGGAGTCCTTACAATAATGTGCAGCACAGGGTGATTAGGGAGTCCTTACAGAAATCAGCAGCCGAGAGGGATTAGGGAGTCCTTACAGAACTCAGCAACACAGAGGGATGAGGGAGTCCTTACAGAAATCAGCAGCACAGAGGGATTAGGGAGTCCTTACAGAAATCAGCAACACAGAGGGATTAGGGAGTCCTTGCAATAATCTGCAGCACAGGGGGATTAGGGAGTCCTTACAATAATCTGCAGCACAGGGGGATCAGGGAGTCCTTACAGAAATCCGCAGCACAGAGGGATCAGGGAGTCCTTACAGTAATATGCAGCACAGAGGGATTAGGGAATCCTTCCAGAAATCTGCAGCACAGAGGAATTAGGGCGTCCGTAAAAAAATCAGCCGCACAGAGGGATTAGGGAGTCCTTACAGAAATCCGCAGCACAGAGGGATTAGGGAGTCCTTACAGTAATCTGCAGCACAGAGGGATGAGGGAGTCCTTTCAGAAATCTGCAGCACAGAGGGATTAGGGAATCCTTACAATAATCTGCAGCACAGAGGGATTAGGGAGTCCTTACAATAATCAGCCGCACAGAGGGATTAGGGATTCCTTCAAATAATCTGCAGCACAGACGGATTAGGGAGTCTTTACAGAAATCTGCAGCACAGAGGGATTAGGGAGTCCTTACAGAAATCAGCATCACAGATGCATTAGGGAGTCCTTACAATAATCAACAGCACAGAGGGATTATGGAGTCCTTACAGAAATCAGCAACCAAGAGGGATTAGGGAGTCCTTACAATAATCAGCAGCACAGAGGGATTAGGGAGTCCTTACAGAAATCAGCAACAAAGAGGGATTAGGGAGTCCTTACAGAAATCAGCTGCACAAAGGCATTAGGGAGTCCTTACAGAAATCAGCAACACAGAGGGAGTAGGGAGTCCTTACAGAAATCAGCAGCGCAGAGGGATTAGGGAGTCCTTACAAAAAGCTGCAGCGCAGAGGGATTAGGGAGTCCTTGCAGAAATTAGCAGCAGAGAGGGGTCAGGGAGTCCTTACAGTAATCTGCAGCACAGAGGGATAAGGGAGTCCTTACAATAATCAGCAGCACAGAGGGATTAGGTAGTCCTTCCAGAAATCAGCGTCATAGAGGGATGAGGGAGTCCTTACAGAAATCAGCAGCACAGAGGAATTAGGGAGTCATCACAGGAATCAGCCGCACAGAGGGATTATGGCGTCCTTACAATAATCCGCAGTATAGAGGGAGTCGGGAGTCCTTACAGAAATCGGAAGCAGAGAGGGATTAGGGAATCCTTACAGAAATCAGCAGCACAGAGGGAATAGGGAGTCCTTACAGAAATCAGCAACACACAGGGAGTAGGGAGTCCTTACAATAATCTGCAGCACAGAGGGATTAGGGAGTCCTTACAGAAATCAGCAACACAGAGGGATTAGGGAGTCCTTACAGAAATCAGCAACACAGAGGGATTAGGGAGTCCTTACTGAAATCAGCAACACAGAGGGATTAGGGAGTCCTTACAGAAATTAGCAGCACATAGGGATTAGGGAGACCTGACAGAAATCAGCAGCACAGAGGGATTAGGGAGTCCTTACAGAATTCAGCAGCACAGAGGGATTAGGGAGTCCTTACAGAAATCAGCAGCACAGAGGGATTAGGGAGTCCTGACAGAAATCAGCAGCAGAGAGGGATTATGGCGTCCTTAACAGAAATCAGATGCACAGAGAAATTAGTGAGTCATTACAATAATCAACCGCACAGTGGGATTAGGGATTCCACACAGAATTCTCCAGAATATAGGGATGAGGTAGTCCACACAGAAATCTGCAGAACAGAGGGAGTAGGGTGTCCTTACAGAAATCTGCAGCACAGAGGGATTAGGGAGTCCTTAAAATAATCAGCCATACTGAGGGATTTGGGAGTCCTTACAGAAATCAGCAGCTCAGAGGGATTAGGGTGTCCTTCCAGAAATCTGCAGCGTAGAGGGAGTAGGGAGTCCTTACAGAAATCGGAAGCAAAGAGAGATTAGGGAATCCTTACAGAAATCAGCAGCACAGAGGGATTAGAGAATCCTTACAGAAATCGGAAGCAGAGAGGGATTAGGGAATCCTTTCAGAAATCAGTCGCACACACGGATTAGGGAGTCCTTACAGAAATCTGCAACACAGAGGGATTATGGCGTCCTTACACAAATCAGCAGCACAGAGGGATTAGGGAGTCCTTACAGAAATCAGCAGCACAGAGGGATTAGGGAGTCTTTACAATAATGTGCAGCACAGGGTGATTAGGGAGTCCTTACAGAAATCGGAAGCAGAGAGGGATTAGGGAATCCTTTCAGAAATCAGCCGCACAGAGGGTGATTAGGGAGTCCTTACAGAAATCTGCAGCGCAGAGGGATTATGGCGTCCTTACACAAATCAGCAGCACAGATGGATTAGGGAGTCCTTACAGAAATCAGCAGCACAGAGGGATTAGGGAGTCCTTTCAGAAATCTGCAGCACAGAGGGATTAGGGAGTCATTACAGAAATCTGCAGCACAGAGGGATTAGGGAGTCCATACAGAAATCTGCAGCACAGAGGGATTAGGGAGTCCTTACAGAAATCAGCAGCACAGAGGGATGAGGGAGTCGTTACAGAAATCAGCAGCACAGAGGGAGTAGGGAGTCCTTACAGAAATCAGCAGCACAGATTGATTAGGGAGTCCTTACAGAAATCAGCAGCACAGAGCGGTTAGGGAATTCTTAATATAATCAGCCGCATATGGAGATTCGTGAGTCCTTACAATAATCAGCCGCACAGTGGGATAAGAGATTCCACGCAGAAATCTGCAGAACAGAGGGATTAGGGAGTCCTTAGAGAAATCTGCAGAACAGAGGGATTAGGGAGTCCTTAAAATAATCAGCCGCACAGAGGGATTAGGGAGTCCTTACAGAATTCAGCAGCACAGAGGGATTAGGTAGTCCTTACAGAAATCAGCAGCACAGAGGGAATAGGGAGTCCTCACAGAAATCAGCAGCACAGAGGGATTAGGGAGTCCTTACAGAAATCAGCAGCTCAGAGGGATTAGGGTGTCCTTCCAGAAATCTGCAGCATAGAGGGAGTCGGGAGTCCTTACAGAAATCGGAAGCAGAGAGGGATTAGGGAATCCTTACAGAAATCAGCAGCACAGAGGGAATAGGGAGTCCTTACAGAAATCAGCAACACACAGGGAGTAGGGAGTCCTTACAATAATCTGCAGCACAGGGGGATTAGGGAGTCCTTACAGAAATCAGCAACACAGAGGGATTAGGGAGTCCTTACTGAAATCAGCAACACAGAGGGATTAGGGAGTCCTTACAGAAATCAGCAGCACAGAGGGATTAGGGAGTCCTGACAGAAATCAGCAGCAGAGAGGGATTATGGCGTCCTTAACAGAAATCAGATGCACAGAGAGATTAGTGAGTCATTACAATAATCAACCGCACAGTGGGATTAGGGATTCCACACAGAATTCTCCAGAACATAGGGATGAGGTAGTCCACACAGAAATCTGCAGAACAGAGGGAGTAGGGTGTCCTTACAGAAATCTGCAGCACAGAGGGATTAGGGAGTCCTTAAAATAATCAGCCATACTGAGGGATTTGGGAGTCCTTACAGAAATCAGCAGCTCAGAGGGATTAGGGTGTCCTTCCAGAAATCTGCAGCGTAGAGGGAGTAGGGAGTCCTTACAGAAATCGGAAGCAAAGAGAGATTAGGGAATCCTTACAGAAATCAGCAGCACAGAGGGATTAGAGAATCCTTACAGAAATCGGAAGCAGAGAGGGATTAGGGAATCCTTTCAGAAATCAGTCGCACACACGGATTAGGGAGTCCTTACAGAAATCTGCAACACAGAGGGATTATGGCGTCCTTACACAAATCAGCAGCACAGAGGGATTAGGGAGTCCTTACAGAAATCAGCAGCACAGAGGGATTAGGGAGTCTTTACAATAATGTGCAGCACAGGGTGATTAGGGAGTCCTTACAGAAATCGGAAGCAGAGAGGGATTAGGGAATCCTTTCAGAAATCAGACGCACAGAGGGTGATTAGGGAGTCCTTACAGAAATCTGCAGCACAGAGGGATTATGGCGTCCTTACATAAATCAGCAGCACAGATGGATTAGGGAGTCCTTACAGAAATCAGCAGCACAGAGGGATTAGGAAGTCTTTACAATAATGTGCAGCACAGGGTGATTAGGGAGTCCTTACAGAAATCATCCGCACAGAGGGATTAGGGAGTCCTTATAGAAATCTGCAGCACAGAGGGATTAGGGAGTCCTTACAATAATGTGCAGCACAGGGTGATTAGGGAGTCCTTACAGAAATCAGCAGCCGAGAGGGATTAGGGAGTCTTTACAGAACTCAGCAACACAGAGGGATGAGGGAGTCCTTACAGAAATCAGCAGCACAGAGGGATTAGGGAGTCCTTACAGAAATCAGCAACACAGAGGGATTAGGGAGTCCTTGCAATAATCTGCAGCACAGGGGGATTAGGGAGTCCTTGCAATAATCTGCAGCACAGGGGGATCAGGGAGTCCTTACAGAAATCCGCAGCACAGAGGGATCAGGGAGTCCTTACAGTAATATGCAGCACAGAGGGATTAGGGAATCCTTCCAGAAATCTGCAGCACAGAGGAATTAGGGCGTCCGTAAAAAAATCAGCCGCACAGAGGGATTAGGGAGTCCTTACAGAAATCCGCAGCACAGAGGGATTAGGGAGTCCTTACAGTAATCTGCAGCACAGAGGGATGAGGGAGTCCTTTCAGAAATCTGCAGCACAGAGGGATTAGGGAATCCTTACAATAATCTGCAGCACAGAGGGATTAGGGAGTCCTTACAATAATCAGCCGCACAGAGGGATTAGGGATTCCTTCAAATAATCTGCAGCACAGACGGATTAGGGAGTCTTTACAGAAATCTGCAGCACAGAGGGATTAGGGAGTCCTTACAGAAATCAGCATCACAGAGGCATTAGGGAGTCCTTACAATAATCAACAGCACAGAGGGATTAGGGAGTCCTTACAGAAATCAGCAACCAAGAGGGATTAGGGAGTCCTTACAATAATCAGCAGCACAGAGGGATTAGGGAGTCCTTACAGAAATCAGCAACAAAGAGGGATTAGGGAGTCCTTACAGAAATCAGCTGCACAAAGGCATTAGGGAGTCCTTACAGAAATCAGCAACACAGAGGGAGTAGGGAGTCCTTACAGAAATCAGCAGCACAGAGGGATTAGGGAGTCCTTACAAAAATCTGCAGCGCAGAGGGATTAGGGAGTCCTTGCAGAAATTAGCAGCAGAGAGGGGTCAGGGAGTCCTTACAGTAATCTGCAGCACAGAGGGATAAGGGAGTCCTTACAATAATCAGCAGCACAGAGGGATTAGGTAGTCCTTCCAGAAATCAGCGTCATAGAGGGATGAGGGAGTCCTTACAGAAATCAGCAGCACAGAGGAATTAGGGAGTCATCACAGGAATCAGCCGCACAGAGGGATTATGGCGTCCTTACAATAATCCGCAGTATAGAGGGAGTCGGGAGTCCTTACAGAAATCGGAAGCAGAGAGGGATTAGGGAATCCTTACAGAAATCAGCAGCACAGAGGGAATAGGGAGTCCTTACAGAAATCAGCAACACACAGGGAGTAGGGAGTCCTTACAATAATCTGCAGCACAGAGGGATTAGGGAGTCCTTACAGAAATCAGCAACACAGAGGGATTAGGGAGTCCTTACAGAAATCAGCAACACAGAGGGATTAGGGAGTCCTTACTGAAATCAGCAACACAGAGGGATTAGGGAGTCCTTACAGAAATTAGCAGCACATAGGGATTAGGGAGACCTGACAGAAATCAGCAGCACAGAGGGATTAGGGAGTCCTTACAGAATTCAGCAGCACAGAGGGATTAGGGAGTCCTTACAGAAATCAGCAGCACAGAGGGATTAGGGAGTCCTGACAGAAATCAGCAGCAGAGAGGGATTATGGCGTCCTTAACAGAAATCAGATGCACAGAGAAATTAGTGAGTCATTACAATAATCAACCGCACAGTGGGATTAGGGATTCCACACAGAATTCTCCAGAATATAGGGATGAGGTAGTCCACACAGAAATCTGCAGAACAGAGGGAGTAGGGTGTCCTTACAGAAATCTGCAGCACAGAGGGATTAGGGAGTCCTTAAAATAATCAGCCATACTGAGGGATTTGGGAGTCCTTACAGAAATCAGCAGCTCAGAGGGATTAGGGTGTCCTTCCAGAAATCTGCAGCGTAGAGGGAGTAGGGAGTCCTTACAGAAATCGGAAGCAAAGAGAGATTAGGGAATCCTTACAGAAATCAGCAGCACAGAGGGATTAGAGAATCCTTACAGAAATCGGAAGCAGAGAGGGATTAGGGAATCCTTTCAGAAATCAGTCGCACACACGGATTAGGGAGTCCTTACAGAAATCTGCAACACAGAGGGATTATGGCGTCCTTACACAAATCAGCAGCACAGAGGGATTAGGGAGTCCTTACAGAAATCAGCAGCACAGAGGGATTAGGGAGTCTTTACAATAATGTGCAGCACAGGGTGATTAGGGAGTCCTTACAGAAATCGGAAGCAGAGAGGGATTAGGGAATCCTTTCAGAAATCAGCCGCACAGAGGGTGATTAGGGAGTCCTTACAGAAATCTGCAGCGCAGAGGGATTATGGCGTCCTTACACAAATCAGCAGCACAGATGGATTAGGGAGTCCTTACAGAAATCAGCAGCACAGAGGGATTAGGAAGTCTTTACAATAATGTGCAGCACAGGGTGATTAGGGAGTCCTTACAGAAATCATCCGCACAGAGGGATTAGGGAGTCCTTATAGAAATCTGCAGCACAGAGGGATTAGGGAGTCCTTACAATAATGTGCAGCACAGGGTGATTAGGGAGTCCTTACAGAAATCAGCAGCAGAGAGGGATTAGGGAGTCCTTACAGAACTCAGCAACACAGAGGGATGAGGGAGTCCTTACAGAAATCAGCAGCACAGAGGGATTAGGGAGTCCTTACAGAAATCAGCAACACAGAGGGATTAGGGAGTCCTTGCAATAATCTGCAGCACAGGGGGATTAGGGAGTCCTTACAATAATCTGCAGCACAGGGGGATCAGGGAGTCCTTACAGAAATCCGCAGCACAGAGGGATCAGGGAGTCCTTACAGTAATATGCAGCACAGAGGGATTAGGGAATCCTTCCAGAAATCTGCAGCACAGAGGAATTAGGGCGTCCGTAAAAAAATCAGCCGCACAGAGGGATTAGGGAGTCCTTACAGAAATCCGCAGCACAGAGGGATTAGGGAGTCCTTACAGTAATCTGCAGCACAGAGGGATGAGGGAGTCCTTTCAGAAATCTGCAGCACAGAGGGATTAGGGAATCCTGACAATAATCTGCAGCACAGAGGGATTAGGGAGTCCTTACAATAATCAGCCGCACAGAGGGATTAGGGATTCCTTCAAATAATCTGCAGCACAGACGGATTAGGGAGTCTTTACAGAAATCTGCAGCACAGAGGGATTAGGGAGTCCTTACAGAAATCAGCATCACAGAGGCATTAGGGAGTCCTTACAATAATCAACAGCACAGAGGGATTAGGGAGTCCTTACAGAAATCAGCAACCAAGAGGGATTAGGGAGTCCTTACAATAATCAGCAGCACAGAGGGATTAGGGAGTCCTTACAGAAATCAGCAACAAAGAGGGATTAGGGAGTCCTTACAGAAATCAGCTGCACAAAGGCATTAGGGAGTCCTTACAGAAATCAGCAACACAGAGGGAGTAGGGAGTCCTTACAGAAATCAGCAGCACAGAGGGATTAGGGAGTCCTTACAGAAATCAGCAGCACAGAGGGATTAGGGAGTCTTTACAATAATGTGCAGCACAGGGTGATTAGGGAGTCCTTACAGAAATCATCCGCACAGAGGGATTAGGGAGTCCTTATAGAAATCTGCAGCACAGAGGGATTAGGGAGTCCTTACAATAATGTGCAGCACAGGGTGATTAGGGAGTCCTTACAGAAATCAGCAGCAGAGAGGGATTAGGGAGTCCTTACAGAACTCAGCAACACAGAGGGATGAGGGAGTCCTTACAGAAATCAGCAGCACAGAGGGATTAGGGAGTCCTTACAGAAATCAGCAACACAGAGGGATTAGGGAGTCCTTGCAATAATCTGCAGCACAGGGGGATTAGGGAGTCCTTACAATAATCTGCAGCACAGGGGGATCAGGGAGTCCTTACAGAAATCCGCAGCACAGAGGGATCAGGGAGTCCTTACAGTAATATGCAGCACAGAGGGATTAGGGAATCCTTCCAGAAATCTGCAGCACAGAGGAATTAGGGCGTCCGTAAAAAAATCAGCCGCACAGAGGGATTAGGGAGTCCTTACAGAAATCCGCAGCACAGAGGGATTAGGGAGTCCTTACAGTAATCTGCAGCACAGAGGGATTAGGGAGTCCTTACAGAAATCAGCAGCACAGAGGGATTAAGGAGTCCTTACAGAAATCTGCAGCACATAGGGATAAGGGAGCCCTTACTGAAATCAGCAGCACAGAGGGATTAGGGAGTCCTTACAGAAATCAGCAGCACAGAGGGATTAGGGAGCCCTTACAGAAATCTGCAGCACAGAGGAATTAGGGCGTCCTTAAAAAAATCAGCCGCACAGAGGGATTAGGGAGTCCTTACTGAAATCAGCAGCACA
Source organism: Chiloscyllium punctatum (assembly GCF_047496795.1). Lineage (NCBI taxonomy): Eukaryota > Metazoa > Chordata > Chondrichthyes > Orectolobiformes > Hemiscylliidae > Chiloscyllium > Chiloscyllium punctatum. The sequence continues at coordinate 71,154,060 of NC_092756.1, read as the reverse complement.
GAGGGATTAGGGAGTCCTTACAGAAATCCGCAGCATAGAGGGATTAGGGAGTCCTTACAGAAATCAGCAGCACAGAGGGATTAGGGAGTCCTTACAGAAATCTGCAGCACATAGGGATAAGGGAGTCCTTACAAAAATCAGCAGCACAGAGGGATAAGCGAGTCCTTACAATAATCTGCAGCACAGAGGGATTAGGGAGTCCTTACAATAATCAGCAGCACAGAGGGATTAGGAAGTCCTTACAGAAATTCGCAGCACAGAGGGATTAGGGAGTCCTTACAGAAATCTGCAGCACATAGGGATAAGGGAGTCCTTACAAAATTCAGCAGCACAGAGGGATAAGCGAGTCCTTACAATAATCAGCATCACAGAGGGATTAGGGAGTCCTTACAGAAATCAGCAACACAGAGGGATTAGGGAGTCCTTACTATAATCAGCAGCACAGAGGGATTAGGGAGTCGTCACAAAAATCAGCAGCACAGATGGATTAGGGAGTCATCACAGGAATCAGCCGCACAGAGGGATTATGGCGTCCTTACAGAAATCAGCAACACAGAGTGATTAGGGAGTTCTTCCAGAAATCAGCAGCACAGAGGGATTTGGGAGTCGTCACAAAAATCAGCAGCACAGAGGGATTAGGGAGTCATCACAGGAATCAGCCGCACAGAGGGATTATGGCGTCCTTACAATAATCAGCAGCACAGAGGGATTAGGGAGTCCTTACAGAAATCAGCAGCACAGAGGGATTAGGGAGTCCTTACAGAAATCTGCAGCACAGAGGGATTAGGGAGTCCTTACAGAAATCAGCAGCACAGAGGGATTAGGGAGTCCTTACAGAAATCAGCAACACAGAGGGATTAGGGAGTCCTTACAGAAATCAGCAGCATAGAGGGATAAGGGAGTCCTTACAATAATCAGCAGCACAGAGGGATTAGGGAGTCTTTACAGAAATCAGCGTCATACAGGGATGAGGGAGTCCTTACAGAATTCAGCAGCACAGAGGGAATAGGGAGTCCTTACAGAAATCAGCAGCACAGAGGGATTAGGGAGTCCTGACAGAAATCAGCAGCAGAGAGGGATTATGGCGTCCTTAACAGAAATCAGATGCACAGAGAGATTAGTGAGTCATTACAATAATCAACCGCACAGTGGGATTAGGGATTCCACACAGAATTCTCCAGAACATAGGGATGAGGTAGTCCACACAGAAATCTGCAGAACAGAGGGAGTAGGGTGTCCTTACAGAAATCTGCAGCACAGAGGGATTAGGGAGTCCTTAAAATAATCAGCCATACTGAGGGATTTGGGAGTCCTTGCAGAAATCAGCAGCTCAGAGGGATTAGGGTGTCCTTCCAGAAATCTGCAGCGTAGAGGGAGTAGGGAGTCCTTACAGAAATCGGAAGCAAAGAGAGATTAGGGAATCCTTACAGAAATCAGCAGCACAGAGGGATAAGAGAGTCCTTACAGAAATCTGCAGCACAGAGGAATTATGGCGTCCTTACACAAATCAGCAGCACAGAGGGATTAGGGTGTCCTTACAGAAATCAGCAGCACAGAGAGATTAGGGAGTCTTTACAATAATGTGCAGCACAGGGTGATTAGGGAGTCCTTACAGAAATCGGAAGCAGAGAGCGATTAGGGAATCCTTTCAGAAATCAGCCGCACAGAGGGATTAGGGAGTCCTTACAGAAATCTGCAGCACAGAGGGATAAGGGAGTCGTCACAAAAATCAGCAGCACAGATGGATTAGGGAGTCATCACAGGAATCAGCCGCACAGAGGGATTATGGCGTCCTTACAGAAATCAGCAACACAGAGTGATTAGGGAGTTCTTCCAGAAATCAGCAGCACAGAGGGATTCGGGAGTCGTCACAAAAATCAGCAGCACAGAGGGATTAGGGAGTCATCACAGGAATCAGCCGCACAGAGGGATTATGGCGTCCTTACAATAATCAGCAGCACAGAGGGATTAGGGAGTCCTTACAGAAATCAGCAGCACAGAGGGATTAGGGAGTCCTTACAGAATTCTGCAGCACAGAGGGATTAGGGAGTCCTTACAGAAATCAGCAGCACAGAGGGATTAGGGAGTCCTTACAGAAATCAGCAACACAGAGGGATTAGGGAGTCCTTACAGAAATCAGCAGCATAGAGGGATAAGGGAGTCCTTACAATAATCAGCAGCACAGAGGGATTAGGGAGTCTTTACAGAAATCAGCGTCATAGAGGGATGAGGGAGTCCTTTCAGAAATCTGCAGCACAGAGGGATTCGGGAATCCTTACAATAATCTGCAGCACAGAGGGATTAGGGAGTCCTTACAATAATCAGCCGCACAGACGGATTAGGGAGTCCTTAAAATAATCTGCAGCACAGACGGATTAGGGAGTCTTTACAGAAATCTGCAGCACAGAGGGATTAGGGAGTCCTTACAGAAATCAGCATCACAGAGGCATTAGGGAGTCCTTACAATAATCAGCAGCACAGAGGGATTAGGGAGTCCTTACAGAAATCAGCAACAAAGAGGGATTAGGGAGTCCTTACAGAAATCAGCTGCACAAAGGCATTAGGGAGTCCTTACAGAAATCAGCAACACAGAGGGATTAGGGAGTCCTTACAGAAATCAGCAGCACAGAGGGATTAGGGAGTCCTTACAAAAATCTGCAGCGCAGAGGGATTAGGGAGTCCTTGCAGAAATTAGCAGCACAGAGGGGTCAGGGAGTCCTTACAGTAATCTGCAGCACAGAGGGATAAGGGAGTCCTTACAATAATCAGCAGCACAGAGGGATTAGGTAGTCCTTCCAGAAATCAGCGTCATAGAGGGATGAGGGAGTCCTTACAGAAATCAGCAGCACAGAGGGATTAGGGAGTCCTCACAGAAATCAGCAGCACAGAGTGATTAGGGAGTCCTTACAGAAATCAGGTGCACATAGGGATTAGGGAGTCCTTACAGAAATCAGCAGCACAGAGGGATTGGAGAGTCCTTAAAATGATCGGTTGCACTGTGGGATTAGGGAGTCCTTTCAGAAATCAGCCGCACAGAGGGAATAGGGAGTCCTTACAGAAATCAGCAGCACAGAGGGATTAGGGAGTCCTTACAGAAATCAGCAACACATAGGGAGTAGGGAGTCCTTACAATAATCTGCAGCACAGAGGGATTAGGGAGTCCTTACAGAATTCAGCAGCACAGAGGGATTAGGGAGTCCTGACAATAATCAGCAGCACAGAGGGATAAGCGAGTCCTTACAATAATCAGCATCACAGAGGGATTTGGGAGTCCTTACAGAAATCAGGAACACAGAGGGATTAGGGAGTCCTTACTATAATCAGCAGCACAGAGGGATTAGGGAGTCGTCACAAAAATCAGCAGCACAGATGGATTAGGGAGTCATCACAGGAATCAGCCGCACAGAGGGATTATGGCGTCCTTACAGAAATCAGCAACACAGAGTGATTAGGGAGTTCTTCCAGAAATCAGCAGCACTGAGGGATTCGGGAGTCGTCACAAAAATCAGCAGCACAGAGGGATTAGAGAGTCATCACAGGAATCAGCCGCACAGAGGGATTATGGCGTCCTTACAATAATCAGCAGCACAGAGGGATTAGGGAGTCCTTACAGAAATCAGCAGGACACAGGGATTAGGGAGTCCTTACAGAAATCTGCAGCACAGAGGGATTAGTGAGTCCTTACAGAAATCAGCAGCACAGAGGGATTAGGGAGTCCTTACAGAAATCAGCAACACAGAGGGATTAGGGAGTCCTTACAGAAATCAGCAGCATAGAGGGATAAGGGAGTCCTTACTATAATCAGCAGCACAGAGGGATTAGGGAGTCTTTACAGAAATCAGCGTCATAGAGGGATGAGGGAGTCCTTTCAGAAATCTGCAGCACAGAGGGATTCGGGAATCCTTACAATAATCTGCAGCACAGAGGGATTAGGGAGTCCTTACAATAATCAGCCGCACAGACGGATTAGGGAGTCCTTAAAATAACCTGCAGCACAGACGGATTAGAGAGTCTTTACAGAAATCTGCAGCACAGAGTGATTAGGGAGTCCTTACAGAAATCAGCATCACAGAGGCATTAGGGAGTCCTTACAATAATCAACAGCACAGAGGGATTAGGGAGTCTTTACAGAAATCAGCAACCAAGAGGGATTAGGGAGTCCTTACAATAATCAGCTGCACAAAGGCATTAGGGAGTCCTTACAGAAATCAGCAACACAGAGGGATTAGGGAGTCCTTACAGAAATCAGCAGCACAGAGGGATTAGGGAGTCCTTACAAAAATCTGCAGCGCAGAGGGATTAGGGAGTCCTTGCAGAAATTAGCAGCAGAGAGGGGTCAGGGAGTCCTTACAGTAATCTGCAGCACAGAGGGATAAGGGAGTCCTTACAATAATCAGCAGCACAGAGGGATTAGGTAGTCCTTCCAGAAATCAGCGTCATAGAGGGATGAGGGAGTCCTTACAGAAATCAGCAGCACAGAGGAATTAGGGAGTCCGCACAGAAATCAGCAGCACAGAGTGATTAGGGAGTCCTTTCAGAAATCAGCCGCACAGAGGGAATAGGGAGTCCTTACAGAAATCAGCAGCACAGAGGGATTAGGGAGTCCTTACAGAAATCAGCAACACATAGGGAGTAGGGAGTCCCTACAATAATCTGCAGCACAGAGGGATTAGGGAGTCCTTACAGAATTCAGCAGCAAAGAGGGATTAGGGAGTCCTTACAGAAATCAGCAGCACAGAGGGATTAGGGAGTCCTGACAGAAATCAGCAGCAGAGAGGGATTATGGCGTCCTTAACAGAAATCAGATGCACAGAGAGATTAGTGAGTCATTACAATAATCAACCGCACAGTGGGATTAGGCATTCCACACAGAATTCTCCAGAATATAGGGATGAGGTAGTCCACACAGAAATCTGCAGAACAGAGGGAGTAGGGTGTCCTTACAGAAATCTGCAGCACAGAGGGATTAGGGAGTCCTTAAAATAATCAGCCATACTGAGGGATTTGGGAGTCCTTACAGAAATCAGCAGCTCAGAGGGATTAGGGTGTCCTTCCAGAAATCTGCAGCGTAGAGGGAGTAGGGAGTCCTTACAGAAATCGGAAGCAAAGAGAGATTAGGGAATCCTTACAGAAATCAGCAGCACAGAGGGATTAGAGAGTCCTTACAGAAATCGGAAGCAGAGAGGGATTAGGGAATCCTTTCAGAAATCAGCCGCACAGAGGGATTAGGGAGTCCTTACAGAAATCTGCAGCACAGAGGGATTATGGCGTCCTTACACAAATCAGCAGCACAGAGGGATTAGGGTGTCCTTACAGAAATCAGCAGCACAGAGGGATTAGGGAGTCTTTACAATAATGTACAGCACAGGGTGATTAGGGAGTCCTTACAGAAATCGGAAGCAGAGAGGGATTAGGGAATCCTTTCAGAAATCAGCCGCACAGAGGGATTAGGGAGTCCTTACAGAAATCTGCAGCACAGAGGGATTATGGCGTCCTTACACAAATCAGCAGCACAGAGGGATTAGGGAGTCCTTACAGAAATCTGCAGCACAGAGGGATTAGGGAGTCCTTACAATAATGTGCAGCACAGGGTGATAAGGGAGACCTTACAGAAATCATCCGCACAGAGGGATTAGGGAGTCCTTATAGAAATCTGCAGCACAGAGGGATTAGGGAGTCCGTACAATAATGTGCAGCACAGGGTGATTAGGGAGTCCTTACAGAAATCAGCAGCAGAGAGGGATTAGGGAGTCCTTACAGAAATCAGCAACACAGAGGGATTAGGGAGTCCTTGCAATAATCTGCAGCACAGGGGGATTAGGGAGTCCTTACAATAATCTGCAGCACAGAGGGATTAGGGAGTCCTTACAATAATCAGCCGCACAGACGGATTAGGGAGTCCTTAAAATAATCTGCAGCACTGACGGATTAGGGAGTCTTTACAGAAATCTGCAGCACAGAGGGATTAGGGAGTCCTTACAGAAATCAGCATCACAGAGGCATGAGGGAGTCCTTACAATAATCAGCAGCACAGAGGGATTAGGGAGTCCTTACAGAAATCAGCAACAAAGAGGGATTAGGGAGTCCTTACAGAAATCAGCTGCACAAAGGCATTAGGGAGTCCTTACAGAAATCAGCAACACAGAGGGATTAGGGAGTCCTTACAGAAATCAGCAGCACAGAGGGATTAGGGAGTCCTTCCAAAAATCTGCAGCGCAGAGGGATTAGGGAGTCCTCGCAGAAATTAGCAGCACAGAGGGGTCAGGGAGTCCTTACAGTAATCTGCAGCACATAGGGATAAGGGAGTCCTTACAATAATCAGCTGCACAGAGGGATTAGGTAGTCCTTCCAGAAATCAGCGTCATAGAGGGATGAGGGAGTCCTTACAGAAATCAGCAGCACAGAGGGATTAGGCAGTCCTCACAGAAATCAGCAGCACAGAGTGATTAGGGAGTCCTTACAGAAATCAGCTGCACATAGGGATTAGGGAGTCCTTACAGAAATCAGCAGCACAGAGGGATTAGAGTGTCCTTAAAATGATCGGTTGCACTGTGGGATTAGGGAGTCCTTTCAGAAATCAGCCGCACAGAGGGAATAGGGAGTCCTTACAGAAATCAGCAGCACAGAGGGATTAGGGAGTCCTTACAGAAATCAGCAACACATAGGGAGTAGGGAGTCCTTACAATAATCAGCAACACAGAGGGGTTAGGGAGTCCTTACAGAATTCAGCAGCACAGAGGGATTAGGGAGTCCTTACAGAAATCAGCAGCACAGAGGGATTAGGGAGTCCTGACAGAAATCAGCAGCAGAGAGGGATTATGGCGTCCTTAACAGAAATCAGATGCACAGAGAGATTAGTGAGTCATTACAATAATCAACCGCACAGTGGGATTAGGGATTCCACACAGAATTCTCCAGAACATAGGGATGAGGTAGTCCACACAAAAATCTGCAGCACAGAGGGATTAGGGAGTCCTTAAAATAATCAGCCATACTGAGGGATTTGGGAGTCCTTACAGAAATCAGCAGCTCAGAGGGATTAGGGTGTCCTTCCAGAAATCTGCAGCGTAGAGGGATTAGGGAGTCCTTACAGAAATCGGAAGCAAAGAGAGATTAGGGAATCCTTACAGAAATCAGCAGCACAGAGGGATGAGAGAGTCCTTACAGAAATCAGAAGCAGAGAGGGATTAGGGAATCCTTTCAGAAATCAGCCGCACAGAGGGATTAGGGAGTCCTTACAGAAATCTGCAGCACAGAGGGATTATGGCGTCCTTACACAAATCAGCAGCACAGAGGGATTAGGGTGTCCTTACAGAAATCAGCAGCACAGAGGGATTGGGGAGTCTTTACAATAATGTGCAGCACAGGGTGATAAGGGAGTCCTTACAGAAATCATCCGCACAGAGGGATTAGGGAGTCCTTATAGAAATCTGCAGCACAGAGGGATTAGGGAGTCCTTACAATAATGTGCAGCACAGTGTGATTAGGGAGTCCTTACAGAAATCAGCAGCAGAGAGGGATTAGGGAGTCCTTTCAGAAATCAGCAACACAGAGGGATTAGGGAGTCCTCACAGAAATCAGCAGCACAGAGGGATTAGGGAGTCCTTACAGAAATCAGCAACACAGAGGGATTAGGGAGTCCTTACAGAAATCTGCAGCACAGAGGAATTAGGGCGTCCTTAAAAAAATCAGCCGCACAGAGGGATTAGGGAGTCCTTATAGAAATCCGCAGCACAGAGGGATTAGGGAGTCCTTACAGAAATCCGCAGCATAGAGGGATTAGGGAGTCCTTACAGAAATCAGCAGCACAGAGGGATTAGGGAGTCCTTACAGAAATCTGCAGCACATAGGGATAAGGGAGTCCTAACAAAAATCAGCAGCACAGAGGGATAAGGGAGTCCTTACAGAAATCAGCAGCACATAGGGATTAGGGAGTCCTTACAGAAATCAACAACACAGAGGGATTAGGGAGTCCTTACAATAATCAGCATCACAGAGGGATTAGGGAGTCCTTACAGAAATCAGCAACACAGATGGATTAGGGAGTCATCACAGGAATCAGCCGCACAGAGGGATTATGGCGTCCTTACAGAAATCAGCAACACAGAGTGATTAGGGAGTTCTTCCAGAAATCAGCCGCACAGAGGGATTATGGCGTCCTTACAGAAATCAGCAACACAGAGTGATTAGGGAGGTCTTCCAGAAATCAGCAGCACAGAGGGATTTGGGAGTCGTCACAAAAATCAGCAGCACAGAGGGATTAGGGAGTCATCACAGGAATCAGCCGCACAGAGGGATTATGGCGTCCTTACAATAATCAGCAGCACAGAGGGATTAGGGAGTCCTTACAGAAATCAGCAGCACAGAGGGATTAGGGAGTCCTTACAGAAATCTGCAGCACAGAGGGATTAGGGAGTCCTTACAGAAATCAGCAGCACAGAGGGATTAGGGAGTCCTTACAGAAATCAGCAGCACAGAGGGAATAGGGAGTCCTTACAGAAATCAGCAGCACAGAGGGATGAGGGAGTCCTTACAGAAATCAGCAGCACAGAGGGATAAGGGAGTCCTTACAACAGTCAGCTGCACAGAGTGATTAGGGAGTCCTTACAGAAATCAGCAGCACAGAGGGATGAGGGAGTCCTTACAGAAATCAGCAGCACAGAGGGATAAGGGAGTCCTTACAATAGTCAGCTGCACAGAGTGATTAGGGAGTCCTTACAGAAATCTGCAGCACAGAGGGATTAGCGAGTCCTTTCAGAAATCAGCCGCACAGAGGGAATAGGGAGTCCTTCCAGAAATCAGCAGCACAGAGGGATGAGGGAGTCCTTACAGAAATCAGCAGCACAGAGGGATAAGGTTTTCCTTACAATAGTCAGCTGCACAGAGTGATTAGGGTGTCCTTACAGAAATCTGCAGCACAGAGGGATTAGGGAGTCCTTACAGAAATCAGCAGCATAGAGGGATAAGGGAGTCCTTACAATAATCAGCAGCACAGAGGGATTAGGGAGTCTTTACAGAAATCAGCGTCATAGAGGGATGAGGGAGTCCTTTCAGAAATCTGCAGCACAGAGGGATTCGGGAATCCTTACAATAATCTGCAGCACAGAGGGATTAGGGAGTCCTTACAATAATCAACAGCACAGAGGGATTAGGGAGTCCTTACAGAAATCAGCAACAAAGAGGGATTAGGGAGTCCTTACAGAAATCAGCTGCACAAAGGCATTAGGGAGTCCTTACAGAAATCAGCAGCACAGAAGGATTAGGGAGTCCTTACAAAAATCTGCAGCGCAGAGGGATTAGGGAGTCCTTGCAGAAATTAGCAGCACAGAGGGGTCAGGGAGTCCTTACAGTAATCTGCAGCACAGAGGGATAAGGGAGTCCTTACAATAATCAGCAGCACAGAGGGATTAGGGAGTCCTCACAGAAATCAGCAGCACAGAGTGATTAGGGAGTCCTTACAGAAATCAGCTGCACATAGGGATTAGGGAGTCTTTACAGAAATCAGCAGCACAGAGGGATTAGAGAGTCCTTAAAATGATCGGTTGCACTGTGGGATTCGGGAGTCCTTTCAGAAATCAGCCGCACAGAGGGAATAGGGAGTCCTTACAGAAATCAGCAGCACAGAGGGATGAGGGAGTCCTTACAGAAATCAGCAGCACAGAGGGATAAGGGAGTCCTTACAATAGTCAGCTGCACAGAGTGATTAGGGAGTCCTTACAGAAATCTGCAGCACAGAGGGATTAGGGAGTCCTTACAGAAATCAGCAGCACAGAGGGATTAGGGAGTCCTTACAGAAATCAGCAGCACAGAGGGATTAGGCAGTCCTCACAGAAATCAGCAGCACAGAGTGATTAGGGAGTCCTTACAGAAATCAGCTGCACATAGGGATTAGGGAGTCCTTACAGAAATCAGCAGCACAGAGGGATTAGAGTGTCCTTAAAATGATCGGTTGCACTGTGGGATTAGGGAGTCCTTTCAGAAATCAGCCGCACAGAGGGAATAGGGAGTCCTTACAGAAATCAGCAGCACAGAGGGATTAGGGAGTCCTTACAGAAATCAGCAACACATAGGGAGTAGGGAGTCCTTACAATAATCAGCAACACAGAGGGGTTAGGGAGTCCTTACAGAATTCAGCAGCACAGAGGGATTAGGGAGTCCTTACAGAAATCAGCAGCACAGAGGGATTAGGGAGTCCTGACAGAAATCAGCAGCAGAGAGGGATTATGGCGTCCTTAACAGAAATCAGATGCACAGAGAGATTAGTGAGTCATTACAATAATCAACCGCACAGTGGGATTAGGGATTCCACACAGAATTCTCCAGAACATAGGGATGAGGTAGTCCACACAAAAATCTGCAGCACAGAGGGATTAGGGAGTCCTTAAAATAATCAGCCATACTGAGGGATTTGGGAGTCCTTACAGAAATCAGCAGCTCAGAGGGATTAGGGTGTCCTTCCAGAAATCTGCAGCGTAGAGGGATTAGGGAGTCCTTACAGAAATCGGAAGCAAAGAGAGATTAGGGAATCCTTACAGAAATCAGCAGCACAGAGGGATGAGAGAGTCCTTACAGAAATCAGAAGCAGAGAGGGATTAGGGAATCCTTTCAGAAATCAGCCGCACAGAGGGATTAGGGAGTCCTTACAGAAATCTGCAGCACAGAGGGATTATGGCGTCCTTACACAAATCAGCAGCACAGAGGGATTAGGGTGTCCTTACAGAAATCAGCAGCACAGAGGGATTGGGGAGTCTTTACAATAATGTGCAGCACAGGGTGATAAGGGAGTCCTTACAGAAATCATCCGCACAGAGGGATTAGGGAGTCCTTATAGAAATCTGCAGCACAGAGGGATTAGGGAGTCCTTACAATAATGTGCAGCACAGTGTGATTAGGGAGTCCTTACAGAAATCAGCAGCAGAGAGGGATTAGGGAGTCCTTTCAGAAATCAGCAACACAGAGGGATTAGGGAGTCCTCACAGAAATCAGCAGCACAGAGGGATTAGGGAGTCCTTACAGAAATCAGCAACACAGAGGGATTAGGGAGTCCTTACAGAAATCTGCAGCACAGAGGAATTAGGGCGTCCTTAAAAAAATCAGCCGCACAGAGGGATTAGGGAGTCCTTATAGAAATCCGCAGCACAGAGGGATTAGGGAGTCCTTACAGAAATCCGCAGCATAGAGGGATTAGGGAGTCCTTACAGAAATCAGCAGCACAGAGGGATTAGGGAGTCCTTACAGAAATCTGCAGCACATAGGGATAAGGGAGTCCTAACAAAAATCAGCAGCACAGAGGGATAAGGGAGTCCTTACAGAAATCAGCAGCACATAGGGATTAGGGAGTCCTTACAGAAATCAACAACACAGAGGGATTAGGGAGTCCTTACAATAATCAGCATCACAGAGGGATTAGGGAGTCCTTACAGAAATCAGCAACACAGATGGATTAGGGAGTCATCACAGGAATCAGCCGCACAGAGGGATTATGGCGTCCTTACAGAAATCAGCAACACAGAGTGATTAGGGAGTTCTTCCAGAAATCAGCCGCACGGAGGGATTATGGCGTCCTTACAGAAATCAGCAACACAGAGTGATTAGGGAGGTCTTCCAGAAATCAGCAGCACAGAGGGATTTGGGAGTCGTCACAAAAATCAGCAGCACAGAGGGATTAGGGAGTCATCACAGGAATCAGCCGCACAGAGGGATTATGGCGTCCTTACAATAATCAGCAGCACAGAGGGATTAGGGAGTCCTTACAGAAATCAGCAGCACAGAGGGATTAGGGAGTCCTTACAGAAATCTGCAGCACAGAGGGATTAGGGAGTCCTTACAGAAATCAGCAGCACAGAGGGATTAGGGAGTCCTTACAGAAATCAGCAGCACAGAGGGAATAGGGAGTCCTTACAGAAATCAGCAGCACAGAGGGATGAGGGAGTCCTTACAGAAATCAGCAGCACAGAGGGATAAGGGAGTCCTTACAACAGTCAGCTGCACAGAGTGATTAGGGAGTCCTTACAGAAATCAGCAGCACAGAGGGATGAGGGAGTCCTTACAGAAATCAGCAGCACAGAGGGATAAGGGAGTCCTTACAATAGTCAGCTGCACAGAGTGATTAGGGAGTCCTTACAGAAATCTGCAGCACAGAGGGATTAGCGAGTCCTTTCAGAAATCAGCCGCACAGAGGGAATAGGGAGTCCTTCCAGAAATCAGCAGCACAGAGGGATGAGGGAGTCCTTACAGAAATCAGCAGCACAGAGGGATAAGGTTTTCCTTACAATAGTCAGCTGCACAGAGTGATTAGGGTGTCCTTACAGAAATCTGCAGCACAGAGGGATTAGGGAGTCCTTACAGAAATCAGCAGCATAGAGGGATAAGGGAGTCCTTACAATAATCAGCAGCACAGAGGGATTAGGGAGTCTTTACAGAAATCAGCGTCATAGAGGGATGAGGGAGTCCTTTCAGAAATCTGCAGCACAGAGGGATTCGGGAATCCTTACAATAATCTGCAGCACAGAGGGATTAGGGAGTCCTTACAATAATCAACAGCACAGAGGGATTAGGGAGTCCTTACAGAAATCAGCAACAAAGAGGGATTAGGGAGTCCTTACAGAAATCAGCTGCACAAAGGCATTAGGGAGTCCTTACAGAAATCAGCAGCACAGAAGGATTAGGGAGTCCTTACAAAAATCTGCAGCGCAGAGGGATTAGGGAGTCCTTGCAGAAATTAGCAGCACAGAGGGGTCAGGGAGTCCTTACAGTAATCTGCAGCACAGAGGGATAAGGGAGTCCTTACAATAATCAGCAGCACAGAGGGATTAGGGAGTCCTCACAGAAATCAGCAGCACAGAGTGATTAGGGAGTCCTTACAGAAATCAGCTGCACATAGGGATTAGGGAGTCTTTACAGAAATCAGCAGCACAGAGGGATTAGAGAGTCCTTAAAATGATCGGTTGCACTGTGGGATTCGGGAGTCCTTTCAGAAATCAGCCGCACAGAGGGAATAGGGAGTCCTTACAGAAATCAGCAGCACAGAGGGATGAGGGAGTCCTTACAGAAATCAGCAGCACAGAGGGATAAGGGAGTCCTTACAATAGTCAGCTGCACAGAGTGATTAGGGAGTCCTTACAGAAATCTGCAGCACAGAGGGATTAGGGAGTCCTTACAGAAATCAGCAGCACAGAGGGATTAGGGAGTCCTTACAGAAATCAGCAGCACAGAGGGATTAGGCAGTCCTCACAGAAATCAGCAGCACAGAGGGATTAGGGAGTCCTTACAGAAATCAGCCGCACCGAGGGATTAGGGAGTCCTTACAGAAATCAGCAGCACAGAGGGATTAGGGAGTCCTTACAGAAATCAGCCACACAGTGGGATTAGGGAGTCCTTACAGAAATCAGCAGCACAGAGGGATTAGGGAGTCATCGCAGAAATCAGCCGCACAGAGGGATTATGGCGTCCTTACAGAAATCAGCAGCACAGAGGGATTAGGGAGTTCTTCCAGAAATCAGCAGCTCAGAGGGATTTGGGAGTCCTTACAATAATCAGCAGCACCGAGCGATTAGGTAGTCCTTACAGAAATCAGCAGCACAGAGGGATTAGGGAGTCCTTACAGAAATCAGCAACACAGAGGGGTTAGGGAGTCCTTACAGAAATCAGCAGCTCAGAGGGATTAGGGAGTCCTTACAGAAATCAGCAACAAAGAGGGATTAGGGAGTCCTTACAGAAATCAGCTGCACAAAGGCATTAGGGAGTCCTTACAGAAATCAGCAGCACAGAGGGATTAGGGAGTCCTTACAAAAATCTGCAGCGCAGAGGGATTAGGGAGTCCTTGCAGAAATTAGCAGCACAGAGGGTTCAGGGAGTCCTTACAGTAATCTGCAGCACAGAGGGATAAGGGAGTCCTTACAATAATCAGCAGCACAGAGGGATTAGGGAGTCCTCACAGAAATCAGCAGCACAGAGTGATTAGGGAGTCCTTACAGAAATCAGCTGCACATAGGGATTAGGGAGTCTTTACAGAAATCAGCAGCACAGAGGGATTAGAGAGTCCTTAAAATGATCGGTTGCACTGTGGGATTCGGGAGTCCTTTCAGAAATCAGCCGCACAGAGGGAATAGGGAGTCCTTACAGAAATCAGCAGCACAGAGGGATGAGGGAGTCCTTACAGAAATCAGCAGCACAGAGGGATAAGGGAGTCCTTACAATAGTCAGCTGCACAGAGTGATGAGGGAGTCCTTACAGAAATCTGCAGCACAGAGGGATTAGGGAGTCCTTACAGAAATCAGCAGCACAGAGGGATAAGGGAGTCCTTACAGAAATCAGCAGCATAGAGGGATTAGGGAGACTTTACAGAAATCAGCAGCACAGAGGGATTAGGGAGTCCTTACAGAAATCAGCCGCACCGAGGGATTAGGGAGTCCTTACAGAAATCAGCAGCACAGAGGGATTAGGGAGTCCTTACAGAAATCAGCAGCACATAGGGAGTAGGGAGTCCTTACAATAATCTGCAGCACAGAGGGATTAGGGAGTCCTTACAGAATTCAGCAGCACAGAGGGATTAGGGAGTCCTGACAATAATCAGCAGCACAGAGGGATAAGCGAGTCCTTACAATAATCAGCATCACAGAGGGATTTGGGAGTCCTTACAGAAATCAGGAACACAGAGGGATTAGGGAGTCCTTACTATAATCAGCAGCACAGAGGGATTAGGGAGTCGTCACAAAAATCAGCAGCACAGATGGATTAGGGAGTCATCACAGGAATCAGCCGCACAGAGGGATTATGGCGTCCTTACAGAAATCAGCAACACAGAGTGATTAGGGAGTTCTTCCAGAAATCAGCAGCACTGAGGGATTCGGGAGTCGTCACAAAAATCAGCAGCACAGAGGGATTAGAGAGTCATCACAGGAATCAGCCGCACAGAGGGATTATGGCGTCCTTACAATAATCAGCAGCACAGAGGGATTAGGGAGTCCTTACAGAAATCAGCAGGACACAGGGATTAGGGAGTCCTTACAGAAATCTGCAGCACAGAGGGATTAGTGAGTCCTTACAGAAATCAGCAGCACAGAGGGATTAGGGAGTCCTTACAGAAATCAGCAACACAGAGGGATTAGGGAGTCCTTACAGAAATCAGCAGCATAGAGGGATAAGGGAGTCCTTACAATAATCAGCAGCACAGAGGGATTAGGGAGTCTTTACAGAAATCAGCGTCATAGAGGGATGAGGGAGTCCTTTCAGAAATCTGCAGCACAGAGGGATTCGGGAATCCTTACAATAATCTGCAGCACAGAGGGATTAGGGAGTCCTTACAATAATCAGCCGCACAGACGGATTAGGGAGTCCTTAAAATAATCTGCAGCACAGACGGATTAGAGAGTCTTTACAGAAATCTGCAGCACAGAGTGATTAGGGAGTCCTTACAGAAATCAGCATCACAGAGGCATTAGGGAGTCCTTACAATAATCAACAGCACAGAGGGATTAGGGAGTCTTTACAGAAATCAGCAACCAAGAGGGATTAGGGAGTCCTTACAATAATCAGCAGCACAGAGGGATTAGGGAGTCCTTACAGAAATCAGCAACAAAGAGGGATTAGGGAGTCCTTACAGAAATCAGCTGCACAAAGGCATTAGGGAGTCCTTACAGAAATCAGCAACACAGAGGGATTAGGGAGTCCTTACAGAAATCAGCAGCACAGAGGGATTAGGGAGTCCTTACAAAAATCTGCAGCGCAGAGGGATTAGGGAGTCCTTGCAGAAATTAGCAGCAGAGAGGGGTCAGGGAGTCCTTACAGTAATCTGCAGCACAGAGGGATAAGGGAGTCCTTACAATAATCAGCAGCACAGAGGGATTAGGTAGTCCTTCCAGAAATCAGCGTCATAGAGGGATGAGGGAGTCCTTACAGAAATCAGCAGCACAGAGGAATTAGGGAGTCCTCACAGAAATCAGCAGCACAGAGTGATTAGGGAGTCCTTTCAGAAATCAGCCGCACAGAGGGAATAGGGAGTCCTTACAGAAATCAGCAGCACAGAGGGATTAGGGAGTCCTTACAGAAATCAGCAACACATAGGGAGTAGGGAGTCCCTACAATAATCTGCAGCACAGAGGGATTAGGGAGTCCTTACAGAATTCAGCAGCAAAGAGGGATTAGGGAGTCCTTACAGAAATCAGCAGCACAGAGGGATTAGGGAGTCCTGACAGAAATCAGCAGCAGAGAGGGATTATGGCGTCCTTAACAGAAATCAGATGCACAGAGAGATTAGTGAGTCATTACAATAATCAACCGCACAGTGGGATTAGGCATTCCACACAGAATTCTCCAGAACATAGGGATGAGGTAGTCCACACAGAAATCTGCAGAACAGAGGGAGTAGGGTGTCCTTACAGAAATCTGCAGCACAGAGGGATTAGGGAGTCCTTAAAATAATCAGCCATACTGAGGGATTTGGGAGTCCTTACAGAAATCAGCAGCTCAGAGGGATTAGGGTGTCCTTCCAGAAATCTGCAGCGTAGAGGGAGTAGGGAGTCCTTACAGAAATCGGAAGCAAAGAGAGATTAGGGAATCCTTACAGAAATCAGCAGCACAGAGGGATTAGAGAGTCCTTACAGAAATCGGAAGCAGAGAGGGATTAGGGAATCCTTTCAGAAATCAGCCGCACAGAGGGATTAGGGAGTCCTTACAGAAATCTGCAGCACAGAGGGATTATGGCGTCCTTACACAAATCAGCAGCACAGAGGGATTAGGGTGTCCTTACAGAAATCAGCAGCACAGAGGGATTAGGGAGTCTTTACAATAATGTACAGCACAGGGTGATTAGGGAGTCCTTACAGAAATCGGAAGCAGAGAGGGATTAGGGAATCCTTTCAGAAATCAGCCGCACAGAGGGATTAGGGAGTCCTTACAGAAATCTGCAGCACAGAGGGATTATGGCGTCCTTACACAAATCAGCAGCACAGAGGGATTAGGGAGTCCTTACAGAAATCTGCAGCACAGAGGGATTAGGGAGTCCTTACAATAATGTGCAGCACAGGGTGATAAGGGAGTCCTTACAGAAATCATCCGCACAGAGGGATTAGGGAGTCCTTATAGAAATCTGCAGCACAGAGGGATTAGGGAGTCCGTACAATAATGTGCAGCACAGGGTGATTAGGGAGTCCTTACAGAAATCAGCAGCAGAGAGGGATTAGGGAGTCCTTACAGAAATCAGCAACACAGAGGGATTAGGGAGTCCTTGCAATAATCTGCAGCACAGGGGGATTAGGGAGTCCTTACAATAATCTGCAGCACAGAGGGATTAGGGAGTCCTTACAATAATCAGCCGCACAGACGGATTAGGGAGTCCTTAAAATAATCTGCAGCACTGACGGATTAGGGAGTCTTTACAGAAATCTGCAGCACAGAGGGATTAGGGAGTCCTTACAGAAATCAGCATCACAGAGGCATGAGGGAGTCCTTACAATAATCAGCAGCACAGAGGGATTAGGGAGTCCTTACAGAAATCAGCAACAAAGAGGGATTAGGGAGTCCTTACAGAAATCAGCTGCACAAAGGCATTAGGGAGTCCTTACAGAAATCAGCAACACAGAGGGATTAGGGAGTCCTTACAGAAATCAGCAGCACAGAGGGATTAGGGAGTCCTTCCAAAAATCTGCAGCGCAGAGGGTTTAGGGAGTCCTCGCAGAAATTAGCAGCACAGAGGGGTCAGGGAGTCCTTACAGTAATCTGCAGCACATAGGGATAAGGGAGTCCTTACAATAATCAGCTGCACAGAGGGATTAGGTAGTCCTTCCAGAAATCAGCGTCATAGAGGGATGAGGGAGTCCTTACAGAAATCAGCAGCACAGAGGGATTAGGCAGTCCTCACAGAAATCAGCAGCACAGAGTGATTAGGGAGTCCTTACAGAAATCAGCTGCACATAGGGATTAGGGAGTCCTTACAGAAATCAGCAGCACAGAGGGATTAGAGTGTCCTTAAAATGATCGGTTGCACTGTGGGATTAGGGAGTCCTTTCAGAAATCAGCCGCACAGAGGGAATAGGGAGTCCTTACAGAAATCAGCAGCACAGAGGGATTAGGGAGTCCTTACAGAAATCAGCAACACATAGGGAGTAGGGAGTCCTTACAATAATCAGCAACACAGAGGGGTTAGGGAGTCCTTACAGAATTCAGCAGCACAGAGGGATTAGGGAGTCCTTACAGAAATCAGCAGCACAGAGGGATTAGGGAGTCCTGACAGAAATCAGCAGCAGAGAGGGATTATGGCGTCCTTAACAGAAATCAGATGCACAGAGAGATTAGTGAGTCATTACAATAATCAACCGCACAGTGGGATTAGGGATTCCACACAGAATTCTCCAGAACATAGGGATGAGGTAGTCCACACAAAAATCTGCAGCACAGAGGGATTAGGGAGTCCTTAAAATAATCAGCCATACTGAGGGATTTGGGAGTCCTTACAGAAATCAGCAGCTCAGAGGGATTAGGGTGTCCTTCCAGAAATCTGCAGCGTAGAGGGATTAGGGAGTCCTTACAGAAATCGGAAGCAAAGAGAGATTAGGGAATCCTTACAGAAATCAGCAGCACAGAGGGATGAGAGAGTCCTTACAGAAATCAGAAGCAGAGAGGGATTAGGGAATCCTTTCAGAAATCAGCCGCACAGAGGGATTAGGGAGTCCTTACAGAAATCTGCAGCACAGAGGGATTATGGCGTCCTTACACAAATCAGCAGCACAGAGGGATTAGGGTGTCCTTACAGAAATCAGCAGCACAGAGGGATTAGGGAGTCTTTACAATAATGTGCAGCACAGGGTGATAAGGGAGTCCTTACAGAAATCATCCGCACAGAGGGATTAGGGAGTCCTTATAGAAATCTGCAGCACAGAGGGATTAGGGAGTCCTTACAATAATGTGCAGCACAGTGTGATTAGGGAGTCCTTACAGAAATCAGCAGCAGAGAGGGATTAGGGAGTCCTTTCAGAAATCAGCAACACAGAGGGATTAGGGAGTCCTCACAGAAATCAGCAGCACAGAGGGATTAGGGAGTCCTTACAGAAATCAGCAACACAGAGGGATTAGGGAGTCCTTGCAATAATCTGCAGCACAGGGGGATTAGGGAGTCCTTACAATAATCTGCAGCACAGGGGGATCAGGGAGTCCTTACAGAAATCCGCAGCACAGGGGGATCAGGGCGTCCTTACAGTAATATGCAGCACAGAGGGATTAGGGAATCCTTCCAGAAATCTGCAGCACAGAGGAATTAGGGCGTCCTTAAAAAAATCAGCCGCACAGAGGGATTAGGGAGTCTTTACAGAAATCCGCAGCACAGAGGGATTAGGGAGTCCTTACAGTAATCTGCAGCACAGAGGGATTAGGGAGTCCTTACAGAAATCAGCAGCGCAGAGGGATTAGGGAGTCCTTACAGAAATCTGCAGCACATAGGGAGAAGGGAGCCCTTACAGAAATCAGCAGCACAGAGGGATTAGGGAGTCCTTACAGAAATCTGCAGCACAGAGGGATTAGGGAGCCCTTACAGAAATCTGCAGCACAGAGGAATTAGGGCGTCCTTAAAAAAATCAGCCGCACAGAGGGATTAGGGAGTCCTTATAGAAATCCGCAGCACAGAGGGATTAGGGAGTCCTTACAGAAATCCGCAGCATAGAGGGATTAGGGAGTCCTTACAGAAATCAGCAGCACAGAGGGATTAGGGAGTCCTTACAGAAATCTGCAGCACATAGGGATATGGGAGTCCTAACAAAAATCAGCAGCACAGAGGGATAAGGGAGTCCTTACAGAAATCAGCAGCACATAGGGATTAGGGAGTCCTTACAGAAATCAACAACACAGAGGGATTAGGGAGTCCTTACAATAATCAGCATCACAGAGGGATTAGGGAGTCCTTACAGAAATCAGCAACACAGATGGATTAGGGAGTCATCACAGGAATCAGCCGCACAGAGGGATTATGGCGTCCTTACAGAAATCAGCAACACAGAGTGATTAGGGAGTTCTTCCAGAAATCAGCCGCACAGAGGGATTATGGAGTCGTCACAAAAATCAGCAGCACAGATGGATTAGGGAGTCATCACAGGAATCAGCCGCACAGAGGGATTATGGCGTCCTTACAGAAATCAGCAACACAGAGGGATTAGGGAGTCCTTACTATAATCAGCAGCACAGAGGGATTAGGGAGTCCTTACAGAAATCAGCAACACAGAGGGATTAGGGAGTCCTTACTATAATCAGCAGCACAGAGGGATTAGGGAGTCGTCACAAAAATCAGCAGCACAGATGGATTAGGGAGTCATCACAGGAATCAGCCGCACAGAGGGATTATGGCGTCCTTACAGAAATCAGCAACACAGAGTGATTAGGGAGTTCTACCAGAAATCAGCAGCACAGAGGGATTTGGGAGTCGTCACAAAAATCAGCAGCACAGAGGGATTAGGGAGTCATCACAGGAATCAGCCGCACAGAGGGATTATGGCGTCCTTACAATAATCAGCAGCACAGAGGGATTAGGGAGTCCTTACAGAAATCAGCAGCACAGAGGGATTAGGGAGTCCTTACAGAAATCTGCAGCACAGAGGGATTAGGGAGTCCTTACAGAAATCAGCAGCACAGAGGGATTAGGGAGTCCTTACAGAAATCAGCAGCACAGAGGGAATAGGGAGTCCTTACAGAAATCAGCAGCACAGAGGGATGAGGGAGTCCTTACAGAAATCAGCAGCACAGAGGGATAAGGGAGTCCTTACAACAGTCAGCTGCACAGAGTGATTAGGGAGTCCTTACAGAAATCAGCAGCACAGAGGGATGAGGGAGTCCTTACAGAAATCAGCAGCACAGAGGGATAAGGGAGTCCTTACAATAGTCAGCTGCACAGAGTGATTAGGGAGTCCTTACAGAAATCTGCAGCACAGAGGGATTAGCGAGTCCTTTCAGAAATCAGCCGCACAGAGGGAATAGGGAGTCCTTCCAGAAATCAGCAGCACAGAGGGATGAGGGAGTCCTTACAGAAATCAGCAGCACAGAGGGATAAGGTTTTCCTTACAATAGTCAGCTGCACAGAGTGATTAGGGTGTCCTTACAGAAATCTGCAGCACAGAGGGATTAGGGAGTCCTTACAGAAATCAGCAGCATAGAGGGATAAGGGAGTCCTTACAATAATCAGCAGCACAGAGGGATTAGGGAGTCTTTACAGAAATCAGCAGCACAGAGGGATTCGGGAATCCTTACAATAATCTGCAGCACAGAGGGATTAGGGAGTCCTTACAATAATCAACAGCACAGAGGGATTAGGGAGTCCTTACAGAAATCAGCAACAAAGAGGGATTAGGGAGTCCTTACAGAAATCAGCTGCACAAAGGCATTAGGGAGTCCTTACAGAAATCAGCAGCACAGAAGGATTAGGGAGTCCTTACAAAAATCTGCAGCGCAGAGGGATTAGGGAGTCCTTGCAGAAATTAGCAGCACAGAGGGGTCAGGGAGTCCTTACAGTAATCTGCAGCACAGAGGGATAAGGGAGTCCTTACAATAATCAGCAGCACAGAGGGATTAGGGAGTCCTCACAGAAATCAGCAGCACAGAGTGATTAGGGAGTCCTTACAGAAATCAGCTGCACATAGGGATTAGGGAGTCTTTACAGAAATCAGCAGCACAGAGGGATTAGAGAGTCCTTAAAATGATCGGTTGCACTGTGGGATTCGGGAGTCCTTTCAGAAATCAGCCGCACAGAGGGAATAGGGAGTCCTTACAGAAATCAGCAGCACAGAGGGATGAGGGAGTCCTTACAGAAATCAGCAGCACAGAGGGATAAGGGAGTCCTTACAATAGTCAGCTGCACAGAGTGATTAGGGAGTCCTTACAGAAATCTGCAGCACAGAGGGATTAGGGAGTCCTTACAGAAATCAGCAGCACAGAGGGATTAGGGAGTCCTTACAGAAATCAGCAGCATAGAGGGATTAGGGAGACTTTACAGAAATCAGCAGCACAGAGGGATTAGGGAGTCCTTACAGAAATCAGCCGCACCGAGGGATTAGGGAGTCCTTACAGAAATCAGCAGCACAGAGGGATTAGGGAGTCCTTACAGAAATCAGCCACACAGTGGGATTAGGGAGTCCTTCCAGAAATCAGCAGCACAGAGGGATTAGGGAGTCATCGCAGAAATCAGCCGCACAGAGGGATTATGGCGTCCTTACAGAAATCAGCAGCACAGAGGGATTAGGGAGTTCTTCCAGAAATCAGCAGCTCAGAGGGATTTGGGAGTCCTTACAATAATCAGCAGCACCGAGCGATTAGGTAGTCCTTACAGAAATCAGCAGCACAGAGGGATTAGGGAGTCCTTACAGAAATCAGCAACACAGAGGGGTTAGGGAGTCCTTACAGAAATCAGCAGCTCAGAGGGATTAGGGAGTCCTTACAGAAATCAGCAACAAAGAGGGATTAGGGAGTCCTTACAGAAATCAGCTGCACAAAGGCATTAGGGAGTCCTTACAGAAATCAGCAGCACAGAGGGATTAGGGAGTCCTTACAAAAATCTGCAGCGCAGAGGGATTAGGGAGTCCTTGCAGAAATTAGCAGCACAGAGGGTTCAGGGAGTCCTTACAGTAATCTGCAGCACAGAGGGATAAGGGAGTCCTTACAATAATCAGCAGCACAGAGGGATTAGGGAGTCCTCACAGAAATCAGCAGCACAGAGTGATTAGGGAGTCCTTACAGAAATCAGCTGCACATAGGGATTAGGGAGTCTTTACAGAAATCAGCAGCACAGAGGGATTAGAGAGTCCTTAAAATGATCGGTTGCACTGTGGGATTCGGGAGTCCTTTCAGAAATCAGCCGCACAGAGGGAATAGGGAGTCCTTACAGAAATCAGCAGCACAGAGGGATGAGGGAGTCCTTACAGAAATCAGCAGCACAGAGGGATAAGGGAGTCCTTACAATAGTCAGCTGCACAGAGTGATGAGGGAGTCCTTACAGAAATCTGCAGCACAGAGGGATTAGGGAGTCCTTACAGAAATCAGCAGCACAGAGGGATAAGGGAGTCCTTACAGAAATCAGCAGCATAGAGGGATTAGGGAGACTTTACAGAAATCAGCAGCACAGAGGGATTAGGGAGTCCTTACAGAAATCAGCCGCACCGAGGGATTAGGGAGTCCTTACAGAAATCAGCAGCACAGAGGGATTAGGGAGTCCTTACAGAAATCAGCAGCACAGAGGGATAAGGGAGTCCTTACACAAATCAGCAGCATAGAGGGATTAGGGAGACTTTACAGAAATCAGCAGCACAGAGGGATTAGGGAGTCCTTACAGAAATCAGCCGCACCGAGGGATTAGGGAGTCCTTACAGAAATCAGCAGCACAGAGGGATTAGGGAGTCCTTACAGAAATCAGCAGCACAGAGGGATTAGGGAGTCCTTACAGAAATCAGCAGCACAGAGGGATTAGGGAGTCCTTACAGAAATCAGCAGCACAGAGGCAATAGGGAGTCCTTACAGAAATCAGCAGCACAGAGGGATGAGGGAGTCCTTACAGAAATCAGCAGCACAGAGGGATAAGGGAGTCCTTACAACAGTCAGCTGCACAGAGTGATTAGGGAGTCCTTACAGAAATCAGCAGCACAGAGGGATGAGGGAGTCCTTACAGAAATCAGCAGCACAGAGGGATAAGGGAGTCCTTACAATAGTCAGCTGCACAGAGTGATTAGGGAGTCCTTACAGAAATCTGCAGCACAGAGGGATTAGCGAGTCCTTTCAGAAATCAGCCGCACAGAGGGAATAGGGAGTCCTTCCAGAAATCAGCAGCACAGAGGGATGAGGGAGTCCTTACAGAAATCAGCAGCACAGAGGGATAAGGTTTTCCTTACAATAGTCAGCTGCACAGAGTGATTAGGGTGTCCTTACAGAAATCTGCAGCACAGAGGGATTAGGGAGTCCTTACAGAAATCAGCAGCATAGAGGGATAAGGGAGTCCTTACAATAATCAGCAGCACAGAGGGATTAGGGAGTCTTTACAGAAATCAGCGTCATAGAGGGATGAGGGAGTCCTTTCAGAAATCTGCAGCACAGAGGGATTCGGGAATCCTTACAATAATCTGCAGCACAGAGGGATTAGGGAGTCCTTACAATAATCAACAGCACAGAGGGATTAGGGAGTCCTTACAGAAATCAGCAACAAAGAGGGATTAGGGAGTCCTTACAGAAATCAGCTGCACAAAGGCATTAGGGAGTCCTTACAGAAATCAGCAGCACAGAAGGATTAGGGAGTCCTTACAAAAATCTGCAGCGCAGAGGGATTAGGGAGTCCTTGCAGAAATTAGCAGCACAGAGGGGTCAGGGAGTCCTTACAGTAATCTGCAGCACAGAGGGATAAGGGAGTCCTTATAATAATCAGCAGCACAGAGGGATTAGGGAGTCCTCACAGAAATCAGCAGCACAGAGTGATTAGGGAGTCCTTACAGAAATCAGCTGCACATAGGGATTAGGGAGTCTTTACAGAAATCAGCAGCACAGAGGGATTAGAGAGTCCTTAAAATGATCGGTTGCACTGTGGGATTCGGGAGTCCTTTCAGAAATCAGCCGCACAGAGGGAATAGGGAGTCCTTACAGAAATCAGCAGCACAGAGGGATGAGGGAGTCCTTACAGAAATCAGCAGCACAGAGGGATAAGGGAGTCCTTACAATAGTCAGCTGCACAGAGTGATTAGGGAGTCCTTACAGAAATCTGCAGCACAGAGGGATTAGGGAGTCCTTACAGAAATCAGCAGCACAGAGGGATTAGGGAGTCCTTACAGAAATCAGCAGCATAGAGGGATTAGGGAGACTTTACAGAAATCAGCAGCACAGAGGGATTAGGGAGTCCTTACAGAAATCAGCCGCACCGAGGGATTAGGGAGTCCTTACAGAAATCAGCAGCACAGAGGGATTAGGGAGTCCTTACAGAAATCAGACACACAGTGGGATTAGGGAGTCCTTACAGAAATCAGCAGCACAGAGGGATTAGGGAGTCATCGCAGAAATCAGCCGCACAGAGGGATTATGGCGTTCTTACAGAAATCAGCAGCACAGAGGGATTAGGGAGTTCTTCCAGAAATCAGCAGCTCAGAGGGATTTGGGAGTCCTTACAATAATCAGCAGCACCGAGCGATTAGGTAGTCCTTACAGAAATCAGCAGCATAGAGGGATTAGGGAGTCCTTACAGAAATCAGCAACACAGAGGGGTTAGGGAGTCCTTACAGAAATCAGCAGCTCAGAGGGATTAGGGAGTCCTTACAGAAATCAGCAACAAAGAGGGATTAGGGAGTCCTTACAGAAATCAGCTGCACAAAGGCATTAGGGAGTCCTTACAGAAATCAGCAGCACAGAGGGATTAGGGAGTCCTTACAAAAATCTGCAGCGCAGAGGGATTAGGGAGTCCTTGCAGAAATTAGCAGCACAGAGGGTTCAGGGAGTCCTTACAATAATCTGCAGCACAGAGGGATAAGGGAGTCCTTACAATAATCAGCAGCACAGAGGGATTAGGGAGTCCTCACAGAAATCAGCAGCACAGAGTGATTAGGGAGTCCTTACAGAAATCAGCTGCACATAGGGATTAGGGAGTCTTTACAGAAATCAGCAGCACAGAGGGATTAGAGAGTCCTTAAAATGATCGGTTGCACTGTGGGATTCGGGAGTCCTTTCAGAAATCAGCCGCACAGAGGGAATAGGGAGTCCTTACAGAAATCAGCAGCACAGAGGGATGAGGGAGTCCTTACAGAAATCAGCAGCACAGAGGGATAAGGGAGTCCTTACAATAGTCAGCTGCACAGAGTGATGAGGGACTCCTTACAGAAATCTGCAGCACAGAGGGATTAGGGAGTCCTTACAGAAATCAGCAGCACAGAGGGATAAGGGAGTCCTTACAGAAATCAGCAGCATAGAGGGATTAGGGAGACTTTACAGAAATCAGCAGCACAGAGGGATTAGGGAGTCCTTACAGAAATCAGCCGCACCGAGGGATTAGGGAGTCCTTACAGAAATCAGCAGCACAGAGGGATTAGGGAGTCCTTACAGAAATCAGCAGCACAGAGGGATAAGGGAGTCCTTACAGAAATCAGCAACACATAGGGAGTAGGGAGTCCTTACAATAATCAGCAACACAGAGGGGTTAGGGAGTCCTTACAGAATTCAGCAGCACAGAGGGATTAGGGAGTCCTTACAGAAATCAGCAGCACAGAGGGATTAGGGAGTCCTGACAGAAATCAGCAGCAGAGAGGGATTATGGCGTCCTTAACAGAAATCAGATGCACAGAGAGATTAGTGAGTCATTACAATAATCAACCGCACAGTGGGATTAGGGATTCCACACAGAATTCTCCAGAACATAGGGATGAGGTAGTCCACACAAAAATCTGCAGCACAGAGGGATTAGGGAGTCCTTAAAATAATCAGCCATACTGAGGGATTTGGGAGTCCTTACAGAAATCAGCAGCTCAGAGGGATTAGGGTGTCCTTCCAGAAATCTGCAGCGTAGAGGGAGTAGGGAGTCCTTACAGAAATCGGAAGCAAAGAGAGATTAGGGAATCCTTACAGAAATCAGCAGCACAGAGGGATGAGAGAGTCCTTACAGATATCAGAAGCAGAGAGGGATTAGGGAATCCTTTCAGAAATCAGCCGCACAGAGGGATTAGGGAGTCCTTACAGAAATCTGCAGCACAGAGGGATTATGGCGTCCTTACACAAATCAGCAGCACAGAGGGATTAGGGTGTCCTTACAGAAATCAGCAGCACAGAGGGATTAGGGAGTCTTTACAATAATGTGCAGCACAGGGTGATAAGGGAGTCCTTACAGAAATCATCCGCACAGAGGGATTAGGGAGTCCTATTAGAAATCTGCAGCACAGAGGGATTAGGGAGTCCTTACAATAATGTGCAGCACAGTGTGATTAGGGAGTCCTTACAGAAATCAGCAGCAGAGAGGGATTAGGGAGTCCTTTCAGAAATCAGCAACACAGAGGGATTAGGGAGTCCTCACAGAAATCAGCAGCACAGAGGGATTAGGGAGTCCTTACAGAAATCAGCAACACAGAGGGATTAGGGAGTCCTTGCAATAATCTGCAGCACAGGGGGATTAGGGAGTCCTTACAATAATCTGCAGCACAGGGGGATCAGGGAGTCCTTACAGAAATCCGCAGCACAGGGGGATCAGGGCGTCCTTACAGTAATATGCAGCACAGAGGGATTAGGGAATCCTTCCAGAAATCTGCAGCACAGAGGAATTAGGGCGTCCTTAAAAAAATCAGCCGCACAGAGGGATTAGGGAGTCTTTACAGAAATCCGCAGCACAGAGGGATTAGGGAGTCCTTACAGTAATCTGCAGCACAGAGGGATTAGGGAGTCCTTACAGAAATCAGCAGCGCAGAGGGATTAGGGAGTCCTTACAGAAATCTGCAGCACATAGGGAGAAGGGAGCCCTTACAGAAATCAGCAGCACAGAGGGATTAGGGAGTCCTTACAGAAATCAGAAGCACAGAGGGATTAGGGAGCCCTTACAGAAATCTGCAGCACAGAGGAAATAGGGCGTCCTTAAAAAAATCAGCCGCACAGAGGGATTAGGGAGTCCTTATAGAAATCCGCAGCACAGAGGGATTAGGGAGTCCTTACAGAAATCCGCAGCATAGAGGGATTAGGGAGTCCTTACAGAAATCAGCAGCACAGAGGGATTAGGGAGTCCTTACAGAAATCTGCAGCACATAGGGATAAGGGAGTCCTAACAAAAATCAGCAGCACAGAGGGATAAGGGAGTCCTTACAGAAATCAGCAGCACATAGGGATTAGGGAGTCCTTACAGAAATCAGCAACACAGAGGGATTAGGGAGTCCTTACAATAATCAGCATCACAGAGGGATTAGGGAGTCCTTACAGAAATCAGCAACACAGAGGGATTAGGGAGTCCTTACTATAATCAGCAGCACAGAGGGATTAGGGAGTCGTCACAAAAATCAGCAGCACAGATGGATTAGGGAGTCATCACAGGAATCAGCCGCACAGAGGGATTATGGCGTCCTTACAGAAATCAGCAACACAGAGTGATTAGGGAGTTCTTCCAGAAATCAGCAGCACAGAGGGATTTGGGAGTCGTCACAAAAATCAGCAGCACAGAGGGATTAGGGAGTCATCACAGGAATCAGCCGCACAGAGGGATTATGGCGTCCTTACAATAATCAGCAGCACAGAGGGATTAGGGAGTCCTTACAGAAATCAGCAGCACAGAGGGATTAGGGAGTCCTTACAGAAATCTGCAGCACAGAGGGATTAGGGAGTCCTTACAGAAATCAGCAGCACAGAGGGAATAGGGAGTCCTTACAGAAATCAGCAACACAGAGGGATGAGGGAGTCCTTACAGAAATCAGCAGCACAGAGGGATAAGGGAGTCCTTACAACAGTCAGCTGCACAGAGTGATTAGGGAGTCCTTACAGAAATCAGCAGCACAGAGGGATGAGGGAGTCCTTACAGAAATCAGCAGCACAGAGGGATGAGGGAGTCCTTACAGAAATCAGCAGCACAGAGGGATAAGGGAGTCCTTACAATAGTCAGCTGCACAGAGTGATTAGGGAGTCCTTACAGAAATCTGCAGCACAGAGGGATTAGCGAGTCCTTTCAGAAATCAGCCGCACAGAGGGAATAGGGAGTCCTTCCAGAAATCAGCAGCACAGAGGGATGAGGGAGTCCTTACAGAAATCAGCAGCACAGAGGGATAAGGTTTTCCTTACAATAGTCAGCTGCACAGAGTGATTAGGGTGTCCTTACAGAAATCTGCAGCACAGAGGGATTAGGGAGTCCTTACAGAAATCAGCAGCATAGAGGGATAAGGGAGTCCTTACAATAATCAGCAGCACAGAGGGATTAGGGAGTCTTTACAGAAATCAGCGTCATAGAGGGATGAGGGAGTCCTTTCAGAAATCTGCAGCACAGAGGGATTCGGGAATCCTTACAATAATCTGCAGCACAGAGGGATTAGGGAGTCCTTACAATAATCAACAGCACAGAGGGATTAGGGAGTCCTTACAGAAATCAGCAACAAAGAGGGATTAGGGAGTCCTTACAGAAATCAGCTGCACAAAGGCATTAGGGAGTCCTTACAGAAATCAGCAGCACAGAAGGATTAGGGAGTCCTTACAAAAATCTGCAGCGCAGAGGGATTAGGGAGTCCTTGCAGAAATTAGCAGCACAGAGGGGTCAGGGAGTCCTTACAGTAATCTGCAGCACAGAGGGATAAGGGAGTCCTTACAATAATCAGCAGCACAGAGGGATTAGGGAGTCCTCACAGAAATCAGCAGCACAGAGTGATTAGGGAGTCCTTACAGAAATCAGCTGCACATAGGGATTAGGGAGTCTTTACAGAAATCAGCAGCACAGAGGGATTAGGGAGTCCTTAAAATGATCGGTTGCACTGTGGGATTCGGGAGTCCTTTCAGAAATCAGCCGCACAGAGGGAATAGGGAGTCCTTACAGAAATCAGCAGCACAGAGGGATGAGGGAGTCCTTACAGAAATCAGCAGCACAGAGGGATAAGGGAGTCCTTACAATAGTCAGCTGCACAGAGTGATTAGGGAGTCCTTACAGAAATCTGCAGCACAGAGGGATTAGGGAGTCCTTACAGAAATCAGCAGCACAGAGGGATTAGGGAGTCCTTACAGAAATCAGCAGCATAGAGGGATTAGGGAGACTTTACAGAAATCAGCAGCACAGAGGGATTAGGGAGTCCTTACAGAAATCAGCCGCACCGAGGGATTAGGGAGTCCTTACAGAAATCAGCAGCACAGAGGGATTAGGGAGTCCTTACAGAAATCAGCCACACAGTGGGATTAGGGAGTCCTTACAGAAATCAGCAGCACAGAGGGATTAGGGAGTCATCGCAGAAATCAGCCGCACAGAGGGATTATGGCGTCCTTACAGAAATCAGCAGCACAGAGGGATTAGGGAGTTCTTCCAGAAATCAGCAGCTCAGAGGGATTTGGGAGTCCTTACAATAATCAGCAGCACCGAGCGATTAGGTAGTCCTTACAGAAATCAGCAGCACAGAGGGATTAGGGAGTCCTTACAGAAATCAGCAACACAGAGGGGTTAGGGAGTCCTTACAGAAATCAGCAGCTCAGAGGGATTAGGGAGTCCTTACAGAAATCAGCAACAAAGAGGGATTAGGGAGTCCTTACAGAAATCAGCTGCACAAAGGCATTAGGGAGTCCTTACAGAAATCAGCAGCACAGAGGGATTAGGGAGTCCTTACAAAAATCTGCAGCGCAGAGGGATTAGGGAGTCCTTGCAGAAATTAGCAGCACAGAGGGTTCAGGGAGTCCTTACAGTAATCTGCAGCACAGAGGGATAAGGGAGTCCTTACAATAATCAGCAGCACAGAGGGATTAGGGAGTCCTCACAGAAATCAGCAGCACAGAGTGATTAGGGAGTCCTTACAGAAATCAACTGCACATAGGGATTAGGGAGTCTTTACAGAAATCAGCAGCACAGAGGGATTAGAGAGTCCTTAAAATGATCGGTTGCACTGTGGGATTCGGGAGTCCTTTCAGAAATCAGCCGCACAGAGGGAATAGGGAGTCCTTACAGAAATCAGCAGCACAGAGGGATGAGGGAGTCCTTACAGAAATCAGCAGCACAGAGGGATAAGGGAGTCCTTACAATAGTCAGCTGCACAGAGTGATGAGGGAGTCCTTACAGAAATCTGCAGCACAGAGGGATTAGGGAGTCCTTACAGAAATCAGCAGCACAGAGGGATAAGGGAGTCCTTACAGAAATCAGCAGCATAGAGGGATTAGGGAGACTTTACAGAAATCAGCAGCACAGAGGGATTAGGGAGTCCTTACAGAAATCAGCCGCACCGAGGGATTAGGGAGTCCTTACAGAAATCAGCAGCACAGAGGGATTAGGGAGTCCTTACAAAAATCAGCAGCACAGAGGGATAAGGGAGTCCTTACAGAAATCAGCAGCATAGAGGGATTAGGGAGACTTTACAGAAATCAGCAGCACAGAGGGATTAGGGAGTCCTTACAGAAATCAGCCGCACCGAGGGATTAGGGAGTCCTTACAGAAATCAGCAGCACAGAGGGATTAGGGAGTCCTTACAGAAATCAGCAGCACAGAGGGATTAGGGAGTCCTTACAGAAATCAGCAGCACAGAGGGATTAGGGAGTCCTTACAGAAATCAGCAGCACAGAGGGAATAGGGAGTCCTTACAGAAATCAGCAGCACAGAGGGATGAGGGAGTCCTTACAGAAATCAGCAGCACAGAGGGATAAGGGAGTCCTTACAACAGTCAGCTGCACAGAGTGATTAGGGAGTCCTTACAGAAATCAGCAGCACAGAGGGATGAGGGAGTCCTTACAGAAATCAGCAGCACAGAGGGATAAGGGAGTCCTTACAATAGTCAGCTGCACAGAGTGATTAGGGTGTCCTTACAGAAATCTGCAGCACAGAGGGATTAGGGAGTCCTTACAGAAATCAGCAGCATAGAGGGATAAGGGAGTCCTTTCAGAAATCTGCAACACAGAGGGATTCGGGAATCCTTACAATAATCTGCAGCACAGAGGGATTAGGGAGTCCTTACAATAATCAACAGCACAGAGGGATTAGGGAGTCCTTACAGAAATCAGCAACAAAGAGGGATTAGGGAGTCCTTACAGAAATCAGCTGCACAAAGGCATTAGGGAGTCCTTACAGAAATCAGCAGCACAGAAGGATTAGGGAGTCCTTACAAAAATCTGCAGCGCAGAGGGATTAGGGAGTCCTTGCAGAAATTAGCAGCACAGAGGGGTCAGGGAGTCCTTACAGTAACCTGCAGCACAGAGGGATAAGGGAGTCCTTACAATAATCAGCAGCACAGAGGGATTAGGGAGTCCTCACAGAAATCAGCAGCACAGAGTGATTAGGGAGTCCTTACAGAAATCAGATGCACATAGGGATTAGGGAGTCTTTACAGAAATCAGCAGCACAGAGGGATTAGAGAGTCCTTAAAATGATCGGTTGCACTGTGGGATTCGGGAGTCCTTTCAGAAATCAGCCGCACAGAGGGAATAGGGAGTCCTTACAGAAATCTGCAGCACAGAGGGATTAGGGAGTCCTTACAGAAATCAGCAGCACAGAGGGATGAGGGAGTCCTTACAGAAATCAGCAGCACAGAGGGATAAGGGAGTCCTTACAATAGTCAGCTGCACAGAGTGATTAGGGAGTCCTTACAGAAATCTGCAGCACAGAGGGATTAGGGAGTCCTTACAGAAATCAGCAGCACAGAGGGATTAGGGAGTCCTTACAGAAATCAGCAGCATAGAGGGATTAGGGAGACTTTACAGAAATCAGCAGCACAGAGGGATTAGGGAGTCCTTACAGAAATCAGCCGCACCGAGGGATTAGGGAGTCCTTACAGAAATCAGCAGCACAGAGGGATTAGGGAGTCCTTACAGAAATCAGCCACACAGTGGGATTAGGGAGTCCTTACAGAAATCAGCAGCACAGAGGGATTAGGGAGTCATCGCAGAAATCAGCCGCACAGAGGGATTATGGCGTCCTTACAGAAATCAGCAGCACAGAGGGATTAGGGAGTTCTTCCAGAAATCAGCAGCTCAGAGGGATTTGGGAGTCCTTACAGAAATCAGCTGCACAAAGGCATTAGGGAGTCCTTACAGAAATCAGCAGCACAGAAGGATTAGGGAGTCCTTACAAAAATCTGCAGCGCAGAGGGATTAGGGAGTCCTTGCAGAAATTAGCAGCACAGAGGGGTCAGGGAGTCCTTACAGTAACCTGCAGCACAGAGGGATAAGGGAGTCCTTACAATAATCAGCAGCACAGAGGGATTAGGGAGTCCTCACAGAAATCAGCAGCACAGAGTGATTAGGGAGTCCTTACAGAAATCAGATGCACATAGGGATTAGGGAGTCTTTACAGAAATCAGCAGCACAGAGGGATTAGAGAGTCCTTAAAATGATCGGTTGCACTGTGGGATTCGGGAGTCCTTTCAGAAATCAGCCGCACAGAGGGAATAGGGAGTCCTTACAGAAATCTGCAGCACAGAGGGATTAGGGAGTCCTTACAGAAATCAGCAGCACAGAGGGATGAGGGAGTCCTTACAGAAATCAGCAGCACAGAGGGATAAGGGAGTCCTTACAATAGTCAGCTGCACAGAGTGATTAGGGAGTCCTTACAGAAATCTGCAGCACAGAGGGATTAGGGAGTCCTTACAGAAATCAGCAGCACAGAGGGATTAGGGAGTCCTTACAGAAATCAGCAGCATAGAGGGATTAGGGAGACTTTACAGAAATCAGCAGCACAGAGGGATTAGGGAGTCCTTACAGAAATCAGCCGCACCGAGGGATTAGGGAGTCCTTACAGAAATCAGCAGCACAGAGGGATTAGGGAGTCCTTACAGAAATCAGCCACACAGTGGGATTAGGGAGTCCTTACAGAAATCAGCAGCACAGAGGGATTAGGGAGTCATCGCAGAAATCAGCCGCACAGAGGGATTATGGCGTCCTTACAGAAATCAGCAGCACAGAGGGATTAGGGAGTTCTTCCAGAAATCAGCAGCTCAGAGGGATTTGGGAGTCCTTACAATAATCAGCAGCACCGAGCGATTAGGTAGTCCTTACAGAAATCAGCAGCACAGAGGGATTAGGGAGTCCTTACAGAAATCAGCAACACAGAGGGGTTAGGGAGTCCTTACAGAAATCAGCAGCTCAGAGGGATTAGGGAGTCCTTACAGAAATCAGCAACAAAGAGGGATTAGGGAGTCCTTACAGAAATCAGCTGCACAAAGGCATTAGGGAGTCCTTACAGAAATCAGCAGCACAGAGGGATTAGGGAGTCCTTACAAAAATCTGCAGCGCAGAGGGATTAGGGAGTCCTTGCAGAAATTAGCAGCACAGAGGGTTCAGGGAGTCCTTACAGTAATCTGCAGCACAGAGGGATAAGGGAGTCCTTACAATAATCAGCAGCACAGAGGGATTAGGGAGTCCTCACAGAAATCAGCAGCACAGAGTGATTAGGGAGTCCTTACAGAAATCAGCTGCACATAGGGATTAGGGAGTCTTTACAGAAATCAGCAGCACAGAGGGATTAGAGAGTCCTTAAAATGATCGGTTGCACTGTGGGATTCGGGAGTCCTTTCAGAAATCAGCCGCACAGAGGGAATAGGGAGTCCTTACAGAAATCAGCAGCACAGAGGGATGAGGGAGTCCTTACAGAAATCAGCAGCACAGAGGGATAAGGGAGTCCTTACAATAGTCAGCTGCACAGAGTGATGAGGGAGTCCTTACAGAAATCTGCAGCACAGAGGGATTAGGGAGTCCTTACAGAAATCAGCAGCACAGAGGGATAAGGGAGTCCTTACAGAAATCAGCAGCATAGAGGGATTAGGGAGACTTTACAGAAATCAGCAGCACAGAGGGATTAGGGAGTCCTTACAGAAATCAGCCGCACCGAGGGATTAGGGAGTCCTTACAGAAATCAGCAGCACAGAGGGATTAGGGAGTCCTTACAGAAATCAGCAGCACAGAGGGATAAGGGAGTCCTTACAGAAATCAGCAGCATAGAGGGATTAGGGAGACTTTACAGAAATCAGCAGCACAGAGGGATTAGGGAGTCCTTACAGAAATCAGCCACACAGTGGGATTAGGGAGTCCTTACAGAAATCAGCAGCACAGAGGGATTAGGGAGTCCTTACAGAAATCAGCAGCACAGAGGGATTAGGGAGTCCTTACAGAAACCAGCAGCACAGAGGGATTAGGGAGTCATCGCAGAAATCAGCCGCACAGAGGGATTATGGCGTCCTTACAGAAATCAGCAGCACAGAGCGATTAGGGAGTTCTTCCAGAAATCAGCAGCTCAGAGGGATTTGGGAGTCCTTACAATAATCAGCAGCACCGAGCGATTAGGTAGTCCTTACAGAAATCAGCAGCACATAGGGATTAGGGAGTCCTTACAGAATTCAGCAACACAGAGGGGTTAGGGAGTCCTTACAGAAATCAGCAGCTCAGAGGGATTAGGGAGTCCTTACAGAAATCGGCAGCACAGAGGGAGTAGGGAGTCCTTACAGAAATCAGCAACACAGAGGGATTAAGGAGTCCTGACAGAAATCAGCAGCACAGAGGGATTAGGGAGTCCTTACAGAAATCAGCAGCACAGAGGGATTATGGAGTCCTTAACATAATCAGCCGCACAGAGATATTAGTGAGTCATTACAATAATCAACCGCACAGTGGGATTAGGGATTCCACACAGAAATCTGCCGAACAGAGGGATGAGGGAGTCCAAACAGAAATCCGCAGAACAGAGGGAGTAGGGTGTCCTTACAGAAATCAGCAGCACAGAGGGATTAGCGATTCCTTAAAATAATCAGCCATACAGAGGGATTAGGGAGTCCTTACAGAAATCAGCAGCACACAGGGATTCGGGCGTCCTTACAAAATCAGCCGCACAGAGGGATCAGGGAGTCCTTACAGTAATATGCATCACAGAGGGATTAGGGAGTCGTCACAAAAATCAGCAGCACAGAGGGATTAGGGAGTCCTTACAAAAATCTGCAGTGCAGAGGGATTAGGGAGTCCTTACAATAATCAGCAGCACAGAGGGATTAGGGAGTCCTTACAGAAATCAGTGTCATAGAGGGATGAGGGAGTCCTTTCAGAAATCTGCAGCACAGAGGGATTAGGGAATCCTTAGAATAATCTGCAGCACAGAGGGATTAAGGAGTCCTTACAATAATCAGCCGCACAGAGGGATTAGGGATTCCTTAAAATATTCTGCCGCACAGACGGATTAGGGAGTCCTTAAAGAAATCTGCAGCACAGCGGGATTAGGGAGTCCTTACAATAATCAGCAGCACAGAGGGATTAGGGAGTCCTGACATAAATCAGCAACACAGAGGGATTAGGGAGTCCTTACAATGATCAGCAGCCCAGAGGGATTAGGGAGTCCTTACAATAATCAGCATCACAGAGGGATTAGGGAGTCCTTACAGAAATCAGCAACACAGAGGGATTACGGAGTCCTTACAATAATCAGCAACACAGAGGGATTAGGGAGTCCTTACAGAAATCTGCAACACAGAGGGATTAGGGAGTCCTTACAGAAATCAGCTGCACAAAGGCATTAGGGAGTCCTTACAGAAATCAGCAACACAGAGGGATTAGGGAGTCCTTACAGAAATCAGCAGCACAGAGGGATTAGGGAGTCCTTACAGAAATCTGCAGCACAGAGGGATTAGGGAGTCTTTACAGAAATCAGCAACACAGAGGGATTAGGGAGTCCTTACAGAAATCTGCAACACAGAGTGATTAGGGAGTCCTTACAATAATCAGCAGCCCAGAGGGATTAGGGAGTCCTTACAATAATCAGCATCACAGAGGGATTAGGGAGTCCTTACAGAAATCTGCAGCACAGAGGGATTATGGCGTCCTTACACAAATCAGCAGCACAGAGGGATTAGGGTGTCCTTACAGAAATCAGCAGCACAGAGGGATTAGGGAGTCTTTACAATAATGTGCAGCACAGGGTGATAAGGGAGTCCTTACAGAAATCATCCGCACAGAGGGATTAGGGAGTCCTTATAGAAATCTGCAGCACAGAGGGATTAGGGAGTCCTTACAATAATGTGCAGCACAGGGTGATTAGTGTGTCCTTACAGAAATCAGCAGCAGAGAGGGATTAGGGAGTCCTTACAGAAATCAGCAGCACAGAGTGATTAGGGAATCCTTACAGAAATCAGCAGCACAGAGGGATTAGGGAGCCCTTACAGAAATCAGCAACACAGAATGATTAGGGAGTCCTTACAGAAATATGAAGCACCGAGGGATTAGGGAGTCTTTACAGAAATCAGCAGCACAGAGGGATTAGGGAGTTCTTACAGAAATCAGCAGCACATAGGGATTAGGGAGTCTT
The DNA here is from genome assembly GCF_047496795.1 of Chiloscyllium punctatum. Lineage (NCBI taxonomy): Eukaryota > Metazoa > Chordata > Chondrichthyes > Orectolobiformes > Hemiscylliidae > Chiloscyllium > Chiloscyllium punctatum. Next base: position 71,117,147 of record NC_092756.1, on the reverse strand, counting down.
TACAGAAATCAACAGCACTGAGGGATTAGGGAGTCCTTCCAGAAATCTGCAGAACAGAGGGATTAGGGAGTCCTTACAATAATCTGCAGCACAGAGGGATTAGGGAGTCCTTACAGAATTCAGCAGCACAGAGGGATTAGGGAGTCCTTACAAAAATCGGCAGCACAGACGGATTAGGGAGTCCTTACAGAAATCAGCTGCACAGAGGGATTAGGGCGTCCTTACAATAATCAGCAGCACAGAGGGATTAGGGAGTCCTTACAATAATCAGCAGCACAGAGGGATTAGGAAGTCTTTACAGAATTCAGCAGCACAGAGGGATTAGGGAGTCCTTACAATAATCAGCAGCACAGAGGGATAAGGGAGTCCTTACAATAATCAGCAACACAGAGTGATTAGGGAGTCATCACAAAAATCCACAACACAGAGGGATTAGGGAGTCCTTACAGAAATCAGCAGCACAGAGGGATTAGGGAGTCCTCACAGAAATCAGCAGCAGAGAGGGATTATGGCGTCTTTAACAGAAGTCAGCCGCACAGAGAGATTAGTGCGTCATTACACTAATCAACCGCACAGTCGGATTAGGGATTCCACACAGAATTCTGCAGAACAGAGGGATGAGGGCGTCCACACAGAAATCTGCAGAACAAAGGGAGTAGGGTGTCCTTACAGAAATCAGCAGCACAGAGGGATTAGGGAGTCGTAAAAATAATCAGCCATACAGAGGGATTAGCGAGTCCTTACAGAAATCAGCAGCACAGAGGGATTAGGGAGTCCTTCCAGAAATCTGCAGCATAGCGGGAGTAGGGGGTCCTTACAGAAATCGGAAGCAGAGAGGGATTAGGGAATCCTTACAGAAATTAGCTGCACGGAGGGATTAGGGAGTCCTTACAGAAATCGGAAGCAGACAGGGATTAGGGAGTCCTTACAGAAATCAGCAGCACAGAGGGATTAGGAAGTTCTTCCAGAAATCATCAGCACAGAGGGATTAGGGAGTCCTTACAGAAATCGGAAGCAGACAGGGATTAGGGAGTCCTTACAGAAATCAGCAGCACAGAGGGATTAGGGAGTCCTTACAGAAATCAGCAGCACAGAGGGATTAGGGAGTCCTTACAGAAATCGGAAGCAGAGAGGGATTAGGGAGTCCTTACAGAAATCAGCAACACAGAGGTATTAGGGAGTCCTTACAGAAATCAGCCGCACAGAGGGATTAGGGCGTCTTTACAGAAATCGGCAGCACAGAGGGATTAGGGAGTCCTTACAGAAGTCGGCAGCACAGAGGGATTAGGGAGTCCTTACAGAAATCAGCAACACAGAGGGATTAGGGAGTCCTTACAATAATCTGCAGCACAGAGTGATTAGGGAGTCCTTACAGAAATCAGCAGCACAGAGGGATTAGGGAGTCTTTACAGAAATCAGCAGCACAGAGGGATTGGGGAGTCCTTACAGAAATCAGCAGCGCAGAGGGATTAGGGAGTCCTTTCAGAAATCAGTAGCACAGATTGATTAGGGAGTCCTTACAAGAATGTGCAGCACAGGGTGATTAGGGAGTCCTTACAGAAATCAGGCGCACAGAGGGATTATGGCATCCTTACAATAATGTGCATCACAGGGGGATTAGGGAGTCCTTACAGAAATCTGCAGCACATAGGGATTAGGGAATCCTTACAGAAATCAGCAGCACAGAGGGATTAGGGAGTCCTTACAATAATCTGCAGCACAGAGGGATTAGGGCTTCCTTACAGTAATATGCAGCACAGAGGGATTAGGGAGTCGTCACAAAAATCAGAAGCACAGAGGGGTTAGGGAGTACTTACAGAAATCAGCAGCACAGAGGGATTAGGGAGTCCTTACAGAAATTAGCAGCACAGAGGGATGAGGGAGTCCTTACAGAAATCAGCAGCACAGAGGGAGTAGGGAGTCCTTACAGAAATCAGCAGCACAGAGGGATTAGGGAGTCCTTACAGAAATCAGCAACACAGAGGGATTAGAGAGTCCTTACAGAAATCAGCAGCACAGAGGGATGAGGGAGTCCTTACAGAAATCAGCAGCACAGAGGGATGAGGGAGTCCTTACAGAAATCAGCAGCACAGAGGGAGTAGGGAGTCCTTACAGAAATCAGCAGCACAGAGGGAGTAGGGAGTCCTGACAGAAATCAGCAACACAGAGGGATTAGGGAGTCCTTACAATAATCAGCAGCACAGAGGGATTAGGGAGTCCTTACAATAATCAGCATCACAGAGGGATTAGGGAGTCCTTACAGAAATCAGCAACACAGAGGGATTAGGGAGTCCTTACAGAAATCAGCAGCACAGAGGGATTAGGGAGTCCTTACAATAATCAGCAGATCAGAGGGTTTCGGGAGTCTTTACAGAAATCAGCAACACAGAGGGATTCGGGAGTCCTTACAGAAATCAGCTGCACAAAGGCATTAGGGAGTCCTTACAGAAATCAGCAACACAGAGGGATTAGGGAGTCCTTACAGAAATCTGCAACACAGAGGGATTAGGGAGTCCTTACAATAATCAGCATCACAGAGGGATTAGGGAGTCCTTACAGAAATCTGCAACACAGAGGGATTAGGGAGTCCTTACAATAATCAGCAGCCCAGAGGGATTCGGGAGTCCTTACAATAATCAGCATCACAGAGGGATTAGGGAGTCCTTACAGAAATCAGCAACACAGAGGGATTAGGGAGTCCTTACATAAATCAGCAACACAGAGGGATTAGGGAGTCCTTACAATAATCAGCAGATCAGAGGGATTAGGGAGTCCTTACAGAAATCAGCAACACAGAGGGATTAGGGAGTCCTTCCAGAAATCAGCAAAACAGAGGGAGTAGGGAGTCCTTACAGAAATCAGCAGCACAGAGGGATTAGGGAGTCCTGACAGAAATCAGCAACACAGAGGGATTAGGGAGTCCTTACAATAATCAGCAGCACAGAGGGATTAGGGAGTCCTTACAATAATCAGCATCACAGAGGGATTAGGGAGTCCTTACAGAAATCAGCAACACAGAGGGATTAGGGAGTCCTTACAGAAATCAGCAGCACAGAGGGATTAGGGAGTCCTTACAATAATCAGCAGATCAGAGGGTTTCGGGAGTCTTTACAGAAATCTGCATCACAGAGGGATTTGGGAGTGCTTACAATAATCTGCAGCACAGAGGGATTAGGGAGTCCTTTCAGAAATCTGCAGCACAGAGGGATTAGGGAGTCATTACAGAAATTAGCAGCACAGAGGGATGAGGGAGGCCTTACAGAAATCAGCAGCACAGATTGATTAGGGAGTCCTTACAGAAATCAGCAGCACAGAGCGGTTAGGGAATTCTTAATATAATCAGCCGCATATGGAGATTCGTGAGTCCTTACAATAATCAGCCGCACAGTGGGATAAGAGATTCCACGCAGAAATCTGCAGAACAGAGGGATTAGGGAGTCCTTAGGGAAATCTGCAGAACAGAGGGATTAGGGAGTCCTTAAAATAATCAGCCGCACAGAGGGATTAGGGAGTACTTACAGAAATCAGCAGCACAGAGGGATTAGGGAGTCCTTACAATAATCTGCAGCACAGAGGGATTAGGGCTTCCTTACAGTAATATGCAGCACAGAGGGATTAGGGAGTCGTCACAAAAATCAGAAGCACAGAGGGGTTAGGGAGTACTTACAGAAATCAGCAGCACAGAGGGATTAGGGAGCCCTTACAGAAATCAGCAGCACAGAGGGATGAGGGAGTCCTTACAGAAATCAGCAGCACACAGGGAGTAGGGAGTCCTTACAGAAATCAGCAGCACAGAGGGATTAGGGAGTCCTTACAGAAATCAGCAACACAGAGGGATTAGAGAGTCCTTACAGAAATCAGCAGCACAGAGGGATGAGGGAGTCCTTACAGAAATCAGCAGCACAGAGGGATGAGGGAGTCCTTACAGAAATCAGCAGCACAGAGGGAGTAGGGAGTCCTTACAGAAATCAGCAGCACAGAGGGATGAGGGAGTCCTTACAGAAATCAGCAACACAGAGGGATTAGGGAGTCCTTACAATAATCAGCAGCACAGAGGGATTAGGGAATCCTTACAATAATCAGCATCACAGAGGGATTAGGGAGTCCTTACAGAAATCAGCAACACAGAGGGATTAGGGAGTCCTTACAGAAATTAGCAGCACAGAGGGATTAGGGAGTCCTTACAATAATCAGCAGATCAGAGGGATTAGGGAGTCTTTACAGAAATCAGCGACACAGAGGGATTCGGGAGTCCTTACAGAAATCAGCTGCACAAAGGCATTAGGGAGTCCTTACAGAAATCAGCAACACAGAGGGATTAGGGAGTCCTTACAGAAATCTGCAACACAGAGGGATTAGGGAGTCCTTACAATAATCAGCAGCCCAGAGGGATTAGGGAGTCCTTACAATAATCAGCATCACAGAGGGATTAGGGAGTCCTTCCAGAAATCAGCAACACAGAGGGATTAGGGAGTCCTTACAGAAATCAGCAACACAGAGGGATTAGGGAGTCCTTACAATAATCAGCAGATCAGAGGGATTAGGGAGTCCTTACAGAAATCAGCAACACAGAGGCATTAGGGAGACTTTACACAAATCAGCAACACAGAGTGATTAGGGAGTCCTTCCAGAAATCAGCAAAACAGAGGGAGTAAGGAGTCCTTACAATAATCTGCAGCACAGGGGGATTAGGGAGTAATTACAGAAATCGGCAGCACAGAGGGATTAGGGAGTCCTTACAGAAATCAGCAGCACAGAGTGATTAGGGAGTCCTTACAGAAATCGGCAGCACAGAGGGATTAGGGAGTCCTTACAGAAATCAGCAGCACATAGGGATTAGGGAGTCTTTACAGAAATCAGCAGCACAGAGGGGTCAGGGAATCCTTACAGAATTCAGCAGCACAGAGCGATTCAGGAGTCGTCACAAAAATCAGCAGCACTGAGGCATCAGCGAGTCCTTACAATAATGTGCAGCACAGAGGGATTAGGGAGTCCTTACAGAAATCAGCAGCACAGAGGGAGTAGGGAGTCCTTACAGAAATCAGCAGCACAGAGGGATTAGGGAGTCCTTACAGAAATCAGCAACACAGAGGGATTAGAGAGTCCTTACAGAAATCAGCAGCACAGAGGGATGAGGGAGTCCTTACAGAAATCAGCAGCACAGAGGGATGAGGGAGTCCTTACAGAAATCAGCAGCACAGAGGGAGTAGGGAGTCCTTACAGAAATCAGCAGCACAGAGGGATGAGGGAGTCCTTACAGAAATCAGCAACACAGAGGGATTAGGGAGTCCTTACAATAATCAGCAGCACAGAGGGATTAGGGAATCCTTACAATAATCAGCATCACAGAGGGATTAGGGAGTCCTTACAGAAATCAGCAACACAGAGGGATTAGGGAGTCCTTACAGAAATTAGCAGCACAGAGGGATTAGGGAGTCCTTACAATAATCAGCAGATCAGAGGGATTAGGGAGTCTTTACAGAAATCAGCGACACAGAGGGATTCGGGAGTCCTTACAGAAATCAGCTGCACAAAGGCATTAGGGAGTCCTTACAGAAATCAGCAACACAGAGGGATTAGGGAGTCCTTACAGAAATCTGCAACACAGAGGGATTAGGGAGTCCTTACAATAATCAGCAGCCCAGAGGGATTAGGGAGTCCTTACAATAATCAGCATCACAGAGGGATTAGGGAGTCCTTCCAGAAATCAGCAACACAGAGGGATTAGGGAGTCCTTACAGAAATCAGCAACACAGAGGGATTAGGGAGTCCTTACAATAATCAGCAGATCAGAGGGATTAGGGAGTCCTTACAGAAATCAGCAACACAGAGGCATTAGGGAGACTTTACACAAATCAGCAACACAGAGTGATTAGGGAGTCCTTCCAGAAATCAGCAAAACAGAGGGAGTAAGGAGTCCTTACAATAATCTGCAGCACAGGGGGATTAGGGAGTAATTACAGAAATCGGCAGCACAGAGGGATTAGGGAGTCCTTACAGAAATCAGCAGCACAGAGTGATTAGGGAGTCCTTACAGAAATCGGCAGCACAGAGGGATTAGGGAGTCCTTACAGAAATCAGCAGCACATAGGGATTAGGGAGTCTTTACAGAAATCAGCAGCACAGAGGGGTCAGGGAATCCTTACAGAATTCAGCAGCACAGAGCGATTCAGGAGTCATCACAAAAATCAGCAGCACTGAGGCATCAGCGAGTCCTTACAATAATGTGCAGCACAGAGGGATTAGGGAGTCCTTACAGAAATCAGCAGCACAGAGGGATTAGGGAGTGCTTACAGAAATCTGCAGCACAGAGGGATTAGGGAGTCCTTACAGAAATCAGCTGCACATAGGGATTAGGGAGTCCTTACAGAAATCAGCAGCACAGAGGGATTAGAGAGTCCTTAAAATGATCGGTTGCACTGTGGGATTAGGGAGTCCTTTCAGAAATCAGCCGCACAGAGGGAATAGGGAGTCCTTACAGAAATTCGCAGCACAGAGGGATTAGGGAGTCCTTACAGAAATCTGCAGCACATAGGGATAAGGGAGTCCTTACAAAAATCAGCAGCACAGAGGGATAAGCGAGTCCTTACAATAATCAGCATCACAGAGGGATTAGGGAGTCCTTACAGAAATCAGCAACACAGAGGGATTAGGGAGTCCTTACTATAATCAGCAGCACAGAGGGATTAGGGAGTCGTCACAAAAATCAGCAGCACAGATGGATTAGGGAGTCATCATAGGAATCAGCCGCACAGAGGGATTATGGCGTCCTTACAGAAATCAGCAACACAGAGTGATTAGGGAGTTCTTCCAGAAATCAGCAGCACAGAGGGATTTGGGAGTCGTCACAAAAATCAGCAGCACAGAGGGGTTAGGGAGTCATCACAGGAATCAGCCGCACAGAGGGATTATGGCGTCCTTACAATAATCAGCAGCACAGAGGGATTAGGGAGTCCTTACAGAAATCAGCAGCACAGAGGGATTAGGGAGTCCTTACAGAAATCAGCAGCACAGAGGGATTAGGGAGTCCTCACAGAAATCAGCAGCACAGAGTGATTAGGGAGTCCTTACAGAAATCAGGTGCACATAGGGATTAGGGAGTCCTTACAGAAATCAGCAGCACAGAGGGATTGGAGAGTCCTTAAAATGATCGGTTGCACTGTGGGATTAGGGAGTCCTTTCAGAAATCAGCCGCACAGAGGGAATAGGGAGTCCTTACAGAAATCAGCAGCACAGAGGGATTAGGGAGTCCTTACAGAAATCAGCAACGCATAGGGAGCAGGGAGTCCTTACAATAATCTGCAGCACAGAGGGATTAGGGAGTCCTTACAGAATTCAGCAGCACAGAGGGATAAGGGAGTCCTGACAATAATCAGCAACACGTAGGGATAAGGGAGTCCTTACAAAAATCAGCAGCACAGAGGGATAAGCGAGTCCTTACAATAATCAGCATCACAGAGGGATTTGGGAGTCCTTACAGAAATCAGGAACACAGAGGGATTAGGGAGTCCTTACTATAATCAGCAGCACAGAGGGATTAGGGAGTCGTCACAAAAATCAGCAGCACAGATGGATTAGGGAGTCATCACAGGAATCAGCCGCACAGAGGGATTATGGCGTCCTTACAGAAATCAGCAACACAGAGTGATTAGGGAGTTCTTCCAGAAATCAGCAGCACTGAGGGATTCGGGAGTCGTCACAAAAATCAGCAGCACAGAGGGATTAGGGAGTCATCACAGGAATCAGCCGCACAGAGGGATTATGGCGTCCTTACAATAATCAGCAGCACAGAGGGATTAGGGAGTCCTTACAGAAATCAGCAGGACACAGGGATTAGGGAGTCCTTACAGAAATCTGCAGCACAGAGGGATTAGTGAGTCCTTACAGAAATCAGCAGCACAGAGGGATTAGGGAGTCCTTACAGAAATCAGCAACACAGAGGGATTAGGGAGTCCTTACAGAAATCAGCAGCATAGAGGGATAAGGGAGTCCTTACAATAATCAGCAGCACAGAGGGATTAGGGAGTCTTTACAGAAATCAGCGTCATAGAGGGATGAGGGAGTCCTTTCAGAAATCTGCAGCACAGAGGGATTAGGGAATCCTTAGAATAATCTGCAGCACAGAGGGATTAGGGAGTCCTTACAATAATCAGCCGCACAGACGGATTAGGGAGTCCTTAAAATAATCTGCAGCACAGACGGATTAGAGAGTCTTTACAGAAATCTGCAGCACAGAGTGATTAGGGAGTCCTTACAGAAATCAGCATCACAGATGCATTAGGGAGTCCTTACAATAATCAACAGCACAGAGGGATTAGGGAGTCTTTACAGAAATCAGCAACCAAGAGGGATTAGGGAGTCCTTACAATAATCAGCAGCACAGAGGGATTAGGGAGTCCTTACAGAAATCAGCAACAAAGAGGGATTAGGGAGTCCTTACAGAAATCAGCTGCACAAAGGCATTAGGGAGTCCTTACAGAAATCAGCAACACAGAGGGATTAGGGAGTCCTTACAGAAATCAGCAGCACAGAGGGATTAGGGAGTCCTTACAAAAATCTGCAGCGCAGAGGGATTAGGGAGTCCTTGCAGAAATTAGCAGCACAGAGGGGTCAGGGAGTCCTTACAGTAATCTGCAGCACAGAGGGATAAGGGAGTCCTTACAATAATCAGCAGCACAGAGGGATTAGGTAGTCCTTCCAGAAATCAGCGTCATAGAGGGATGAGGGAGTCCTTACAGAAATCAGCAGCACAGAGGAATTGGGGAGTCCTCACAGAAATCAGCAGCACAGAGTGATTAGGGAGTCCTTACAGAAATCAGCTGCACATAGGGATTAGGGAGTCCTTACAGAAATCAGCAGCACAGAGGGATTAGAGAGTCCTTAAAATGATCGGTTGCACTGTGGGATTAGGGAGTCCTTTCAGAAATCAGCCGCACAGAGGGAATAGGGAGTCCTTACAGAAATTCGCAGCACAGAGGGATTAGGGAGTCCTTACAGAAATCTGCAGCACATAGGGATAAGGGAGTCCTTACAAAAATCAGCAGCACAGAGGGATAAGCGAGTCCTTACAATAATCAGCATCACAGAGGGATTAGGGAGTCCTTACAGAAATCAGCAACACAGAGGGATTAGGGAGTCCTTACTATAATCAGCAGCACAGAGGGATTAGGGAGTCGTCACAAAAATCAGCAGCACAGATGGATTAGGGAGTCATCATAGGAATCAGCCGCACAGAGGGATTATGGCGTCCTTACAGAAATCAGCAACACAGAGTGATTAGGGAGTTCTTCCAGAAATCAGCAGCACAGAGGGATTTGGGAGTCGTCACAAAAATCAGCAGCACAGAGGGGTTAGGGAGTCATCACAGGAATCAGCCGCACAGAGGGATTATGGCGTCCTTACAATAATCAGCAGCACAGAGGGATTAGGGAGTCCTTACAGAAATCAGCAGCACAGAGGGATTAGGGAGTCCTTACAGAAATCAGCAGCACAGAGGGATTAGGGAGTCCTTTCAGAAATCAGCAACACAGAGGGATTAGGGAGTCCTTACAGAAATCAGCAGCATAGAGGGATAAGGGAGTCCTTACAATAATCAGCAGCACAGAGGGATTAGGGAGTCTTTACAGAAATCAGCGTCATACAGGGATGAGGGAGTCCTTACAGAATTCAGCAGCACAGAGGGAATAGGGAGTCCTTACAGAAATCAGCAGCACAGAGGGATTAGGGAGTCCTGACAGAAATCAGCAGCAGAGAGGGATTATGGCGTCCTTAACAGAAATCAGATGCACAGAGAGATTAGTGAGTCATTACAATAATCAACCGCACAGTGGGATTAGGGATTCCACACAGAATTCTCCAGAACATAGGGATGAGGTAGTCCACACAGAAATCTGCAGAACAGAGGGAGTAGGGTGTCCTTACAGAAATCTGCAGCACAGAGGGATTAGGGAGTCCTTAAAATAATCAGCCATACTGAGGGATTTGGGAGTCCTTACAGAAATCAGCAGCTCAGAGGGATTAGGGTGTCCTTCCAGAAATCTGCAGCGTAGAGGGAGTAGGGAGTCCTTACAGAAATCGGAAGCAAAGAGAGATTAGGGAATCCTTACAGAAATCAGCAGCACAGAGGGATAAGAGAGTCCTTACAGAAATCTGCAGCACAGAGGAATTATGGCGTCCTTACACAAATCAGCAGCACAGAGGGATTAGGGTGTCCTTACAGAAATCAGCAGCACAGAGAGATTAGGGAGTCTTTACAATAATGTGCAGCACAGGGTGATTAGGGAGTCCTTACAGAAATCGGAAGCAGAGAGCGATTAGGGAATCCTTTCAGAAATCAGCCGCACAGAGGGATTAGGGAGTCCTTACTCTAATCAGCAGCACAGAGGGATTAGGGAGTCGTCACAAAAATCAGCAGCACAGATGGATTAGGGAGTCATCACAGGAATCAGCCGCACAGAGGGATTATGGCGTCCTTACAGAAATCAGCAACACAGAGTGATTAGGGAGTTCTTCCAGAAATCAGCAGCACAGAGGGATTCGGGAGTCGTCACAAAAATCAGCAGCACAGAGGGATTAGGGAGTCATCACAGGAATCAGCCGCACAGAGGGATTATGGCGTCCTTAAAATAATCTGCAGCACAGAGGGATTAGGGAGTCCTTACAGAAATCAGCAGCACAGAGGGATTAGGGAGCCCTTACAGAAATCTGCAGCACAGAGGAATTAGGGCGTCCTTAAAAAAATCAGCCGCACAGAGGGATTAGGGAGTCCTTATAGAAATCCGCAGCACAGAGGGATTAGGGAGTCCTTACAGAAATCCGCAGCATAGAGGGATTAGGGAGTCCTTACAGAAATCAGCAGCACAGAGGTATTAGGGAGTCCTTACAGAAATCTGCAGCACATAGGGATAAGGGAGTCCTTACAAAAATCAGCAGCACAGAGGGATAAGCGAGTCCTTACAATAATCTGCAGCACAGAGGGATTAGGGAGTCCTTACAATAATCAGCAGCACAGAGGGATTAGGAAGTCCTTACAGAAATTCGCAGCACAGAGGGATTAGGGAGTCCTTACAGAAATCTGCAGCACATAGGGATAAGGGAGTCCTTACAAAAATCAGCAGCACAGAGGGATAAGCGAGTCCTTACAATAATCAGCAACACAGAGGGATTAGGGAGTCCTTACTATAATCAGCAGCACAGAGGGATTAGGGATTCCACACAGAATTCTCCAGAACATAGGGATGAGGTAGTCCACACAGAAATCTGCAGAACAGAGGGTGTAGGGTGTCCTTACAGAAATCTGCAGCACAGAGGGATTAGGGAGTCCTTAAAATAATCAGCCATACTGAGGGATTTGGGAGTCCTTACAGAAATCAGCAGCTCAGAGGGATTAGGGTGTCCTTCCAGAAATCTGCAGCGTAGAGGGAGTAGGGAGTCCTTACAGAAATCGGAAGCAAAGAGAGATTAGGGAATCCTTACAGAAATCAGCAGCACAGAGGGATTAGAGAGTCCTTACAGAAATCAGAAGCAGAGAGGGATTAGGGAATCCTTTCAGAAATCAGCCGCACAGAGGGATTAGGGAGTCCTTACAGAAATCTGCAGCACAGAGGGATTATGGCGTCCTTACAGAAATCAGCAGCACAGAGGGATTAGGGAGTCTTTACAATAATGTACAGCACAGGGTGATTAGGGAGTCCTTACAGAAATCGGAAGCATAGAGGGATTAGGGAATCCTTTCAGAAATCAGCCGCACAGAGGGATTAGGGAGTCCTTACAGAAATCTGCAGCACAGAGGGATTATGGCGTCCTTACACAAATCAGCAGCACAGAGGGATTAGGGAGTCCTTACAGAAATCTGCAGCACAGAGGGATTAGGGAGTCCTTACAATAATGTGCAGCACAGGGTGATAAGGGAGTCCTTACAGAAATCATCCGCACAGAGGGATTAGGGAGTCCTTACAGAAATCTGCAGCACAGAGGGATTAGGGAATCCGTACAATAATGTGCAGCACAGGGTGATTAGGGAGTCCTTACAGAAATCAGCAGCAGAGAGGGATTAGGGAGTCCTTACAGAAATCAGCAACACAGAGGGATTAGGGAGTCCTCACAGAAATCAGCAGCACAGAGGGATTAGGGAGTCCTTACAGAAATCAGCAACACAGAGGGATTAGGGAGTCCTTGCAATAATCTGCAGCACAGGGGGATTAGGGAGTCCTTACAATAATCTGCAGCACAGAGGGATTAGGGAGTCCTTACAATAATCAGCCGCACAGACGGATTAGGGAGTCCTTAAAATAATCTGCAGCACTGACGGATTAGGGAGTCTTTACAGAAATCTGCAGCACAGAGGGATGAGGGAGTCCTTACAGAAATCAGCATCACAGAGGCATGAGGGAGTCCTTACAATAATCAGCAGCACAGAGGGATTAGGGAGTCCTTACAGAAATCAGCAGCACAGAGGGATTAGGGAGTCCTTACAGAAATCAGCAACACAGAGGGATTAGGGAGTCCTTGCAATAATCTGCAGCACAGGGGGATTAGGGAGTCCTTACAATAATCAGCCGCACAGACGGATTAGGGAGTCCTTAAAATAATCTGCAGCATTGACGGATTAGGGAGTCTTTACAGAAATCTGCAGCACAGAGGGATTAGGGAGTCCTTACAGAAATCAGCATCACAGAGGCATGAGGGAGTCCTTACAATAATCAGCAGCACAGAGGGATTAGGGAGTCCTTACAGAAATCAGCAACAAAGAGGGATTAGGGAGTCCTTACAGAAATCAGCAGCACAGAGGGATTAGGGAGTCCTTCCAAAAATCTGCAGCGCAGAGGGATTAGGGAGTCCTTGCAGAAATTAGCAGCACAGAGGGGTCAGGGAGTCCTTACAGTAATCTGCAGCACATAGGGATAAGGGAGTCCTTACAATAATCAGCAGCACAGAGGGATTAGGTAGTCCTTCCAGAAATCAGCATCATAGAGGGATGAGGGAGTCCTTACAGAAATCAGAAGCACAGAGGGATTAGGCAGTCCTCACAGAAATCAGCAGCACAGAGTGATTAGGGAGTCCTTACAGAAATCAGCTGCACATAGGGATTAGGGAGTCCTTACAGAAATCAGCAGCACAGAGGGATTAGAGTGTCCTTAAAATGATCGGTTGCACTGTGGGATTAGGGAGTCCTTTCAGAAATCAGCCGCACAGAGGGAATAGGGAGTCCTTACAGAAATCAGCAACACATAGGGAGTAGGGAGTCCTTACAATAATCAGCAACACAGAGGGGTTAGGGAGTCCTTACAGAATTCAGCAGCACAGAGGGATTAGGGAGTCCTTACAGAAATCAGCAGCACAGAGGGATTAGGGAGTCCTGACAGAAATCAGCAGCAGAGAGGGATTATGGCGTCCTTAACAGAAATCAGATGCACAGAGAGATTAGTGAGTCATTACAATAATCAACCGCACAGTGGGATTAGGGATTCCACACAGAATTCTCCAGAACATAGGGATGAGGTAGTCCACACAAAAATCTGCAGCACAGAGGGATTAGGGAGTCCTTAAAATAATCAGCCATACTGAGGGATTTGGGAGTCCTTACAGAAATTAGCAGCTCAGAGGGATTAGGGTGTCCTTCCAGAAATCTGCAGCGTAGAGGGAGTAGGGAGTCCTTACAGAAATCGGAAGCAAAGAGAGATTAGGGAATCCTTACAGAAATCAGCAGCACAGAGGGATGAGAGAGTCCTTACAGAAATCGGAAGCAGAGAGGGATTAGGGAATCCTTTCAGAAATCAGCCGCACAGAGGGATTAGGGAGTCCTTACAGAAATCTGCAGCACAGAGGGATTATGGCGTCCTTACACAAATCAGCAGCACAGAGGGATTAGGGTGTCCTTACAGAAATCAGCAGCACAGAGGGATTAGGGAGTCTTTACAATAATGTGCAGCACAGGGTGATAAGGGAGTCCTTACAGAAATCATCCGCACAGAGGGATTAGGGAGTCCTTATAGAAATCAGCAGCACAGAGGGATTAGGGAGTCCTTACAATAATGTGCAGCACAGTGTGATTAGGGAGTCCTTACAGAAATCAGCAGCAGAGAGGGATTAGGGAGTCCTTACAGAAATCAGCAACACAGAGGGATTAGGGAGTCCTCACAGAAATCAGCAGCACAGAGGGATTAGGGAGTCCTTACAGAAATCAGCAACACAGAGGGATTAGGGAGTCCTTGCAATAATCTGCAGCACAGGGGGATTAGGGAGTCCTTACAATAATCTGCAGCACAGGGGGATCAGGGAGTCCTTACAGAAATCCGCAGCACAGGGGGATCAGGGAGTCCTTACAGTAATATGCAGCACAGAGGGATTAGGGAATCCTTCCAGACATCTGCAGCACAGAGGAATTAGGGCGTCCTTAAAAAAATCAGACGCACAGAGGGATTAGGGAGTCTTTACAGAAATCCGCAGCACAGAGGGATTAGGGAGTCCTTACAGTAATCTGCAGCACAGAGGGATTAGGGAGTCCTTACAGAAATCAGCAGCGCAGAGGGATTAGGGAGTCCTTACAGAAATCTGCAGCACATAGGGAGAAGGGAGCCCTTACAGAAATCAGCAGCACAGAGGGATTAGGGAGTCCTTACAGAAATCAGCAGCACAGAGGGATTAGGGAGCCCTTACAGAAATCTGCAGCACAGAGGAATTAGGGCGTCCTTAAAAAAATCAGCCGCACAGAGGGATTAGGGAGTCCTTATAGAAATCCGCAGCACAGAGGGATTAGGGAGTCCTTACAGAAATCCGCAGCATAGAGGGATTAGGGAGTCCTTACAGAAATCAGCAGCACAGAGGGATTAGGGAGTCCTTACAGAAATCTGCAGCACATAGGGATAAGGGAGTCCTAACAAAAATCAGCAGCACAGAGGGATAAGGGAGTCCTTACAGAAATCAGCAGCACATAGGGATTAGGGAGTCCTTACAGAAATCAGCAACACAGAGGGATTAGGGAGTCCTTACAATAATCAGCATCACAGAGGGATTAGGGAGTCCTTACAGAAATCAGCAACACAGAGGGATTAGGGAGTCCTTACTATAATCAGCAGCACAGAGGGATTAGGGAGTCGTCACAAAAATCAGCAGCACAGATGGATTAGGGAGTCATCACAGGAATCAGCCGCACAGAGGGATTATGGCATCCTTACAGAAATCAGCAACACAGAGTGATTAGGGAGTTCTTCCAGAAATCAGCAGCACAGAGGGATTTGGGAGTCGTCACAAAAATCAGCAGCACAGAGGGATTAGGGAGTCATCACAGGAATCAGCCGCACAGAGGGATTATGGCGTCCTTACAATAATCAGCAGCACAGAGGGATTAGGGAGTCCTTACAGAAATCAGCAGCACAGAGGGATTAGGGAGTCCTTACAGAAATCTGCAGCACAGAGGGATTAGGGAGTCCTTACAGAAATCAGCAGCACAGAGGGATTAGGGAGTCCTTACAGAAATCAGCAGCACAGAGGGAATAGGGAGTCCTTACAGAAATCAGCAGCACAGAGGGATGAGGGAGTCCTTACAGAAATCAGCAGCACAGAGGGATAAGGGAGTCCTTACAACAGTCAGCTGCACAGAGTGATTAGGGAGTCCTTACAGAAATCAGCAGCACAGAGGGATGAGGGAGTCCTTACAGAAATCAGCAGCACAGAGGGATAAGGGAGTCCTTACAATAGTCAGCTGCACAGAGTGATTAGGGAGTCCTTACAGAAATCTGCAGCACAGAGGGATTAACGAGTCCTTTCAGAAATCAGCCGCACAGAGGGAATAGGGAGTCCTTCCAGAAATCAGCAGCACAGAGGGATGAGGGAGTCCTTACAGAAATCAGCAGCACAGAGGGATAAGGGAGTCCTTACAATAGTCAGCTGCACAGAGTGATTAGGGTGTCCTTACAGAAATCTGCAGCACAGAGGGATTAGGGAGTCCTTACAGAAATCAGCAGCATAGAGGGATAAGGGAGTCCTTACAATAATCAGCAGCACAGAGGGATTAGGGAATCTTTACAGAAATCAGCGTCATAGAGGGATGAGGGAGTCCTTTCAGAAATCTGCAGCACAGAGGGATTCGGGATTCCTTACAATAATCTGCAGCACAGAGGGATTAGGGAGTCCTTACAATAATCAACAGCACAGAGGGATTTGGGAGTCCTTACAGAAATCAGCAACAAAGAGGGATTAGGGAGTCCTTACAGAAATCAGCTGCACAAAGGCATTAGGGAGTCCTTACAGAAATCAGCAGCACAGAGGGATTAGGGAGTCCTTACAAAAATCTGCAGCGCAGAGGGATTAGGGAGTCCTTGCAGAAATTAGCAGCACAGAGGGTTCAGGGAGTCCTTACAGTAATCTGCAGCACAGAGGGATAAGGGAGTCCTTACAATAATCAGCAGCACAGAGGGATTAGGGAGTCCTCACAGAAATCAGCAGCACAGAGTGATTAGGGAGTCCTTACAGAAATCAGCTGCACATAGGGATTAGGGAGTCTTTACAGAAATCAGCAGCACAGAGGGATTAGAGAGTCCTTAAAATGATCGGTTGCACTGTGGGATTCGGGAGTCCTTTCAGAAATCAGCCGCACAGAGGGAATAGGGAGTCCTTACAGAAATCAGCAGCACAGAGGGATGAGGGAGTCCTTACAGAAATCAGCAGCACAGAGGGATAAGGGAGTCCTTACAATAGTCAGCTGCACAGAGTGATTAGGGAGTCCTTACAAAAATCTGCAGCACAGAGGGATTAGGGAGTCCTTACAGAAATCAGCAGCACAGAGGGATTAGGGAGTCCTTACAGAAATCAGCAGCATAGAGGGATTAGGGAGACTTTACAGAAATCAGCAGCACAGAGGGATTAGGGAGTCCTTTCAGAAATCAGCCGCACCGAGGGATTAGGGAGTCCTTACAGAAATCAGCAGCACAGAGGGATTAGGGAGTCCTTACAGAAATCATCCACACAGTGGAATTTGGGAGTCCTTACAGAAATCAGCAGCACAGAGGGATTAGGGAGTCATCGCAGAAATCAGCCGCACAGAGGGATTATGGCGTCCTTACAGAAATCAGCAGCACAGAGGGATTAGGGAGTTCTTCCAGAAATCAGCAGCTCAGAGGGATTTGGGAGTCCTTACAATAATCAGCAGCACCGAGCGATTAGGTAGTCCTTACAGAAATCAGCAGCACAGAGGGATTAGGGAGTCCTTACAGAAATCAGCAACACAGAGGGGTTAGGGAGTCCTTACAGAAATCAGCAGCTCAGAGGGATTAGGGAGTCCTTACAGAAATCAGCAACAAAGAGGGATTAGGGAGTCCTTACAGAAATCAGCTGCACAAAGGCATTAGGGAGTCCTTACAGAAATCAGCTGCACAGAGGGATTAGGGAGTCCTTACAAAAATCTGCAGCGCAGAGGGATTAGGGAGTCCTTGCAGAAATTAGCAGCACAGAGGGTTCAGGGAGTCCTTACAGTAATCTGCAGCACAGAGGGATAAGGGAGTCCTTACAATAATCAGCAGCACAGAGGGATTAGGGAGTCCTCACAGAAATCAGCAGCACAGAGTGATTAGGGAGTCCTTACAGAAATCAGCTGCACATAGGGATTAGGGAGTCTTTACAGAAATCAGCAGCACAGAGGGATTAGAGAGTCCTTAAAATGATCGGTTGCACTGTGGGATTCGGGAGTCCTTTCAGAAATCAGCCGCACAGAGGGAATAGGGAGTCCTTACAGAAATCAGCAGCACAGAGGGATGAGGGAGTCCTTTCAGAAATCAGCAGCACAGAGGGATAAGGGAGTCCTTACAATAGTCAGCTGCACAGAGTGATGAGGGAGTCCTTACAGAAATCTGCAGCACAGAGGGATTAGGGAGTCCTTACAGAAATCAGCAGCACAGAGGGATAAGGGAGTCCTTACAGAAATCAGCAGCATAGAGGGATTAGGGAGACTTTACAGAAATCAGCAGCACAGAGGGATTAGGGAGTCCTTACAGAAATCAGCCGCACCGAGGGATTAGGGAGTCCTTACAGAAATCAGCAGCACAGAGGGATTAGGGAGTCCTTACAGAAATCAGCAGCACAGAGGGATTAGGGAGTCATTACAAGAAATCAGCAGCACAGAGGGATTAGGGAGTCCTTACAGAAATCAGCCACACAGTGGGATTAGGGAGTCATCACAGAAATCAGCAGCACAGAGTGATTAGGGAGTCATCGCAGAAATAAGCCGCACAGAGGGATTATGGCGTCCTTACAGAAATCAGCAGCACAGAGCGATTAGGGAGTTCTTCCAGAAATCAGCAGCTCAGAGGGATTTGGGAGTCCTTACAATAATCAGCAGCACCGAGAGATTAGGTAGTCCTTACAGAAATCAGCAGCACAGAGGGATTAGGGAGTCCTTACAGAATTCAGCAACACAGAGGGGTTAGGGAGTCCTTACAGAAATCAGCAGCTCAGAGGGATTAGGGAGTCCTTACAGAAATCGGCAGCACAGAGGGAGTAGGGAGTCCTTACAGAAATCAGCAACACAGAGGGATTAAGGAGTCCTGACAGAAATCAGCAGCACAGAGGGAGTAGGGAGTCCTTACAGAAATCTGCAACACAGAGGGATTAGGGAGTCCTTACAGAAATCAGCAGCACAGAGGGATTATGGAGTCCTTAACATAATCAGCCGCACAGAGAGATTAGTGAGTCATTACAATAATCAACCGCACAGTGGGATTAGGGATTCCACACAAAAATCTGCAGAACAGAGGGATGAGGGAGTCCAAACAGAAATCCGCAGAACAGAGGGAGTAGGGTGTCCTTACAGAAATCAGCAGCACAGAGGGATTAGCGATTCCTTAAAATAATCAGCCATACAGTGGGATTAGGGAGTCCTTACAGAAATCAGCAGCACACAGGGATTCGGGCGTCCTTACAAAATCAGCCGCACAGAGGGATCAGGGAGTCCTTACAGTAATATGCATCACAGAGGGATTAGGGAGTCGTCACAAAAATCAGCAGCACAGAGGGATTAGGGAGTCCTTACAAAAATCTGCAGTGCAGAGGGATTAGGGAGTCCTTACAATAATCAGCAGCACAGAGGGATTAGGGAGTCCTTACAGAAATCAGCGTCATAGAGGGATGAGGGAGTCCTTACAGAATTCAGCAACACAGAGGGGTTAGGGAGTCCTTACAGAAATCAGCAGCTCAGAGGGATTAGGGAGTCCTTACAGAAATCGGCAGCACAGAGGGAGTAGGGAGTCCTTACAGAAATCAGCAACACAGAGGGATTAAGGAGTCCTGACAGAAATCAGCAGCACAGAGGGATTAGGGAGTCCTTACAGAAATCAGCAGCACAGAGGGATTATGGAGTCCTTAACATAATCAGCCGCACAGAGATATTAGTGAGTCATTACAATAATCAACCGCACAGTGGGATTAGGGATTCCACACAGAAATCTGCAGAACAGAGGGATGAGGGAGTCCAAACAGAAATCCGCAGAACAGAGGGAGTAGGGTGTCCTTACAGAAATCAGCAGCACAGAGGGATTAGCGATTCCTTAAAATAATCAGCCATACAGAGGGATTAGGGAGTCCTTACAGAAATCAGCAGCACACAGGGATTCGGGCGTCCTTACAAAATCAGCCGCACAGAGGGATCAGGGAGTCCTTACAGTAATATGCATCACAGAGGGATTAGGGAGTCGTCACAAAAATCAGCAGCACAGAGGGATTAGGGAGTCCTTACAAAAATCTGCAGTGCAGAGGGATTAGGGAGTCCTTACAATAATCAGCAGCACAGAGGGATTAGGGAGTCCTTACAGAAATCAGCGTCATAGAGGGATGAGGGAGTCCTTTCAGAAATCTGCAGCACAGAGGGATTAGGGAATCCTTAGAATAATCTGCAGCACAGAGGGATTAGGGAGTCCTTACAATAATCAGACGCACAGAGGGATTAGGGATTCCTTAAAATATTCTGCCGCACAGACGGATTAGGGAGTCCTTAAAGAAATCTGCAGCACAGCGGGATTAGGGAGTCCTTACAATAATCAGCAGCACAGAGGGATTAGGGAGTCCTGACATAAATCAGAAACACAGAGGGATTAGGGAGTCCTTACAATGATCAGCAGCCCAGAGGGATTAGGGAGTCCTTACAATAATCAGCATCACAGAGGGATTAGGGAGTCCTTACAGAAATCAGCAACACAGAGGGATTACGGAGTCCTTACAATAATCAGCAGCACAGAGGGATTAGGGAGTCCTTACAGAAATCTGCAACACAGAGGGATTAGGGAGTCCTTACAGAAATCAGCTGCACAAAGGCATTAGGGAGTCCTTACAGAAATCAGCAACACAGAGGGATTAGGGAGTCCTTACAGAAATCAGCAACACAGAGGGATTAGGGAGTCCTTACAGAAATCTGCAGCACAGAGGGATTAGGGAGTCTTTACAGAAATCAGCAACACAGAGGGATTAGGGAGTCCTTACAGAAATCTGCAACACAGAGTGATTAGGGAGTCCTTACAATAATCAGCAGCCCAGAGGGATTAGGGAGTCCTTACAATAATCAGCATCACAGAGGGATTAGGGAGTCCTTACAGAAATCTGCAGCACAGAGGGATTATGGCGTCCTTACACAAATCAGCAGCACAGAGGGATTAGGGTGTCCTTACAGAAATCAGCAGCACAGAGGGATTAGGGAGTCTTTACAATAATGTGCAGCACAGGGTGATAAGGGAGTCCTTACAGAAATCATCCGCACAGAGGGATTAGGGAGTCCTTATAGAAATCTGCAGCACAGAGGGATTAGGGAGTCCTTACAATAATGTGCAGCACAGGGTGATTAGGGAGTCCTTACAGAAATCAGCAGCAGAGAGGGATTAGGGAGTCCTTACAGAAATCAGCAACACAGAGGGATTAGGGAGTCCTTATAGAAATCAGCAACACAGAGGGATTAGGGAGTCCTTGCAATAATCTGCAGCACAGGGGGATTAGGGAGTCCTTACAATAATCTGCAGCACAGGGGGATCAGGGAGTCCTTTCAGAAATCCGCAGCACAGAGGGATCAGGAAGTCCTTACAGTAATATGCAGCACAGAGGGATTAGGGAATCCTTCCAGAAATCTGCAGCACAGAGGAATTAGGGCGTCCTTAAAAAAATCTGCCGCACAGAGGGATTAGGGAGTCCTTATAGAAATCCGCAGCACAGAGGGATTAGGGAGTCCTTACAGAAATCCGCAGCATAGAGGGATTAGGGAGTCCTTACAGAAATCAGCAGCACAGAGGGATTAGGGAGTCCTTACAGAAATCTGCAGCACATAGGGATAAGGGAGTCCTTACAAAAATCAGCAGCACAGAGGGATAAGCGAGTCCTTACAATAATCTGCAGCACAGAGGGATTAGGGAGTCCTTACAGAAATCAGCAGCATAGAGGGATTAGGGAGACTTTACAGAAATCAGCAGCACAGAGGGATTAGGGAGTCCTTACAGAAATCAGCCGCACCGAGGGATTAGGGAGTCCTTACAGAAATCAGCAGCACAGAGGGATTAGGGAGTCCTTACAGAAATCAGCAGCACAGAGGGATAAGGGAGTCCTTACAGAAATCAGCAGCATAGAGGGATTAGGGAGACTTTACAGAAATCAGCAGCACAGAGGGATTAGGGAGTCCTTACAGAAATCAGCCGCACCGAGGGATTAGGGAGTCCTTACAGAAATCAGCAGCACAGAGGGATTAGGGAGTCCTTACAGAAATCAGCAGCACAGAGGGATTAGGGAGTCCTTACAGAAATCAGCAGCACAGAGGGATTAGGGAGTCCTTACAGAAATCAGCCACACAGTGGGATTAGGGAGTCATCACAGAAACCAGCAGCACAGAGTGATTAGGGAGTCATCGCAGAAATCAGCCGCACAGAGGGATTATGGCGTCCTTACAGAAATCAGCAGCACAGAGCGATTAGGGAGTTCTTCCAGAAATCAGCAGCTCAGAGGGATTTGGGAGTCCTTACAATAATCAGCAGCACCGAGCGATTAGGTAGTCCTTACAGAAATCAGCAGCACAGAGGGATTAGGGAGTCCTTACAGAATTCAGCAACACAGAGGGGTTAGGGAGTCCTTACAGAAATCAGCAGCTCAGAGGGATTAGGGAGTCCTTACAGAAATCGGCAGCACAGAGGGAGTAGGGAGTCCTTACAGAAATCAGCAACACAGAGGGATTAAGGAGTCCTGACAGAAATCAGCAGCACAGAGGGATTAGGGAGTCCTTACAGAAATCAGCAGCACAGAGGGATTATGGAGTCCTTAACATAATCAGCCGCACAGAGATATTAGTGAGTCATTACAATAATCAACCGCACAGTGGGATTAGGGATTCCACACAGAAATCTGCAGAACAGAGGGATGAGGGAGTCCAAACAGAAATCCGCAGAACAGAGGGAGTAGGGTGTCCTTACAGAAATCAGCAGCACAGAGGGATTAGCGATTCCTTAAAATAATCAGCCATACAGAGGGATTAGGGAGTCCTTACAGAAATCAGCAGCACACAGGGATTCGGGCGTCCTTACAAAATCAGCCGCACAGAGGGATCAGGGAGTCCTTACAGTAATATGCATCACAGAGGGATTAGGGAGTCGTCACAAAAATCAGCAGCACAGAGGGATTAGGGAGTCCTTACAAAAATCTGCAGTGCAGAGGGATTAGGGAGTCCTTACAATAATCAGCAGCACAGAGGGATTAGGGAGTCCTTACAGAAATCAGCGTCATAGAGGGATGAGGGAGTCCTTTCAGAAATCTGCAGCACAGAGGGATTAGGGAATCCTTAGAATAATCTGCAGCACAGAGGGATTAGGGAGTCCTTACAATAATCAGCCGCACAGAGGGATTAGGGATTCCTTAAAATATTCTGCCGCACAGACGGATTAGGGAGTCCTTAAAGAAATCTGCAGCACAGCGGGATTAGGGAGTCCTTACAATAATCAGCAGCACAGAGGGATTAGGGAGTCCTGACATAAATCAGCAACACAGAGGGATTAGGGAGTCCTTACAATGATCAGCAGCCCAGAGGGATTAGGGAGTCCTTACAATAATCAGCATCACAGAGGGATTAGGGAGTCCTTACAGAAATCAGCAACACAGAGGGATTACGGAGTCCTTACAATAATCAGCAACACAGAGGGATTAGGGAGTCCTTACAGAAATCTGCAACACAGAGGGATTAGGGAGTCCTTACAGAAATCAGCTGCACAAAGGCATTAGGGAGTCCTTACAGAAATCAGCAACACAGAGGGATTAGGGAGTCCTTACAGAAATCAGCAGCACAGAGGGATTAGGGAGTCTTTACAGAAATCTGCAGCACAGAGGGATTAGGGAGTCTTTACAGAAATCAGCAACACAGAGGGATTAGGGAGTCCTTACAGAAATCTGCAACACAGAGTGATTAGGGAGTCCTTACAATAATCAGCAGCCCAGAGGGATTAGGGAGTCCTTACAATAATCAGCATCACAGAGGGATTAGGGAGTCCTTACAGAAATCTGCAGCACAGAGGGATTATGGCGTCCTTACACAAATCAGCAGCACAGAGGGATTAGGGTGTCCTTACAGAAATCAGCAGCACAGAGGGATTAGGGAGTCTTTACAATAATGTGCAGCACAGGGTGATAAGGGAGTCCTTACAGAAATCATCCGCACAGAGGGATTAGGGAGTCCTTATAGAAATCTGCAGCACAGAGGGATTAGGGAGTCCTTACAATAATGTGCAGCACAGGGTGATTAGGGAGTCCTTACAGAAATCAGCAGCAGAGAGGGATTAGGGAGTCCTTACAGAAATCAGCAGCACAGAGTGATTAGGGAATCCTTACAGAAATCAGCAGCACAGAGGGATTAGGAAGTCTTTACAGAATTCAGCAGCACAGAGGGATTAGGGAGTCCTTACAATAATCAGCAGCACAGAGGGATAAGGGAGTCCTTACAATAATCAGCAGCACAGAGGGATTAGGAAGTCTTTACAGAATTCAGCAGCACAGAGGGATTAGGGAGTCCTTACAATAATCAGCAGCACAGAGGGATAAGGGAGTCCTTACAATAATCAGCAACACAGAGTGATTAGGGAGTCATCACAAAAATCCACAACACAGAGGGATTAGGGAGTCCTTACAGAAATCAGCAGCACAGAGGGATTAGGGAGTCCTCACAGAAGTCAGCAGCAGAGAGGGATTATGGCGTCCTTAACAGAAGTCAGCCGCACAGAGAGATTAGTGCGTCATTACACTAATCAACCGCACAGTCGGATTAGGGATTCCACACAGAATTCTGCAGAACAGAGGGATGAGGGCGTCCACACAGAAATCTGCAGAACAAAGGGAGTAGGGTGTCCTTACAGAAATCAGCAGCACAGAGGGATTAGGGAGTCGTAAAAATAATCAGCCATACAGAGGGATTAGCGAGTCCTTACAGAAATCAGCAGCACAGAGGGATTAGGGAGTCCTTCCAGAAATCTGCAGCATAACGGGAGTAGGGGGTCCTTACAGAAATCGGAAGCAGAGAGGGATTAGGGAATCCTTACAGAAATTAGCTGCACGGAGGGATTAGGGAGTCCTTACAGAAATCGGAAGCAGACAGGGATTAGGGAGTCCTTACAGAAATCAGCAGCACAGAGGGATTAGGAAGTTCTTCCAGAAATCATCAGCACAGAGGGATTAGGGAGTCCTTACAGAAATCGGAAGCAGACAGGGATTAGGGAGTCCTTACAGAAATCAGCAGCACAGAGGGATTAGGGAGTCCTTACAGAAATCAGCAGCACAGAGGGATTAGGGAGTCCTTACAGAAATCGGAAGCAGAGAGGGATTAGGGAGTCCTTACAGAAATCAGCAACACAGAGGTATTAGGGAGTCCTTACAGAAATCAGCCGCACAGAGGGATTAGGGCGTCTTTACAGAAATCGGCAGCACAGAGGGATTAGGGAGTCCTTACAGAAGTCGGCAGCACAGAGGGATTAGGGAGTCCTTACAGAAATCAGCAACACAGAGGGATTAGGGAGTCCTTACAATAATCTGCAGCACAGAGTGATTAGGGAGTCCTTACAGAAATCAGCAGCACAGAGGGATTAGGGAGTCTTTACAGAAATCAGCAGCACAGAGGGATTGGGGAGTCCTTACAGAAATCAGCAGCGCAGAGGGATTAGGGAGTCCTTTCAGAAATCAGTAGCACAGATTGATTAGGGAGTCCTTACAAGAATGTGCAGCACAGGGTGATTAGGGAGTCCTTACAGAAATCAGGCGCACAGAGGGATTATGGCATCCTTACAATAATGTGCATCACAGGGGGATTAGGGAGTCCTTACAGAAATCTGCAGCACATAGGGATTAGGGAATCCTTACAGAAATCAGCAGCACAGAGGGATTAGGGAGTCCTTACAATAATCTGCAGCACAGAGGGATTAGGGCTTCCTTACAGTAATATGCAGCACAGAGGGATTAGGGAGTCGTCACAAAAATCAGAAGCACAGAGGGGTTAGGGAGTACTTACAGAAATCAGCAGCACAGAGGGATTAGGGAGTCCTTACAGAAATTAGCAGCACAGAGGGATGAGGGAGTCCTTACAGAAATCAGCAGCACAGAGGGAGTAGGGAGTCCTTACAGAAATCAGCAGCACAGAGGGATTAGGGAGTCCTTACAGAAATCAGCAACACAGAGGGATTAGAGAGTCCTTACAGAAATCAGCAGCACAGAGGGATGAGGGAGTCCTTACAGAAATCAGCAGCACAGAGGGATGAGGGAGTCCTTACAGAAATCAGCAGCACAGAGGGATGAGGGAGTCCTTACAGAAATCAGCAGCACAGAGGGAGTAGGGAGTCCTTACAGAAATCAGCAGCACAGAGGGATTAGGGAGTCCTGACAGAAATCAGCAACACAGAGGGATTAGGGAGTCCTTACAATAATCAGCAGCACAGAGGGATTAGGGAGTCCTTACAATAATCAGCATCACAGAGGGATTAGGGAGTCCTTACAGAAATCAGCAACACAGAGGGATTAGGGAGTCCTTACAGAAATCAGCAGCACAGAGGGATTAGGGAGTCCTTACAATAATCAGCAGATCAGAGGGTTTCGGGAGTCTTTACAGAAATCAGCAACACAGAGGGATTCGGGAGTCCTTACAGAAATCAGCTGCACAAAGGCATTAGGGAGTCCTTACAGAAATCAGCAACACAGAGGGATTAGGGAGTCCTTACAGAAATCTGCAACACAGAGGGATTAGGGAGTCCTTACAATAATCAGCATCACAGAGGGATTAGGGAGTCCTTACAGAAATCTGCAACACAGAGGGATTAGGGAGTCCTTACAATAATCAGCAGCCCAGAGGGATTCGGGAGTCCTTACAATAATCAGCATCACAGAGGGATTAGGGAGTCCTTACAGAAATCAGCAACACAGAGGGATTAGGGAGTCCTTACATAAATCAGCAACACAGAGGGATTAGGGAGACTTTACAGAAATCAGCAACACAGAGGGATTAGGGAGTCCTTCCAGAAATCAGCAAAACAGAGGGAGTAAGGAGTCCTTACAATAATCTGCAGCACAGGGGGATTAGGGAGTAATTACAGAAATCGGCAGCACAGAGGGATTAGGGAGTCCTTACAGAAATCAGCAGCACAGAGTGATTAGGGAGTCCTTACAGAAATCGGCAGCACAGAGGGATTAGGGAGTCCTTACAGAAATCAGCAGCACATAGGGATTAGGGAGTCTTTACAGAAATCAGCAGCACAGAGGGGTTAGGGAATCCTTACAGAATTCAGCAGCACAGAGCGATTCGGGAGTCGTCACAAAAATCAGCAGCACAGAGGGATCAGCGAGTCCTTACAATAATGTGCAGCACAGAGGGATTAGGGAGTCCTTACAGAAATCAGCAGCACAGAGGGTTTAGGGAGTGCTTACATAAATCTGCAGCACAGAGCGATTAGGGAGTCCTTCCAATAATCTGCATCACAGAGGGATTTGGGAGTGCTTACAATAATCTGCAGCACAGAGGGATTAGGGAGTCCTTTCAGAAATCTGCAGCACAGAGGGATTAGGGAGTCATTACAGAAATCTGCAGCACAGAGGGATTAGGGAGTCCATACAGAAATCTGCAGCACAGAGGGATTAGGGAGTCCTTACAGAAATCAGCAGCACAGAGGGATGAGGGAGGCCTTACAGAAATCAGCAGCACAGATTGATTAGGGAGTCCTTACAGAAATCAGCAGCACAGAGCGGTTAGGGAATTCTTAATATAATCAGCCGCATATGGAGATTCGTGAGTCCTTACAATAATCAGCCGCACAGTGGGATAAGAGATTCCACGCAGAAATCTGCAGAACAGAGGGATTAGGGAGTCCTTAGGGAAATCTGCAGAACAGAGGGATTAGGGAGTCCTTAAAATAATCAGCCGCACAGAGGGATTAGGGAGTACTTACAGAAATCAGCAGCACAGAGGGATTAGGGAGTCCTTACAATAATCTGCAGCACAGAGGGATTAGGGCTTCCTTACAGTAATATGCAGCACAGAGGGATTAGGGAGTCGTCACAAAAATCAGAAGCACAGAGGGGTTAGGGAGTACTTACAGAAATCAGCAGCACAGAGGGATTAGGGAGTCCTTACAGAAATCCGCAGCACAGAGGGATGAGGGAGTCCTTACAGAAATCAGCAGCACAGAGGGAGTAGGGAGTCCTTACAGAAATCAGCAGCACAGAGGGATTAGGGAGTCCTTACAGAAATCAGCAACACAGAGGGATTAGAGAGTCCTTACAGAAATCAGCAGCACAGAGGGATGAGGGAGTCCTTACAGAAATCAGCAGCACAGAGGGATGAGGGAGTCCTTACAGAAATCAGCAGCACAGAGGGAGTAGGGAGTCCTTACAGAAATCAGCAGCACAGAGGGATGAGGGAGTCCTTACAGATATCAGCAACACAGAGGGATTAGGGAGTCCTTACAATAATCAGCAGCACAGAGGGATTAGGGAATCCTTACAATAATCAGCATCACAGAGGGATTAGGGAGTCCTTACAGAAATCAGCAACACAGAGGGATTAGGGAGTCCTTACAGAAATTAGCAGCACAGAGGGATTAGGGAGTCCTTACAATAATCAGCAGATCAGAGGGATTAGGGAGTCTTTACAGAAATCAGCGACACAGAGGGATTCGGGAGTCCTTACAGAAATCAGCTGCACAAAGGCATTAGGGAGTCCTTACAGAAATCAGCAACACAGAGGGATTAGGGAGTCCTTACAGAAATCTGCAACACAGAGGGATTAGGGAGTCCTTACAATAATCAGCAGCCCAGAGGGATTAGGGAGTCCTTACAATAATCAGCATCACAGAGGGATTAGGGAGTCCTTCCAGAAATCAGCAACACAGAGGGATTAGGGAGTCCTTACAGAAATCAGCAACACAGAGGGATTAGGGAGTCCTTACAATAATCAGCAGATCAGAGGGATTAGGGAGTCCTTACAGAAATCAGCAACACAGAGGCATTAGGGAGACTTTACACAAATCAGCAGCACAGAGTGATTAGGGAGTCCTTACAGAAATCGGCAGCACAGAGGGATTAGGGAGTCCTTACAGAAATCAGCAGCACATAGGGATTAGGGAGTCTTTACAGAAATCAGCAGCACAGAGGGGTCAGGGAATCCTTACAGAATTCAGCAGCACAGAGCGATTCAGGAGTCGTCACAAAAATCAGCAGCACTGAGGGATCAGCGAGTCCTTACAATAATGTGCAGCACAGAGGGATTAGGGAGTCCTTACAGAAATCAGCAGCACAGAGGGATTAGGGAGTGCTTACATAAATCTGCAGCACAGAGCGATTAGGGAGTCCTTCCAATAATCTGCATCACAGAGGGATTTGGGAGTGCTTACAATAATCTGCAGCACAGAGGGATTAGGGAGTCCTTTCAGAAATCTGCAGCACAGAGGGATTAGGGAGTCATTACAGAAATCTGCAGCACAGAGGGATTAGGGAGTCCATACAGAAATCTGCAGCACAGAGGGATTAGGGAGTCCTTACAGAAATCAGCAGCACAGAGGGATGAGGGAGTCGTTACAGAAATCAGCAGCACAGAGGGAGTAGGGAGTCCTTACAGAAATCAGCAGCACAGAGGGATTAGGGAGTCCTTACAGAAATCAGCAGCACAGATTGATTAGGGAGTCCTTACAGAAATCAGCAGCACAGAGCGGTTAGGGAATTCTTAATATAATCAGCCGCATATGGAGATTCGTGAGTCCTTACAATAATCAGCCGCACAGTGGGATAAGAGATTCCACGCAGAAATCTGCAGAACAGAGGGATTAGGGAGTCCTTAAAATAATCAGCCGCACAGAGGGATTAGGGAGTCCTTACAGAATTCAGCAGCACAGAGGGATGAGGGAGTCCTTACAGAAATCAGCAGCACAGAGGGAATAGGGAGTCCTCACAGAAATCAGCAGCACAGAGGGATTAGGGAGTCCTTACAGAAATCTGCAGCTCAGAGGGATTAGGGTGTCCTTCCAGAAATCTGCAGCATAGAGGGAGTCGGGAGTCCTTACAGAAATCGGAAGCAGAGAGGGATTAGGGAATCCTTACAGAAATCAGCAGCACAGAGGGAATAGGGAGTCCTTACAGAAATCAGCAACACACAGGGAGTAGGGAGTCCTTACAATAATCTGCAGCACAGGGGGATTAGGGAGTCCTTACAGAAATCAGCAACACAGAGGGATTAGGGAGTCCTTACTGAAATCAGCAACACAGAGGGATTAGGGAGTCCTTACAGAAATCAGCAGCACAGAGGGATTAGGGAGTCCTGACAGAAATCAGCAGCAGAGAGGGATTATGGCGTCCTTAACAGAAATCAGATGCACAGAGAGATTAGTGAGTCATTACAATAATCAACCGCACAGTGGGATTAGGGATTCCACACAGAATTCTCCAGAACATAGGGATGAGGTAGTCCACACAGAAATCTGCAGAACAGAGGGAGTAGGGTGTCCTTACAGAAATCTGCAGCACAGAGGGATTAGGGAGTCCTTAAAATAATCAGCCATACTGAGGGATTTGGGAGTCCTTACAGAAATCAGCAGCTCAGAGGGATTAGGGTGTCCTTCCAGAAATCTGCAGCGTAGAGGGAGTAGGGAGTCCTTACAGAAATCGGAAGCAAAGAGAGATTAGGGAATCCTTACAGAAATCAGCAGCACAGAGGGATTAGAGAATCCTTACAGAAATCGGAAGCAGAGAGGGATTAGGGAATCCTTTCAGAAATCAATCGCACACACGGATTAGGGAGTCCTTACAGAAATCTGCAACACAGAGGGATTATGGCGTCCTTACACAAATCAGCAGCACAGAGGGATTAGGGAGTCCTTACAGAAATCAGCAGCACAGAGGGATTAGGGAGTCTTTACAATAATGTGCAGCACAGGGTGATTAGGGAGTCCTTACAGAAATCGGAAGCAGAGAGGGATTAGGGAATCCTTTCAGAAATCAGACGCACAGAGGGTGATTAGGGAGTCCTTACAGAAATCTGCAGCACAGAGGGATTATGGCGTCCTTACATAAATCAGCAGCACAGATGGATTAGGGAGTCCTTACAGAAATCAGCAGCACAGAGGGATTAGGAAGTCTTCACAATAATGTGCAGCACAGGGTGATTAGGGAGTCCTTACAGAAATCATCCGCACAGAGGGATTAGGGAGTCCTTATAGAAATCTGCAGCACAGAGGGATTAGGGAGTCCTTACAATAATGTGCAGCACAGGGTGATTAGGGAGTCCTTACAGAAATCAGCAGCCGAGAGGGATTAGGGAGTCCTTACAGAACTCAGCAACACAGAGGGATGAGGGAGTCCTTACAGAAATCAGCAGCACAGAGGGATTAGGGAGTCCTTACAGAAATCAGCAACACAGAGGGATTAGGGAGTCCTTGCAATAATCTGCAGCACAGGGGGATTAGGGAGTCCTTACAATAATCTGCAGCACAGGGGGATCAGGGAGTCCTTACAGAAATCCGCAGCACAGAGGGATCAGGGAGTCCTTACAGTAATATGCAGCACAGAGGGATTAGGGAATCCTTCCAGAAATCTGCAGCACAGAGGAATTAGGGCGTCCGTAAAAAAATCAGCCGCACAGAGGGATTAGGGAGTCCTTACAGAAATCCGCAGCACAGAGGGATTAGGGAGTCCTTACAGTAATCTGCAGCACAGAGGGATGAGGGAGTCCTTTCAGAAATCTGCAGCACAGAGGGATTAGGGAATCCTGACAATAATCTGCAGCACAGAGGGATTAGGGAGTCCTTACAATAATCAGCCGCACAGAGGGATTAGGGATTCCTTCAAATAATCTGCAGCACAGACGGATTAGGGAGTCTTTACAGAAATCTGCAGCACAGAGGGATTAGGGAGTCCTTACAAAAATCAGCATCACAGAGGCATTAGGGAGTCCTTACAATAATCAACAGCACAGAGGGATTAGGGAGTCCTTACAGAAATCAGCAACACAGAGGGATTAGGGAGTCCTTACAGAAATCAGCAACACAGAGGGATTAGAGAGTCCTTACAGAAATCAGCAGCACAGAGGGATGAGGGAGTCCTTACAGAAATCAGCAGCACAGAGGGATGAGGGAGTCCTTACAGAAATCAGCAGCACAGAGGGAGTAGGGAGTCCTTACAGAAATCAGCAGCACAGAGGGATGAGGGAGTCCTTACAGATATCAGCAACACAGAGGGATTAGGGAGTCCTTACAATAATCAGCAGCACAGAGGGATTAGGGAATCCTTACAATAATCAGCATCACAGAGGGATTAGGGAGTCCTTACAGAAATCAGCAACACAGAGGGATTAGGGAGTCCTTACAGAAATTAGCAGCACAGAGGGATTAGGGAGTCCTTACAATAATCAGCAGATCAGAGGGATTAGGGAGTCTTTACAGAAATCAGCGACACAGAGGGATTCGGGAGTCCTTACAGAAATCAGCTGCACAAAGGCATTAGGGAGTCCTTACAGAAATCAGCAACACAGAGGGATTAGGGAGTCCTTACAGAAATCTGCAACACAGAGGGATTAGGGAGTCCTTACAATAATCAGCAGCCCAGAGGGATTAGGGAGTCCTTACAATAATCAGCATCACAGAGGGATTAGGGAGTCCTTCCAGAAATCAGCAACACAGAGGGATTAGGGAGTCCTTACAGAAATCAGCAACACAGAGGGATTAGGGAGTCCTTACAATAATCAGCAGATCAGAGGGATTAGGGAGTCCTTACAGAAATCAGCAACACAGAGGCATTAGGGAGACTTTACACAAATCAGCAGCACAGAGTGATTAGGGAGTCCTTACAGAAATCGGCAGCACAGAGGGATTAGGGAGTCCTTACAGAAATCAGCAGCACATAGGGATTAGGGAGTCTTTACAGAAATCAGCAGCACAGAGGGGTCAGGGAATCCTTACAGAATTCAGCAGCACAGAGCGATTCAGGAGTCGTCACAAAAATCAGCAGCACTGAGGGATCAGCGAGTCCTTACAATAATGTGCAGCACAGAGGGATTAGGGAGTCCTTACAGAAATCAGCAGCACAGAGGGATTAGGGAGTGCTTACATAAATCTGCAGCACAGAGCGATTAGGGAGTCCTTCCAATAATCTGCATCACAGAGGGATTTGGGAGTGCTTACAATAATCTGCAGCACAGAGGGATTAGGGAGTCCTTTCAGAAATCTGCAGCACAGAGGGATTAGGGAGTCATTACAGAAATCTGCAGCACAGAGGGATTAGGGAGTCCATACAGAAATCTGCAGCACAGAGGGATTAGGGAGTCCTTACAGAAATCAGCAGCACAGAGGGATGAGGGAGTCGTTACAGAAATCAGCAGCACAGAGGGAGTAGGGAGTCCTTACAGAAATCAGCAGCACAGAGGGATTAGGGAGTCCTTACAGAAATCAGCAGCACAGATTGATTAGGGAGTCCTTACAGAAATCAGCAGCACAGAGCGGTTAGGGAATTCTTAATATAATCAGCCGCATATGGAGATTCGTGAGTCCTTACAATAATCAGCCGCACAGTGGGATAAGAGATTCCACGCAGAAATCTGCAGAACAGAGGGATTAGGGAGTCCTTAAAATAATCAGCCGCACAGAGGGATTAGGGAGTCCTTACAGAATTCAGCAGCACAGAGGGATGAGGGAGTCCTTACAGAAATCAGCAGCACAGAGGGAATAGGGAGTCCTCACAGAAATCAGCAGCACAGAGGGATTAGGGAGTCCTTACAGAAATCTGCAGCTCAGAGGGATTAGGGTGTCCTTCCAGAAATCTGCAGCATAGAGGGAGTCGGGAGTCCTTACAGAAATCGGAAGCAGAGAGGGATTAGGGAATCCTTACAGAAATCAGCAGCACAGAGGGAATAGGGAGTCCTTACAGAAATCAGCAACACACAGGGAGTAGGGAGTCCTTACAATAATCTGCAGCACAGGGGGATTAGGGAGTCCTTACAGAAATCAGCAACACAGAGGGATTAGGGAGTCCTTACTGAAATCAGCAACACAGAGGGATTAGGGAGTCCTTACAGAAATCAGCAGCACAGAGGGATTAGGGAGTCCTGACAGAAATCAGCAGCAGAGAGGGATTATGGCGTCCTTAACAGAAATCAGATGCACAGAGAGATTAGTGAGTCATTACAATAATCAACCGCACAGTGGGATTAGGGATTCCACACAGAATTCTCCAGAACATAGGGATGAGGTAGTCCACACAGAAATCTGCAGAACAGAGGGAGTAGGGTGTCCTTACAGAAATCTGCAGCACAGAGGGATTAGGGAGTCCTTAAAATAATCAGCCATACTGAGGGATTTGGGAGTCCTTACAGAAATCAGCAGCTCAGAGGGATTAGGGTGTCCTTCCAGAAATCTGCAGCGTAGAGGGAGTAGGGAGTCCTTACAGAAATCGGAAGCAAAGAGAGATTAGGGAATCCTTACAGAAATCAGCAGCACAGAGGGATTAGAGAATCCTTACAGAAATCGGAAGCAGAGAGGGATTAGGGAATCCTTTCAGAAATCAATCGCACACACGGATTAGGGAGTCCTTACAGAAATCTGCAACACAGAGGGATTATGGCGTCCTTACACAAATCAGCAGCACAGAGGGATTAGGGAGTCCTTACAGAAATCAGCAGCACAGAGGGATTAGGGAGTCTTTACAATAATGTGCAGCACAGGGTGATTAGGGAGTCCTTACAGAAATCGGAAGCAGAGAGGGATTAGGGAATCCTTTCAGAAATCAGACGCACAGAGGGTGATTAGGGAGTCCTTACAGAAATCTGCAGCACAGAGGGATTATGGCGTCCTTACATAAATCAGCAGCACAGATGGATTAGGGAGTCCTTACAGAAATCAGCAGCACAGAGGGATTAGGAAGTCTTCACAATAATGTGCAGCACAGGGTGATTAGGGAGTCCTTACAGAAATCATCCGCACAGAGGGATTAGGGAGTCCTTATAGAAATCTGCAGCACAGAGGGATTAGGGAGTCCTTACAATAATGTGCAGCACAGGGTGATTAGGGAGTCCTTACAGAAATCAGCAGCCGAGAGGGATTAGGGAGTCCTTACAGAACTCAGCAACACAGAGGGATGAGGGAGTCCTTACAGAAATCAGCAGCACAGAGGGATTAGGGAGTCCTTACAGAAATCAGCAACACAGAGGGATTAGGGAGTCCTTGCAATAATCTGCAGCACAGGGGGATTAGGGAGTCCTTACAATAATCTGCAGCACAGGGGGATCAGGGAGTCCTTACAGAAATCCGCAGCACAGAGGGATCAGGGAGTCCTTACAGTAATATGCAGCACAGAGGGATTAGGGAATCCTTCCAGAAATCTGCAGCACAGAGGAATTAGGGCGTCCGTAAAAAAATCAGCCGCACAGAGGGATTAGGGAGTCCTTACAGAAATCCGCAGCACAGAGGGATTAGGGAGTCCTTACAGTAATCTGCAGCACAGAGGGATGAGGGAGTCCTTTCAGAAATCTGCAGCACAGAGGGATTAGGGAATCCTGACAATAATCTGCAGCACAGAGGGATTAGGGAGTCCTTACAATAATCAGCCGCACAGAGGGATTAGGGATTCCTTCAAATAATCTGCAGCACAGACGGATTAGGGAGTCTTTACAGAAATCTGCAGCACAGAGGGATTAGGGAGTCCTTACAAAAATCAGCATCACAGAGGCATTAGGGAGTCCTTACAATAATCAACAGCACAGAGGGATTAGGGAGTCCTTACAGAAATCAGCAACCAAGAGGGATTAGGGAGTCCTTACAATAATCAGCAGCACAGAGGGATTAGGGAGTCCTTACAGAAATCAGCAACAAAGAGGGATTAGGGAGTCCTTACAGAAATCAGCTGCACAAAGGCATTAGGGAGTCCTTACAGAAATCAGCAACACAGAGGGAGTAGGGAGTCCTTACAGAAATCAGCAGCACAGAGGGATTAGGGAGTCCTTACAAAAATCTGCAGCGCAGAGGGATTAGGGAGTCCTTGCAGAAATCAGCGTCATAGAGGGATGAGGGAGTCCTTACAGAAATCAGCAGCACAGATTGATTAGGGAGTCCTTACAGAAATCAGCAGCACAGAGCGGTTAGGGAATTCTTAATATAATCAGCCGCATATGGAGATTCGTGAGTCCTTACAATAATCAGCCGCACAGTGGGATAAGAGATTCCACGCAGAAATCTGCAGAACAGAGGGATTAGGGAGTCCTTAAAATAATCAGCCGCACAGAGGGATTAGGGAGTCCTTACAGAATTCAGCAGCACAGAGGGATGAGGGAGTCCTTACAGAAATCAGCAGCACAGAGGGAATAGGGAGTCCTCACAGAAATCAGCAGCACAGAGGGATTAGGGAGTCCTTACAGAAATCTGCAGCTCAGAGGGATTAGGGTGTCCTTCCAGAAATCTGCAGCATAGAGGGAGTCGGGAGTCCTTACAGAAATCGGAAGCAGAGAGGGATTAGGGAATCCTTACAGAAATCAGCAGCACAGAGGGAATAGGGAGTCCTTACAGAAATCAGCAACACACAGGGAGTAGGGAGTCCTTACAATAATCTGCAGCACAGGGGGATTAGGGAGTCCTTACAGAAATCAGCAACACAGAGGGATTAGGGAGTCCTTACTGAAATCAGCAACACAGAGGGATTAGGGAGTCCTTACAGAAATCAGCAGCACAGAGGGATTAGGGAGTCCTGACAGAAATCAGCAGCAGAGAGGGATTATGGCGTCCTTAACAGAAATCAGATGCACAGAGAGATTAGTGAGTCATTACAATAATCAACCGCACAGTGGGATTAGGGATTCCACACAGAATTCTCCAGAACATAGGGATGAGGTAGTCCACACAGAAATCTGCAGAACAGAGGGAGTAGGGTGTCATTACAGAAATCTGCAGCACAGAGGGATTAGGGAGTCCTTAAAATAATCAGCCATACTGAGGGATTTGGGAGTCCTTACAGAAATCAGCAGCTCAGAGGGATTAGGGTGTCCTTCCAGAAATCTGCAGCGTAGAGGGAGTAGGGAGTCCTTACAGAAATCGGAAGCAAAGAGAGATTAGGGAATCCTTACAGAAATCAGCAGCACAGAGGGATTAGAGAATCCTTACAGAAATCGGAAGCAGAGAGGGATTAGGGAATCCTTTCAGAAATCAGTCGCACACACGGATTAGGGAGTCCTTACAGAAATCTGCAACACAGAGGGATTATGGCGTCCTTACAGAAATCAGCAGCACAGAGGGATTAGGGAGTCCTTACAGAAATCAGCAGCACAGAGGGATTAGGGAGTCTTTACAATAATGTGCAGCACAGGGTGATTAGGGAGTCCTTACAGAAATCGGAAGCAGAGAGGGATTAGGGAATCCTTTCAGAAATCAGACGCACAGAGGGTGATTAGGGAGTCCTTACAGAAATCTGCAGCACAGAGGGATTATGGCGTCCTTACATAAATCAGCAGCACAGATGGATTAGGGAGTCCTTACAGAAATCAGCAGCACAGAGGGATTAGGAAGTCTTCACAATAATGTGCAGCACAGGGTGATTAGGGAGTCCTTACAGAAATCATCCGCACAGAGGGATTAGGGAGTCCTTATAGAAATCTGCAGCACAGAGGGATTAGGGAGTCCTTACAATAATGTGCAGCACAGGGTGATTAGGGAGTCCTTACAGAAATCAGCAGCCGAGAGGGATTAGGGAGTCCTTACAGAACTCAGCAACACAGAGGGATGAGGGAGTCCTTACAGAAATCAGCAGCACAGAGGGATTAGGGAGTCCTTACAGAAATCAGCAACACAGAGGGATTAGGGAGTCCTTGCAATAATCTGCAGCACAGGGGGATTAGGGAGTCCTTACAATAATCTGCAGCACAGGGGGATCAGGGAGTCCTTACAGAAATCCGCAGCACAGAGGGATCAGGGAGTCCTTACAGTAATATGCAGCACAGAGGGATTAGGGAATCCTTCCAGAAATCTGCAGCACAGAGGAATTAGGGCGTCCGTAAAAAAATCAGCCGCACAGAGGGATTAGGGAGTCCTTACAGAAATCCGCAGCACAGAGGGATTAGGGAGTCCTTACAGTAATCTGCAGCACAGAGGGATGAGGGAGTCCTTTCAGAAATCTGCAGCACAGAGGGATTAGGGAATCCTGACAATAATCTGCAGCACAGAGGGATTAGGGAGTCCTTACAATAATCAGCCGCACAGAGGGATTAGGGATTCCTTCAAATAATCTGCAGCACAGACGGATTAGGGAGTCTTTACAGAAATCTGCAGCACAGAGGGATTAGGGAGTCCTTACAGAAATCAGCATCACAGAGGCATTAGGGAGTCCTTACAATAATCAACAGCACAGAGGGATTAGGGAGTCCTTACAGAAATCAGCAACCAAGAGGGATTAGGGAGTCCTTACAATAATCAGCAGCACAGAGGGATTAGGGAGTCCTTACAGAAATCAGCAACAAAGAGGGATTAGGGAGTCCTTACAGAAATCAGCTGCACAAAGGCATTAGGGAGTCCTTACAGAAATCAGCAACACAGAGGGAGTAGGGAGTCCTTACAGAAATCAGCAGCACAGAGGGATTAGGGAGTCCTTACAAAAATCTGCAGCGCAGAGGGATTAGGGAGTCCTTGCAGAAATTAGCAGCACAGAGGGGTCAGGGAGTCCTTACAGTAATCTGCAGCACAGAGGGATAAGGGAGTCCTTACAATAATCAGCAGCACAGAGGGATTAGGTAGTCCTTCCAGAAATCAGCGTCATAGAGGGATGAGGGAGTCCTTACAGAAATCAGCAGCACAGATTGATTAGGGAGTCCTTACAGAAATCAGCAGCACAGAGCGGTTAGGGAATTCTTAATATAATCAGCCGCATATGGAGATTCGTGAGTCCTTACAATAATCAGCCGCACAGTGGGATAAGAGTTTCCACGCAGAAATCTGCAGAACAGAGGGATTAGGGAGTCCTTAAAATAATCAGCCGCACAGAGGGATTAGGGAGTCCTTACAGAATTCAGCAGCACAGAGGGATGAGGGAGTCCTTACAGAAATCAGCAGCACAGAGGGAATAGGGAGTCCTCACAGAAATCAGCAGCACAGAGGGATTAGGGAGTCCTTACAGAAATCTGCAGCTCAGAGGGATTAGGGTGTCCTTCCAGAAATCTGCAGCATAGAGGGAGTCGGGAGTCCTTACAGAAATCGGAAGCAGAGAGGGATTAGGGAATCCTTACAGAAATCAGCAGCACAGAGGGAATAGGGAGTCCTTACAGAAATCAGCAACACACAGGGAGTAGGGAGTCCTTACAATAATCTGCAGCACAGGGGGGTTAGGGAGTCCTTACAGAAATCAGCAACACAGAGGGATTAGGGAGTCCTTACTGAAATCAGCAACACAGAGGGATTAGGGAGTCCTTACAGAAATCAGCAGCACAGAGGGATTAGGGAGTCCTGACAGAAATCAGCAGCAGAGAGGGATTATGGCGTCCTTAACAGAAATCAGATGCACAGAGAGATTAGTGAGTCATTACAATAATCAACCGCACAGTGGGATTAGGGATTCCACACAGAATTCTCCAGAACATAGGGATGAGGTAGTCCACACAGAAATCTGCAGAACAGAGGGAGTAGGGTGTCCTTACAGAAATCTGCAGCACAGAGGGATTAGGGAGTCCTTAAAATAATCAGCCATACTGAGGGATTTGGGAGTCCTTACAGAAATCAGCAGCTCAGAGGGATTAGGGTGTCCTTCCAGAAATCTGCAGCGTAGAGGGAGTAGGGAGTCCTTACAGAAATCGGAAGCAAAGAGAGATTAGGGAATCCTTACAGAAATCAGCAGCACAGAGGGATTAGAGAATCCTTACAGAAATCGGAAGCAGAGAGGGATTAGGGAATCCTTTCAGAAATCAGTCGCACACACGGATTAGGGAGTCCTTACAGAAATCTGCAACACAGAGGGATTATGGCGTCCTTACACAAATCAGCAGCACAGAGGGATTAGGGAGTCCTTACAGAAATCAGCAGCACAGAGGGATTAGGGAGTCTTTACAATAATGTGCAGCACAGGGTGATTAGGGAGTCCTTACAGAAATCGGAAGCAGAGAGGGATTAGGGAATCCTTTCAGAAATCAGACGCACAGAGGGTGATTAGGGAGTCCTTACAGAAATCTGCAGCACAGAGGGATTATGGCGTCCTTACATAAATCAGCAGCACAGATGGATTAGGGAGTCCTTACAGAAATCAGCAGCACAGAGGGATTAGGAAGTCTTCACAATAATGTGCAGCACAGGGTGATTAGGGAGTCCTTACAGAAATCATCCGCACAGAGGGATTAGGGAGTCCTTATAGAAATCTGCAGCACAGAGGGATTAGGGAGTCCTTACAATAATGTGCAGCACAGGGTGATTAGGGAGTCCTTACAGAAATCAGCAGCCGAGAGGGATTAGGGAGTCCTTACAGAACTCAGCAACACAGAGGGATGAGGGAGTCCTTACAGAAATCAGCAGCACAGAGGGATTAGGGAGTCCTTACAGAAATCAGCAACACAGAGGGATTAGGGAGTCCTTGCAATAATCTGCAGCACAGGGGGATTAGGGAGTCCTTACAATAATCTGCAGCACAGGGGGATCAGGGAGTCCTTACAGAAATCCGCAGCACAGAGGGATCAGGGAGTCCTTACAGTAATATGCAGCACAGAGGGATTAGGGAATCCTTCCAGAAATCTGCAGCACAGAGGAATTAGGGCGTCCGTAAAAAAATCAGCCGCACAGAGGGATTAGGGAGTCCTTACAGAAATCCGCAGCACAGAGGGATTAGGGAGTCCTTACAGTAATCTGCAGCACAGAGGGATTAGGGAGTCTTTACAATAATGTGCAGCACAGGGTGATTAGGGAGTCCTTACAGAAATCGGAAGCAGAGAGGGATTAGGGAATCCTTTCAGAAATCAGACGCACAGAGGGTGATTAGGGAGTCCTTACAGAAATCTGCAGCACAGAGGGATTATGGCGTCCTTACATAAATCAGCAGCACAGATGGATTAGGGAGTCCTTACAGAAATCAGCAGCACAGAGGGATTAGGAAGTCTTCACAATAATGTGCAGCACAGGGTGATTAGGGAGTCCTTACAGAAATCATCCGCACATAGGGATTAGGGAGTCCTTATAGAAATCTGCAGCACAGAGGGATTAGGGAGTCCTTACAATAATGTGCAGCACAGGGTGATTAGGGAGTCCTTACAGAAATCAGCAGCCGAGAGGGATTAGGGAGTCCTTACAGAACTCAGCAACACAGAGGGATGAGGGAGTCCTTACAGAAATCAGCAGCACAGAGGGATTAGGGAGTCCTTACAGAAATCAGCAACACAGAGGGATTAGGGAGTCCTTGCAATAATCTGCAGCACAGGGGGATTAGGGAGTCCTTACAATAATCTGCAGCACAGGGGGATCAGGGAGTCCTTACAGAAATCCGCAGCACAGAGGGATCAGGCAGTCCTTACAGTAATATGCAGCACAGAGGGATTAGGGAGTCCTTACAGTAATCTGCAGCACAGAGGGATGAGGGAGTCCTTTCAGAAATCTGCAGCACAGAGGGATTAGGGAATCCTGACAATAATCTGCAGCACAGAGGGATTAGGGAGTCCTTACAATAATCAGCCGCACAGAGGGATTAGGGATTCCTTCAAATAATCTGCAGCACAGACGGATTAGGGAGTCTTTACAGAAATCTGCAGCACAGAGGGATTAGGGAGTCCTTACAGAAATCAGCATCACAGAGGCATTAGGGAGTCCTTACAATAATCAACAGCACAGAGGGATTAGGGAGTCCTTACAGAAATCAGCAACCAAGAGGGATTAGGGAGTCCTTACAATAATCAGCAGCACAGAGGGATTAGGGAGTCCTTACAGAAATCAGCAACAAAGAGGGATTAGGGAGTCCTTACAGAAATCAGCTGCACAAAGGCATTAGGGAGTCCTTACAGAAATCAGCAACACAGAGGGAGTAGGGAGTCCTTACAGAAATCAGCAGCACAGAGGGATTAGGGAGTCCTTACAAAAATCTGCAGCGCAGAGGGATTAGGGAGTCCTTGCAGAAATTAGCAGCACAGAGGGGTCAGGGAGTCCTTACAGTAATCTGCAGCACAGAGGGATAAGGGAGTCCTTACAATAATCAGCAGCACAGAGGGATTAGGTAGTCCTTCCAGAAATCAGCGTCATAGAGGGATGAGGGAGTCCTTACAGAAATCAGCAGCACAGAGGAATTAGGGAGTCATCACAGGAATCAGCCGCACAGAGGGATTATGGCGTCCTTACAATAATCAGCAGTATAGAGGGAGTCGGGAGTCCTTACAGAAATCGGAAGCAGAGAGGGATTAGGGAATCCTTACAGAAATCAGCAGCACAGAGGGAATAGGGAGTCCTTACAGAAATCAGCAACACACAGGGAGTAGGGAGTCCTTACAATAATCTGGAGCACAGAGGGATTAGGGAGTCCTTACAGAAATCAGCAACACAGAGGGATTAGGGAGTCCTTACAGAAATCAGCATCACAGAGTGATTAGGGAGTCCTTACTGAAATCAGCAACACAGAGGGATTAGGGAGTCCTTACAGAAATTAGCAGCACATAGGGATTAGGGAGACCTGACAGAAATCAGCAGCACAGAGGGATTAGGGAGTCCTTACAGAATTCAGCAGCACAGAGGGATTAGGGAGTCCTTACAGAAATCAGCAGCACAGAGGGATTAGGGAGTCCTGACAGAAATCAGCAGCAGAGAGGGATTATGGCGTCCTTAACAGAAATCAGATGCACAGAGAAATTAGTGAGTCATTACAATAATCCAACCGCACAGTGGGATTAGGGATTCCACACAGAATTCTCCAGAACATAGGGATGAGGTAGTCCACACAGAAATCTGCAGAACAGAGGGAGTAGGGTGTCCTTACAGAAATCTGCAGCACAGAGGGATTAGGGAGTCCTTAAAATAATCAGCCATACTGAGGGATTTGGGAGTCCTTACAGAAATCAGCAGCTCAGAGGGATTAGGGTGTCCTTCCAGAAATCTGCAGCGTAGAGGGAGTAGGGAGTCCTTACAGAAATCGGAAGCAAAGAGAGATTAGGGAATCCTTACAGAAATCAGCAGCACAGAGGGATTAGAGAATCCTTACAGAAATCGGAAGCAGAGAGGGATTAGGGAATCCTTTCAGAAATCAGTCGCACACACGGATTAGGGAGTCCTTACAGAAATCTGCAACACAGAGGGATTATGGCGTCCTTACACAAATCAGCAGCACAGAGGGATTAGGGAGTCCTTACAGAAATCAGCAGCACAGAGGGATTAGGAAGTCTTTACAATAATGTGCAGCACAGGGTGATTAGGGAGTCCTTACAGAAATCATCCGCACAGAGGGATTAGGGAGTCCTTATAGAAATCTGCAGCACAGAGGGATTAGGGAGTCCTTACAATAATGTGCAGCACAGGGTGATTAGGGAGTCCTTACAGAAATCAGCAGCAGAGAGGGATTAGGGAGTCCTTACAGAACTCAGCAACACAGAGGGATTAGGGAGTCCTTGCAATAATCTGCAGCACAGGGGGATTAGGGAGTCCTTACAATAATCTGCAGCACAGGGGGATCAGGGAGTCCTTACAGAAATCCGCAGCACAGAGGGATCAGGGAGTCCTTACAGTAATATGCAGCACAGAGGGATTAGGGAATCCTTCCAGAAATCTGCAGCACAGAGGAATTAGGGCGTCCGTAAAAAAATCAGCCGCACAGAGGGATTAGGGAGTCCTTACAGAAATCCGCAGCACAGAGGGATTAGGGTGTCCTTACAGTAATCTGCAGCACAGAGGGATTAGGGAGTCCTTACAGAAATCAGCAGCACAGAGGGATTAAGGAGTCCTTACAGAAATCTGCAGCACATAGGGATAAGGGAGCCCTTACTGAAATCAGCAGCACAGAGGGATTAGGGAGTCCTTACAGAAATCAGCAGCACAGAGGGATTAGGGAGCCCTTACAGAAATCTGCAGCACAGACGAATTAGGGCGTCCTTAAAAAAATCAGCCGCACAGAGGGATTAGGGAGTCCTTATAGAAATCCGCAGCACAGAGGGATTAGGGAGTCCTTACAGAAATCCGCAGCATAGAGGGATTAGGGAGTCCTTACAGAAATCAGCAGCACAGAGGGATTAGGGAGTCCTTACAGAAATCTGCAGCACATAGGGATAAGGGAGTCCTTACAAAAATCAGCAGCACAGAGGGATAAGCGAGTCCTTACAATAATCTGCAGCACAGAGGGATTAGGGAGTCCTTACAATAATCAGCAGCACAGAGGGATTAGGAAGTCCTTACAGAAATTCGCAGCACAGAGGGATTAGGGAGTCCTTACAGAAATCTGCAGCACATAGGGATAAGGGAGTCCTTACAAAAATCAGCAGCACAGAGGGATAAGCGAGTCCTTACAATAATCAGCATCACAGAGGGATTAGGGAGTCCTTACAGAAATCAGCAACACAGAGGGATTAGGGAGTCCTTACTATAATCAGCAGCACAGAGGGATTAGGGAGTCGTCACAAAAATCAGCAGCACAGATGGATTAGGGAGTCATCATAGGAATCAGCCGCACAGAGGGATTATGGCGTCCTTACAGAAATCAGCAACACAGAGTGATTAGGGAGTTCTTCCAGAAATCAGCAGCACAGAGGGATTTGGGAGTCGTCACAAAAATCAGCAGCACAGAGGGGTTAGGGAGTCATCACAGGAATCAGCCGCACAGAGGGATTATGGCGTCCTTACAATAATCAGCAGCACAGAGGGATTAGGGAGTCCTTACAGAAATCAGCAGCACAGAGGGATTAGGGAGTCCTTACAGAAATCTGCAGCACAGAGGGATTAGGGAGTCCTTACAGAAATCAGCAGCACAGAGGGATTAGGGAGTCCTTACAGAAATCAGCAACACAGAGGGATTAGGGAGTCCTTACAGAAATCAGCAGCATAGAGGGATAAGGGAGTCCTTACAATAATCAGCAGCACAGAGGGATTAGGGAGTCTTTACAGAAATCAGCGTCATACAGGGATGAGGGAGTCCTTACAGAATTCAGCAGCACAGAGGGAATAGGGAGTCCTTACAGAAATCAGCAGCACAGAGGGATTAGGGAGTCCTGACAGAAATCAGCAGCAGAGAGGGATTATGGCGTCCTTAACAGAAATCAGATGCACAGAGAGATTAGTGAGTCATTACAATAATCAACCGCACAGTGGGATTAGGGATTCCACACAGAATTCTCCAGAACATAGGG
Source organism: Chiloscyllium punctatum (assembly GCF_047496795.1). NCBI lineage: Eukaryota > Metazoa > Chordata > Chondrichthyes > Orectolobiformes > Hemiscylliidae > Chiloscyllium > Chiloscyllium punctatum. The sequence goes on along the minus strand of NC_092756.1, from coordinate 71,072,371 downwards.
ATGAGGTAGTCCACACAGAAATCTGCAGAACAGAGGGAGTAGGGTGTCCTTACAGAAATCTGCAGCACAGAGGGATTAGGGAGTCCTTAAAATAATCAGCCATACTGAGGGATTTGGGAGTCCTCACAGAAATCAGCAGCTCAGAGGGATTAGGGTGTCCTTCCAGAAATCTGCAGCGTAGAGGGAGTAGGGAGTCCTTACAGAAATCGGAAGCAAAGAGAGATTAGGGAATCCTTACAGAAATCAGCAGCACAGAGGGATTAGAGAGTCCTTACAGAAATCTGCAGCACAGAGGAATTATGGCGTCCTTACACAAATCAGCAGCACAGAGGGATTAGGGTGTCCTTACAGAAATCAGCAGCACAGAGAGATTAGGGAGTCTTTACAATAATGTGCAGCACAGGGTGATTAGGGAGTCCTTACAGAAATCGGAAGCAGAGAGCGATTAGGGAATCCTTTCAGAAATCAGCCGCACAGAGGGATTAGGGAGTCCTTACAGAAATCTGCAGCACAGAGGGATAAGGGAGTCCTTACTCTAATCAGCAGCACAGAGGGATTAGGGAGTCGTCACAAAAATCAGCAGCACAGATGGATTAGGGAGTCATCACAGGAATCAGCCGCACAGAGGGATTATGGCGTCCTTACAGAAATCAGCAACACAGAGTGATTAGGGAGTCCTTACAGAAATCAGCAACAAAGAGGGATTAGGGAGTCCTTACAGAAATCAGCTGCACAAAGGCATTAGGGAGTCCTTACAAAAATCTGCAGCGCAGAGGGATTAGGGAGTCCTTGCAGAAAGTAGCAGCAGAGAGGGGTCAGGGAGTCCTTACAGTAATCTGCAGCACAGAGGGATAAGGGAGTCCTTACAATAATGAGCAGCACAGAGGGATTAGGTAGTCCTTCCAGAAATCAGCGTCATAGAGGGATGAGGGAGTCCTTACAGAAATCAGCAGCACAGAGGAATTAGGGAGTCCTCACAGAAATCAGCAGCACAGAGTGATTAGGGAGTCCTTACAGAAATCAGCTGCACATAGGGATTAGGGAGTCCTTACAGAAATCAGCAGCACAGAGGGATTAGAGAGTCCTTAAAATGATCGGTTGCACTGTGGGATTAGGGAGTCCTTTCAGAAATCAGCCGCACAGAGGGAATAGGGAGTCCTTACAGAAATCAGCAGCACAGAGGGATTAGGGAGTCCTTACAGAAATCAGCAACACATAGGGAGTAGGGAGTCCCTACAATAATCTGCAGCACAGAGGGATTAGGGAGTCCTTACAGAATTCAGCAGCACAGAGGGATTAGGGAGTCCTTACAGAAATCAGCAGCACAGAGGGATTAGGGAGTCCTGACAGAAATCAGCAGCAGAGAGGGATTATGGCGTCCTTAACAGAAATCAGATGCACAGAGAGATTAGTGAGTCATTACAATAATCAACCGCACAGTGGGATTAGGGATTCCACACAGAATTCTCCAGAACATAGGGATGAGGTAGTCCACACAGAAATCTGCAGAACAGAGGGAGTAGGGTGTCCTTACAGAAATCTGCAGCACAGAGGGATTAGGGAGTCCTTAAAATAATCAGCCATACTGAGGGATTTGGGAGTCCTTACAGAAATCAGCAGCTCAGAGGGATTAGGGTGTCCTTCCAGAAATCTGCAGCGTAGAGGGAGTAGGGAGTCCTTACAGAAATCGGAAGCAAAGAGAGATTAGGGAATCCTTACAGAAATCAGCAGCACAGAGGGATTAGAGAGTCCTTACAGAAATCGGAAGCAGAGAGGGATTAGGGAATCCTTTCAGAAATCAGCCGCACAGAGGGATTAGGGAGTCCTTACAGAAATCTGCAGCACAGAGGGATTATGGCGTCCTTACACAAATCAGCAGCACAGAGGGATTAGGGTGTCCTTACAGAAATCAGCAGCACAGAGGGATTAGGGAGTCTTTACAATAATGTACAGCACAGGGTGATTATGGAGTCCTTACAGAAATCGGAAGCAGAGAGGGATTAGGGAATCCTTTCAGAAATCAGCCGCACAGAGGGATTAGGGAGTCCTTACAGAAATCTGCAGCACAGAGGGATTATGGCGTCCTTACACAAATCAGCAGCACAGAGGGATTAGGGAGTCCTTACAGAAATCTGCAGCACAGAGGGATTAGGGAGTCCTTACAATAATGTGCAGCACAGGGTGATAAGGGAGTCCTTACAGAAATCATCCGCACAGAGGGATTAGGGAGTCCTTATAGAAATCTGCAGCACAGAGGGATTAGGGAATCCGTACAATAATGTGCAGCACAGGGTGATTAGGGAGTCCTTACAGAAATCAGCAGCAGAGAGGGATTAGGGAGTCCTTACAGAAATCAGCAACACAGAGGGATTAGGGAGTCCTTACAAAAATCTGCAGCACAGAGGGATTAGGGAGTCCTTATAGAAATCAGCAACACAGAGGGATTAGGGAGTCCTTGCAATAATCTGCAGCACAGGGGGATTAGGGAGTCCTTACAATAATCTGCAGCACAGAGGGATTAGGGAGTCCTTACAATAATCAGCCGCACAGACGGATTAGGGAGTCCTTAAAATAATCTGCAGCACTGACGGATTAGGGAGTCTTTACAGAAATCTGCAGCACAGAGGGATTAGGGAGTCCTTACAGAAATCAGCATCACAGAGGCATGAGGGAGTCCTTACAATAATCAGCAGCACAGAGGGATTAGGGAGTCCTTACAGAAATCAGCAGCACAGAGGGATTAGGGAGTCCTTACAGAAATCAGATGCACAGAGAGATTAGTGAGTCATTACAATAATCAACCGCACAGTGGGATTAGGGATTCCACACAGAATTCTCCAGAACATAGGGATGAGGTAGTCCACACAGAAATCTGCAGAACAGAGGGAGTAGGGTGTCCTTACAGAAATCTGCAGCACAGAGGGATTAGGGAGTCCTTAAAATAATCAGCCATACTGAGGGATTTGGGAGTCCTTACAGAAATCAGCAGCTCAGAGGGATTAGGGTGTCCTTCCAGAAATCTGCAGCGTAGAGGGAGTAGGGAGTCCTTACAGAAATCGGAAGCAAAGAGAGATTAGGGAATCCTTACAGAAATCAGCAGCACAGAGGGATTAGAGAATCCTTACAGAAATCGGAAGCAGAGAGGGATTAGGGAATCCTTTCAGAAATCAATCGCACACACGGATTAGGGAGTCCTTACAGAAATCTGCAACACAGAGGGATTATGGCGTCCTTACACAAATCAGCAGCACAGAGGGATTAGGGAGTCCTTACAGAAATCTGCAGCACAGAGGGATTAGGGAGTCCTTACAATAATGTGCAGCACAGGGTGATAAGGGAGTCCTTACAGAAATCATCCGCACAGAGGGATTAGGGAGTCCTTATAGAAATCTGCAGCACAGAGGGATTAGGGAATCCGTACAATAATGTGCAGCACAGGGTGATTAGGGAGTCCTTACAGAAATCAGCAGCAGAGAGGGATTAGGGAGTCCTTACAGAAATCAGCAACACAGAGGGATTAGGGAGTCCTCACAGAAATCAGCAGCACAGAGGGATTAGGGAGTCCTTACAGAAATCAGCAACACAGAGGGATTAGGGAGTCCTTGCAATAATCTGCAGCACAGGGGGATTAGGGAGTCCTTACAATAATCTGCAGCACAGAGGGATTAGGGAGTCCTTACAATAATCAGCCGCACAGACGGATTAGGGAGTCCTTAAAATAATCTGCAGCACTGACGGATTAGGGAGTCTTTACAGAAATCTGCAGCACAGAGGGATGAGGGAGTCCTTACAGAAATCAGCATCACAGAGGCATGAGGGAGTCCTTACAATAATCAGCAGCACAGAGGGATTAGGGAGTCCTTACAGAAATCAGCAGCACAGAGGGATTAGGGAGTCCTTACAGAAATCAGCAACACAGAGGGATTAGGGAGTCCTTGCAATAATCTGCAGCACAGGGGGATTAGGGAGTCCTTACAATAATCAGCCGCACAGACGGATTAGGGAGTCCTTAAAATAATCTGCAGCACTGACGGATTAGGGAGTCTTTACAGAAATCTGCAGCACAGAGGGATTAGGGAGTCCTTACAGAAATCAGCATCACAGAGGCATGAGGGAGTCCTTACAATAATCAGCAGCACAGAGGGATTAGGGAGTCCTTACAGAAATCAGCAACAAAGAGGGATTAGGGAGTCCTTATAGAAATCTGCAGCACAGAGGGATTAGGGAATCCGTACAATAATGTGCAGCACAGGGTGATTAGGGAGTCCTTACAGAAATCAGCAGCAGAGAGGGATTAGGGAGTCCTTACAGAAATCAGCAACACAAAGGGATTAGGGAGTCCTCACAGAAATCAGCAGCACAGAGGGATTAGGGAGTCCTTACAGAAATCAGCAACACAGACGGATTAGGGAGTCCTTGCAATAATCTGCAGCACAGGGGGATTAGGGAGTCCTTACAATAATCTGCAGCACAGAGGGATTAGGGAGTCCTTACAATAATCAGCCGCACAGACGGATTAGGGAGTCCTTAAAATAATCTGCAGCACTGACGGATTAGGGAGTCTTTACAGAAATCTGCAGCACAGAGGGATTAGGGAGTCCTTACAGAAATCAGCATCACAGAGGCATGAGGGAGTCCTTACAATAATCAGCAGCACAGAGGGATTAGGGAGTCCTTACAGAAATCAGCAGCACAGAGGGATTAGGGAGTCCTTACAGAAATCAGATGCACAGAGAGATTAGTGAGTCATTACAATAATCAACCGCACAGTGGGATTAGGGATTCCACACAGAATTCTCCAGAACATAGGGATGAGGTAGTCCACACAGAAATCTGCAGAACAGAGGGAGTAGGGTGTCCTTACAGAAATCTGCAGCACAGAGGGATTAGGGAGTCCTTAAAATAATCAGCCATACTGAGGGATTTGGGAGTCCTTACAGAAATCAGCAGCTCAGAGGGATTAGGGTGTCCTTCCAGAAATCTGCAGCGTAGAGGGAGTAGGGAGTCCTTACAGAAATCGGAAGCAAAGAGAGATTAGGGAATCCTTACAGAAATCAGCAGCACAGAGGGATTAGAGAGTCCTTACAGAAATCGGAAGCAGAGAGGGATTAGGGAATCCTTTCAGAAATCAGCCGCACAGAGGGATTAGGGAGTCCTTACAGAAATCTGCAGCACAGAGGGATTATGGCGTCCTTACACAAATCAGCAGCACAGAGGGATTAGGGTGTCCTTACAGAAATCAGCAGCACAGAGGGATTAGGGAGTCTTTACAATAATGTACAGCACAGGGTGATTAGGGAGTCCTTACAGAAATCGGAAGCAGAGAGGGATTAGGGAATCCTTTCAGAAATCAGCCGCACAGAGGGATTAGGGAGTCCTTACAGAAATCTGCAGCACAGAGGGATTATGGCGTCCTTACACAAATCAGCAGCACAGAGGGATTAGGGAGTCCTTACAGAAATCTGCAGCACAGAGGGATTAGGGAGTCCTTACAATAATGTGCAGCACAGGGTGATAAGGGAGTCCTTACAGAAATCGGAAGCAGAGAGGGATTAGGGAATCCTTTCAGAAATCAGACGCACAGAGGGTGATTAGGGAGTCCTTACAGAAATCTGCAGCACAGAGGGATTATGGCGTCCTTACAGAAATCATCCGCACAGAGGGATTAGGGAGTCCTTATAGAAATCTGCAGCACAGAGGGATTAGGGAATCCGTACAATAATGTGCAGCACAGGGTGATTAGGGAGTCCTTACAGAAATCAGCATCAGAGAGGGATTAGGGAGTCCTTACAGAAATCAGCAACACAGAGGGATTAGGGAGTCCTCACAGAAATCAGCAGCACAGAGGGATTAGGGAGTCCTTACAGAAATCAGCAACACAGACGGATTAGGGAGTCCTTGCAATAATCTGCAGCACAGGGGGATTAGGGAGTCCTTACAATAATCTGCAGCACAGAGGGATTAGGGAGTCCTTACAATAATCAGCCGCACAGACGGATTAGGGAGTCCTTAAAATAATCTGCAGCACTGACGGATTAGGGAGTCTTTACAGAAATCTGCAGCACAGAGGGATTAGGGAGTCCTTACAGAAATCAGCATCACAGAGGCATGAGGGAGTCCTTACAATAATCAGCAGCACAGAGGGATTAGGGAGTCCTTACAGAAATCAGCAGCACAGAGGGATTAGGGAGTCCTTACAGAAATCAGATGCACAGAGAGATTAGTGAGTCATTACAATAATCAACCGCACAGTGGGATTAGGGATTCCACACAGAATTCTCCAGAACATAGGGATGAGGTAGTCCACACAGAAATCTGCAGAACAGAGGGAGTAGGGTGTCCTTACAGAAATCTGCAGCACAGAGGGATTAGGGAGTCCTCACAGAAATCAGCAGCACAGAGGGATTAGGGAGTCCTTACAGAAATCAGCAACACAGAGGGATTAGGGAGTCCTTGCAATAATCTGCAGCACAGGGGGATTAGGGAGTCCTTACAATAATCTGCAGCACAGAGGGATTAGGGAGTCCTTACAATAATCAGCCGCACAGACGGATTAGGGAGTCCTTAAAATAATCTGCAGCACTGACGGATTAGGGAGTCTTTACAGAAATCTGCAGCACAGAGGGATGAGGGAGTCCTTACAGAAATCAGCATCACAGAGGCATGAGGGAGTCCTTACAATAATCAGCAGCACAGAGGGATTAGGGAGTCCTTACAGAAATCAGCAGCACAGAGGGATTAGGGAGTCCTTACAGAAATCAGCAACACAGAGGGATTAGGGAGTCCTTGCAATAATCTGCAGCACAGGGGGATTAGGGAGTCCTTACAATAATCAGCCGCACAGACGGATTAGGGAGTCCTTAAAATAATCTGCAGCACTGACGGATTAGGGAGTCTTTACAGAAATCTGCAGCACAGAGGGATTAGGGAGTCCTTACAGAAATCAGCATCACAGAGGCATGAGGGAGTCCTTACAATAATCAGCAGCACAGAGGGATTAGGGAGTCCTTACAGAAATCAGCAACAAAGAGGGATTAGGGAGTCCTTATAGAAATCTGCAGCACAGAGGGATTAGGGAATCCGTACAATAATGTGCAGCACAGGGTGATTAGGGAGTCCTTACAGAAATCAGCAGCAGAGAGGGATTAGGGAGTCCTTACAGAAATCAGCAACACAAAGGGATTAGGGAGTCCTCACAGAAATCAGCAGCACAGAGGGATTAGGGAGTCCTTACAGAAATCAGCAACACAGAGGGATTAGGGAGTCCTTGCAATAATCTGCAGCACAGGGGGATTAGGGAGTCCTTACAATAATCTGCAGCACAGAGGGATTAGGGAGTCCTTACAATAATCAGCCGCACAGACGGATTAGGGAGTCCTTAAAATAATCTGCAGCACTGACGGATTAGGGAGTCTTTACAGAAATCTGCAGCACAGAGGGATTAGGGAGTCCTTACAGAAATCAGCATCACAGAGGCATGAGGGAGTCCTTACAATAATCAGCAGCACAGAGGGATTAGGGAGTCCTTACAGAAATCAGCAGCACAGAGGGATTAGGGAGTCCTTACAGAAATCAGATGCACAGAGAGATTAGTGAGTCATTACAATAATCAACCGCACAGTGGGATTAGGGATTCCACACAGAATTCTCCAGAACATAGGGATGAGGTAGTCCACACAGAAATCTGCAGAACAGAGGGAGTAGGGTGTCCTTACAGAAATCTGCAGCACAGAGGGATTAGGGAGTCCTTAAAATAATCAGCCATACTGAGGGATTTGGGAGTCCTTACAGAAATCAGCAGCTCAGAGGGATTAGGGTGTCCTTCCAGAAATCTGCAGCGTAGAGGGAGTAGGGAGTCCTTACAGAAATCGGAAGCAAAGAGAGATTAGGGAATCCTTACAGAAATCAGCAGCACAGAGGGATTAGAGAGTCCTTACAGAAATCGGAAGCAGAGAGGGATTAGGGAATCCTTTCAGAAATCAGCCGCACAGAGGGATTAGGGAGTCCTTACAGAAATCTGCAGCACAGAGGGATTATGGCGTCCTTACACAAATCAGCAGCACAGAGGGATTAGGGTGTCCTTACAGAAATCAGCAGCACAGAGGGATTAGGGAGTCTTTACAATAATGTACAGCACAGGGTGATTAGGGAGTCCTTACAGAAATCGGAAGCAGAGAGGGATTAGGGAATCCTTTCAGAAATCAGCCGCACAGAGGGATTAGGGAGTCCTTACAGAAATCTGCAGCACAGAGGGATTATGGCGTCCTTACACAAATCAGCAGCACAGAGGGATTAGGGAGTCCTTACAGAAATCTGCAGCACAGAGGGATTAGGGAGTCCTTACAATAATGTGCAGCACAGGGTGATAAGGGAGTCCTTACAGAAATCATCCGCACAGAGGGATTAGGGAGTCCTTATAGAAATCTGCAGCACAGAGGGATTAGGGAATCCGTACAATAATGTGCAGCACAGGGTGATTAGGGAGTCCTTACAGAAATCAGCATCAGAGAGGGATTAGGGAGTCCTTACAGAAATCAGCAACACAGAGGGATTAGGGAGTCCTCACAGAAATCAGCAGCACAGAGGGATTAGGGAGTCCTTACAGAAATCAGCAACACAGAGGGATTAGGGAGTCCTTGCAATAATCTGCAGCACAGGGGGATTAGGGAGTCCTTACAATAATCTGCAGCACAGAGGGATTAGGGAGTCCTTACAATAATCAGCCGCACAGACGGATTAGGGAGTCCTTAAAATAATCTGCAGCACTGACGGATTAGGGAGTCTTTACAGAAATCTGCAGCACAGAGGGATTAGGGAGTCCTTACAGAAATCAGCATCACAGAGGCATGAGGGAGTCCTTACAATAATCAGCAGCACAGAGGGATTAGGGAGTCCTTACAGAAATCAGCAGCACAGAGGGATTAGGGAGTCCTTACAGAAATCAGATGCACAGAGAGATTAGTGAGTCATTACAATAATCAACCGCACAGTGGGATTAGGGATTCCACACAGAATTCTCCAGAACATAGGGATGAGGTAGTCCACACAGAAATCTGCAGAACAGAGGGAGTAGGGTGTCCTTACAGAAATCTGCAGCACAGAGGGATTAGGGAGTCCTTAAAATAATCAGCCATACTGAGGGATTTGGGAGTCCTTACAGAAATCAGCAGCTCAGAGGGATTAGGGTGTCCTTCCAGAAATCTGCAGCGTAGAGGGAGTAGGGAGTCCTTACAGAAATCGGAAGCAAAGAGAGATTAGGGAATCCTTACAGAAATCAGCAGCACAGAGAGATTAGAGAGTCCTTACAGAAATCGGAAGCAGAGAGGGATTAGGTAATCCTTTCAGAAATCAGCCGCACAGAGGGATTAGGGAGTCCTTACAGAAATCTGCAGCACAGAGGGATTATGGCGTCCTTACACAAATCAGCAGCACAGAGGGATTAGGGTGTCCTTACAGAAATCAGCAGCACAGAGGGATTAGGGAGTCTTTAAAATAATGTACAGCACAGGGTGATTAGGGAGTCCTTACAGAAATCGGAAGCAGAGAGGGATTAGGGAATCCTTTCAGAAATCAGCCGCACAGAGGGATTAGGGAGTCCTTACAGAAATCTGCAGCACAGAGGGATTATGGCGTCCTTACACAAATCAGCAGCACAGAGGGATTAGGGAGTCCTTACAGAAATCTGCAGCACAGAGGGATTAGGGAGTCCTTACAATAATGTGCAGCACAGGGTGATAAGGGAGTCCTTACAGAAATCATCCGCACAGAGGGATTAGGGAGTCCTTATAGAAATCTGCAGCACAGAGGGATTAGGGAATCCGTACAATAATGTGCAGCACAGGGTGATTAGGGAGTCCTTACAGAAATCAGCAGCAGAGAGGGATTAGGGAGTCCTTACAGAAATCAGCAACACAGAGGGATTAGGGAGTCCTCACAGAAATCAGCAGCACAGAGGGATTAGGGAGTCCTTACAGAAATCAGCAACACAGAGGGATTAGGGAGTCCTTGCAATAATCTGCAGCACAGGGGGATTAGGGAGTCCTTACAATAATCTGCAGCACAGAGGGATTAGGGAGTCCTTACAATAATCAGCCGCACAGACGGATTAGGGAGTCCTTAAAATAATCTGCAGCACTGACGGATTAGGGAGTCTTTACAGAAATCTGCAGCACAGAGGGATTAGGGAGTCCTTACAGAAATCAGCATCACAGAGGCATGAGGGAGTCCTTACAATAATCAGCAGCACAGAGGGATTAGGGAGTCCTTACAGAAATCAGCAGCACAGAGGGATTAGGGAGTCCTTACAGAAATCAGCAACACAGAGGGATTAGGGAGTCCTTGCAATAATCTGCAGCACAGGGGGATTAGGGAGTCCTTACAATAATCAGCCGCACAGACGGATTAGGGAGTCCTTAAAATAATCTGCAGCACTGACGGATTAGGGAGTCTTTACAGAAATCTGCAGCACAGAGGGATGAGGGAGTCCTTACAGAAATCAGCATCACAGAGGCATGAGGGAGTCCTTACAATAATCAGCAGCACAGAGGGATTAGGGAGTCCTTACAGAAATCAGCAACAAAGAGGGATTAGGGAGTCCTTATAGAAATCTGCAGCACAGAGGGATTAGGGAATCCGTACAATAATGTGCAGCACAGGGTGATTAGGGAGTCCTTACAGAAATCAGCAGCAGAGAGGGATTAGGGAGTCCTTACAGAAATCAGCAACACAGAGGGATTAGGGAGTCCTCACAGAAATCAGCAGCACAGAGGGATTAGGGAGTCCTTACAGAAATCAGCAACACAGAGGGATTAGGGAGTCCTTGCAATAATCTGCAGCACAGGGGGATTAGGGAGTCCTTACAATAATCTGCAGCACAGAGGGATTAGGGAGTCCTTACAATAATCAGCCGCACAGACGGATTAGGGAGTCCTTAAAATAATCTGCAGCACTGACGGATTAGGGAGTCTTTACAGAAATCTGCAGCACAGAGGGATTAGGGAGTCCTTACAGAAATCAGCATCACAGAGGCATGAGGGAGTCCTTACAATAATCAGCAGCACAGAGGGATTAGGGAGTCCTTACAGAAATCAGCAGCACAGAGGGATTAGGGAGTCCTTACAGAAATCAGATGCACAGAGAGATTAGTGAGTCATTACAATAATCAACCGCACAGTGGGATTAGGGATTCCACACAGAATTCTCCAGAACATAGGGATGAGGTAGTCCACACAGAAATCTGCAGAACAGAGGGAGTAGGGTGTCCTTACAGAAATCTGCAGCACAGAGGGATTAGGGAGTCCTTAAAATAATCAGCCATACTGAGGGATTTGGGAGTCCTTACAGAAATCAGCAGCTCAGAGGGATTAGGGTGTCCTTCCAGAAATCTGCAGCGTAGAGGGAGTAGGGAGTCCTTACAGAAATCGGAAGCAAAGAGAGATTAGGGAATCCTTACAGAAATCAGCAGCACAGAGGGATTAGAGAGTCCTTACAGAAATCGGAAGCAGAGAGGGATTAGGGAATCCTTTCAGAAATCAGCCGCACAGAGGGATTAGGGAGTCCTTACAGAAATCTGCAGCACAGAGGGATTATGGCGTCCTTACACAAATCAGCAGCACAGAGGGATTAGGGTGTCCTTACAGAAATCAGCAGCACAGAGGGATTAGGGAGTCTTTACAATAATGTACAGCACAGGGTGATTAGGGAGTCCTTACAGAAATCGGAAGCAGAGAGGGATTAGGGAATCCTTTCAGAAATCAGCCGCACAGAGGGATTAGGGAGTCCTTACAGAAATCTGCAGCACAGAGGGATTATGGCGTCCTTACACAAATCAGCAGCACAGAGGGATTAGGGAGTCCTTACAGAAATCTGCAGCACAGAGGGATTAGGGAGTCCTTACAATAATGTGCAGCACAGGGTGATAAGGGAGTCCTTACAGAAATCATCCGCACAGAGGGATTAGGGAGTCCTTATAGAAATCTGCAGCACAGAGGGATTAGGGAATCTGTACAATAATGTGCAGCACAGGGTGATTAGGGAGTCCTTACAGAAATCAGCAGCAGAGAGGGATTAGGGAGTCCTTACAGAAATCAGCAACACAGAGGGATTAGGGAGTCCTCACAGAAATCAGCAGCACAGAGGGATTAGGGAGTCCTTACAGAAATCAGCAACACAGAGGGATTAGGGAGTCCTTGCAATAATCTGCAGCACAGGGGGATTAGGGAGTCCTTACAATAATCTGCAGCACAGAGGGATTAGGGAGTCCTTACAATAATCAGCCGCACAGACGGATTAGGGAGTCCTTAAAATAATCTGCAGCACTGACGGATTAGGGAGTCTTTACAGAAATCTGCAGCACAGAGGGATTAGGGAGTCCTTACAGAAATCAGCATCACAGAGGCATGAGGGAGTCCTTACAATAATCAGCAGCACAGAGGGATTAGGGAGTCCTTACAGAAATCAGCAGCACAGAGGGATTAGGGAGTCCTTACAGAAATCAGCAACACAGAGGGATTAGGGAGTCCTTGCAATAATCTGCAGCACAGGGGGATTAGGGAGTCCTTACAATAATGAGCCGCACAGACGGATTAGGGAGTCCTTAAAATAATCTGCAGCACTGACGGATTAGGGAGTCTTTACAGAAATCTGCAGCACAGAGGGATTAGGGAGTCCTTACAGAAATCAGCATCACAGAGGCATGAGGGAGTCCTTACAATAATCAGCAGCACAGAGGGATTAGGGAGTCCTTACAGAAATCAGCAACAAAGAGGGATTAGGGAGTCCTTACAGAAATCAGTTGCACAAAGGCATTAGGGAGTCCTTACAGAAATCAGCAACACAGAGGGATTAGGGAGTCCTTACAGAAATCAGCAGCACAGAGGGATTAGGGAGTCCTTCCAAAAATCTGCAGCGCAGAGGGATTAGGGAGTCCTTGCAGAAATTAGCAGCACAGAGGGGTCAGGGAGTCCTTACAGTAATCTGCAGCCCATAGGGATAAGGGAGTCCTTACAATAATCAGCAGCACAGAGGGATTAGGTAGTCCTTCCAGAAATCAGCGTCATAGAGGGATGAGGGAGTCCTTACAGAAATCAGCAGCACAGAGGGATTAGGCAGTCCTCACAGAAATCAGCAGCACAGAGTGATTAGGGAGTCCTTACAGAAATCAGCTGCACATAGGGATTAGGGAGTCCTTACAGAAATCAGCAGCACAGAGGGATTAGAGTGTCCTTAAAATGATCGGTTGCACTGTGGGATTAGGGAGTCCTTTCAGAAATCAGCCGCACAGAGGGAATAGGGAGTCCTTACAGAAATCAGCAGCACAGAGGGATTAGGGAGTCCTTACAGAAATCAGCAACACATAGGGAGTAGGGAGTCCTTACAATAATCAGCAACACAGAGGGGTTAGGGAGTCCTTACAGAATTCAGCAGCACAGAGGGATTAGGGAGTCCTTACAGAAATCAGCAGCACAGAGGGATTAGGGAGTCCTGACAGAAATCAGCAGCAGAGAGTGATTATGGCGTCCTTAACAGAAATCAGATGCACAGAGAGATTAGTGAGTCATTACAATAATCAACCGCACAGTGGGATTAGGGATTCCACACAGAATTCTCCAGAACATAGGGATGAGGTAGTCCACACAAAAATCTGCAGCACAGAGGGATTAGGGAGTCCTTAAAATAATCAGCCATACTGAGGGATTTGGGAGTCCTTACAGAAATCAGCAGCTCAGAGGGATTAGGGTGTCCTTCCAGAAATCTGCAGCGTAGAGGGAGTAGGGAGTCCTTACAGAAATCGGAAGCAAAGAGAGATTAGGGAATCCTTCCAGAAATCAGCAGCACAGAGGGATGAGAGAGTCCTTACAGAAATCGGAAGCAGAGAGGGATTAGGGAATCCTTTCAGACATCAGCCGCACAGAGGGATTAGGGAGTCCTTACAGAAATCTGCAGCACAGAGGGATTATGGCGTCCTTACACAAATCAGCAGCACAGAGGGATTAGGGTGTCCTTACAGAAATCAGCAGCACAGAGGGATTAGGGAGTCTTTACAATAATGTGCAGCACAGGGTGATAAGGGAGTCCTTACAGAAATCATCCGCACAGAGGGATTAGGGAGTCCTTATAGAAATCTGCAGCACAGAGGGATTAGGGAGTCCTTACAATAATGTGCAGCACAGTGTGATTAGGGAGTCCTTACAGAAATCAGCAGCAGAGAGGGATTAGGGAGTCCTTACAGAAATCAGCAACACAGAGGGATTAGGGAGTCCTCACAGAAATCAGCAGCAGAGAGGGATTAGGGAGTCCTTACAGAAATCAGCAACACAGAGGGATTAGGGAGTCCTTGCAATAATCTGCAGCACAGGGGGATTAGGGAGTCCTTACAATAATCTGCAGCACAGGGGGATCAGGGAGTCCTTACAGAAATCCGCAGCACAGGGGGATCAGGGAGTCCTTACAGTAATATGCAGCACAGAGGGATTAGGGAATCCTTCCAGAAATCTGCAGCACAGAGGAATTAGGGCGTCCTTAAAAAAATCAGACGCACAGAGGGATTAGGGAGTCTTTACAGAAATCCGCAGCACAGAGGGATTAGGGAGTCCTTACAGTAATCTGCAGCACAGAGGGATTAGGGAGTCCTTACAGAAATCAGCAGCGCAGAGGGATTAGGGAGTCCTTACAGAAATCTGCAGCACATAGGGAGAAGGGAGCCCTTACAGAAATCAGCAGCACAGAGGGATTAGGGAGTCCTTACAGAAATCAGCAGCACAGAGGGATTAGGGAGCCCTTACAGAAATCTGCAGCACAGAGGAATTAGGGCGTCCTTAAAAAAATCAGCCGCACAGAGGGATTAGGGAGTCCTTATAGAAATCCGCAGCACAGAGGGATTAGGGAGTCCTTACAGAAATCCGCAGCATAGAGGGATTAGGGAGTCCTTACAGAAATCAGCAGCACAGAGGGATTAGGGAGTCCTTACAGAAATCTGCAGCACATAGGGATAAAGGAGTCCTAACAAAAATCAGCAGCACAGAGGGATAAGGGAGTCCTTACAGAAATCAGCAGCACATAGGGATTAGGGAGTCCTTACAGAAATCAGCAACACAGAGGGATTAGGGAGTCCTTACAATAATCAGCATCACAGAGGGATTAGGGAGTCCTTACAGAAATCAGCAACACAGAGGGATTAGGGAGTCCTTAAAAAAATCAGCCGCACAGAGGGATTAGGGAGTCCTTATAGAATTCCGCAGCACAGAGGGATTAGGGAGTCCTTACAGAAATCCGCAGCATAGAGGGATTAGGGAGTCCTTACAGAAATCAGCAGCACAGAGGGATTAGGGAGTCCTTACAGAAATCAGCAACACAGAGTGATTAGGGAGTTCTTCCAGAAATCAGCAGCACAGAGGGATTTGGGAGTCGTCACAAAAATCAGCAGCACAGAGGGATTAGGGAGTCATCACAGGAATCAGCCGCACCGAGGGATTATGGCGTCCTTACAATAATCAGCAGCACAGAGGGATTAGGGAGTCCTTACAGAAATCAGCAGCACAGAGGGATTAGGGAGTCCTTACAGAAATCTGCAGCACAGAGGGATTAGGGAGTCCTTACAGAAATCAGCAGCACAGAGGGATTAGGGAGTCCTTACAGAAATCAGCAGCACAGAGGGAATAGGGAGTCCTTACAGAAATCAGCAGCACAGAGGGATTAGGGAGTCCTTACAGAAATCAGCAGCACAGAGGGATAAGGGAGTCCTTACAACAGTCAGCTGCACAGAGTGATTAGGGAGTCCTTACAGAAATCAGCAGCACAGAGGGATGAGGGAGTCCTTACAGAAATCAGCAGCACAGAGGGATAAGGGAGTCCTTACAATAGTCAGCTGCACAGAGTGATTAGGGAGTCCTTACAGAAATCTGCAGCACAGAGGGATTAGCGAGTCCTTTCAGAAATCAGCCGCACAGAGGGAATAGGGAGTCCTTCCAGAAATCAGCAGCACAGAGGGATGAGGGAGTCCTTACAGAAATCAGCAGCACAGAGGGATAAGGGAGTCCTTGCAATAGTCAGCTGCACAGAGTGATTAGGGTGTCCTTACAGAAATCTGCAGCACAGAGGGATTAGGGAGTCCTTACAGAAATCAGCAGCATAGAGGGATAAGGGAGTCCTTACAATAATCAGCAGCACAGAGGGATTAGGGAATCTTTACAGAAATCCGCGTCATAGAGGGATGAGGGAGTCCTTTCAGAAATCTGCAGCACAGAGGGATTCGGGAATCCTTACAATAATCTGCAGCACAGAGGGATTAGGGAGTCCTTACAATAATCAACAGCACAGAGGGATTTGGGAGTCCTTACAGAAATCAGCAACAAAGAGGGATTAGGGAGTCCTTACAGAAATCAGCTGCACAAAGGCATTAGGGAGTCCTTACAGAAATCAGCAGCACAGAAGGATTAGGGAGTCCTTACAAAAATCTGCAGCGCAGAGGGATTAGGGAGTCCTTGCAGAAATTAGCAGCACAGAGGGTTCAGGGAGTCCTTACAGTAATCTGCAGCACAGAGGGATAAGGGAGTCCTTACAATAATCAGCAGCACAGAGGGATTAGGGAGTCCTCACAGAAATCAGCAGCACAGAGTGATTAGGGAGTCCTTACAGAAATCAGCTGCACATAGGGATTAGGGAGTCTTTACAGAAATCAGCAGCACAGAGGGATTAGAGAGTCCTTAAAATGATCGGTTGCACTGTGGGATTCGGGAGTCCTTTCAGAAATCAGCCGCACAGAGGGAATAGGGAGTCCTTACAGAAATCAGCAGCACAGAGGGATGAGGGAGTCCTTACAGAAATCAGCAGCACAGAGGGATAAGGGAGTCCTTACAATAGTCAGCTGCACAGAGTGATTAGGGAGTCCTTACAGAAATCTGCAGCACAGAGGGATTAGGGAGTCCTTACAGAAATCAGCAGCACAGAGGGATTAGGGAGTCCTTACAGAAATCAGCAGCATAGAGGGATTAGGGAGATTTTACAGAAATCAGCAGCACAGAGGGATTAGGGAGTCCTTACAGAAATCAGCCGCACCGAGGGATTAGGGAGTCCTTACAGAAATCAGCAGCACAGAGGGATTAGGGAGTCCTTACAGAAATCAGCCACACAGTGGGATTAGGGAGTCCTTACAGAAATCAGCAGCACAGAGGGATTAGGGAGTCATCGCAGAAATCAGCCGCACAGAGGGATTATGGCGTCCTTACAGAAATCAGCAGCACAGAGGGATTAGGGAGTTCTTCCAGAAATCAGCAGCTCAGAGGGATTTGGGAGTCCTTACAATAATCAGCAGCACCGAGCGATTAGGTAGTCCTTACAGAAATCAGCAGCACAGAGGGATTAGGGAGTCCTTACAGAAATCAGCAACACAGAGGGGTTAGGGAGTCCTTACAGAAATCAGCAGCTCAGAGGGATTAGGGAGTCCTTACAGAAATCAGCAACAAAGAGGGATTAGGGAGTCCTTACAGAAATCAGCTGCACAAAGGCATTAGGGAGTCCTTACAGAAATCAGCTGCACAGAGGGATTAGGGAGTCCTTACAAAAATCTGCAGCGCAGAGGGATTAGGGAGTCCTTGCAGAAATTAGCAGCACAGAGGGTTCAGGGAGTCCTTACAGTAATCTGCAGCACAGAGGGATAAGGGAGTCCTTACAATAATCAGCAGCACAGAGGGATTAGGGAGTCCTCACAGAAATCAGCAGCACAGAGTGATTAGGGAGTCCTTACAGAAATCAGCTGCACATAGGGATTAGGGAGTCTTTACAGAAATCAGCAGCACAGAGGGATTAGAGAGTCCTTAAAATGATCGGTTGCACTGTGGGATTCGGGAGTCCTTTCAGAAATCAGCCGCACAGAGGGAATAGGGAGTCCTTACAGAAATCAGCAGCACAGAGGGATGAGGGAGTCCTTTCAGAAATCAGCAGCACAGAGGGATAAGGGAGTCCTTACAATAGTCAGCTGCACAGAGTGATGAGGGAGTCCTTACAGAAATCTGCAGCACAGAGGGATTAGGGAGTCCTTACAGAAATCAGCAGCACAGAGGGATAAGGGAGTCCTTACAGAAATCAGCAGCATAGAGGGATTAGGGAGACTTTACAGAAATCAGCAGCACAGAGGGATTAGGGAGTCCTTACAGAAATCAGCCGCACCGAGGGATTAGGGAGTCCTTACAGAAATCAGCAGCACAGAGGGATTAGGGAGTCCTTACAGAAATCAGCAGCACAGAGGGATTAGGGAGTCCTTACAGAAATCAGCAGCACAGAGGGATTAGGGAGTCCTTACAGAAATCAGCCACACAGTGGGATTAGGGAGTCATCACAGAAATCAGCAGCACAGAGTGATTAGGGAGTCATCGCAGAAATAAGCCGCACAGAGGGATTATGGCGTCCTTACAGAAATCAGCAGCACAGAGCGATTAGGGAGTTCTTCCAGAAATCAGCAGCTCAGAGGGATTTGGGAGTCCTTACAATAATCAGCAGCACCGAGCGATTAGGTAGTCCTTACAGAAATCAGCAGCACAGAGGGATTAGGGAGTCCTTACAGAATTCAGCAACACAGAGGGGTTAGGGAGTCCTTACAGAAATCAGCAGCTCAGAGGGATTAGGGAGTCCTTACAGAAATCGGCAGCACAGAGGGAGTAGGGAGTCCTTACAGAAATCAGCAACACAGAGGGATTAAGGAGTCCTGACAGAAATCAGCAGCACAGAGGGAGTAGGGAGTCCTTACAGAAATCTGCAACACAGAGGGATTAGGGAGTCCTTACAGAAATCAGCAGCACAGAGGGATTATGGAGTCCTTAACATAATCAGCCGCACAGAGAGATTAGTGAGTCATTACAATAATCAACCGCACAGTGGGATTAGGGATTCCACACAAAAATCTGCAGAACAGAGGGATGAGGGAGTCCAAACAGAAATCCGCAGAACAGAGGGAGTAGGGTGTCCTTACAGAAATCAGCAGCACAGAGGGATTAGCGATTCCTTAAAATAATCAGCCATACAGTGGGATTAGGGAGTCCTTACAGAAATCAGCAGCACACAGGGATTCGGGCGTCCTTACAAAATCAGCCGCACAGAGGGATCAGGGAGTCCTTACAGTAATATGCATCACAGAGGGATTAGGGAGTCGTCACAAAAATCAGCAGCACAGAGGGATTAGGGAGTCCTTACAAAAATCTGCAGTGCAGAGGGATTAGGGAGTCCTTACAATAATCAGCAGCACAGAGGGATTAGGGAGTCCTTACAGAAATCAGCGTCATAGAGGGATGAGGGAGTCCTTTCAGAAATCTGCAGCACAGAGGGATTAGGGAATCCTTAGAATAATCTGCAGCACAGAGGGATTAGGGAGTCCTTACAATAATCAGCCGCACAGAGGGATTAGGGATTCCTTAAAATATTCTGCCGCACAGACGGATTAGGGAGTCCTTAAAGAAATCTGCAGCACAGCGGGATTAGGGAGTCCTTACAATAATCAGCAGCACAGAGGGATTAGGGAGTCCTGACATAAATCAGAAACACAGAGGGATTAGGGAGTCCTTACAATGATCAGCAGCCCAGAGGGATTAGGGAGTCCTTACAATA
The DNA here is from genome assembly GCF_047496795.1 of Chiloscyllium punctatum. Classification (NCBI taxonomy): domain Eukaryota; kingdom Metazoa; phylum Chordata; class Chondrichthyes; order Orectolobiformes; family Hemiscylliidae; genus Chiloscyllium; species Chiloscyllium punctatum. Next base: position 71,052,775 of record NC_092756.1, on the reverse strand, counting down.
ATCAGCATCACAGAGGGATTAGGGAGTCCTTACAGAAATCAGCAACACAGAGGGATTACGGAGTCCTTAGAATAATCAGCAGCACAGAGGGATTAGGGAGTCCTTACAGAAATCAGCAACACAGAGGGATTAGGGAGTCCTTACAGAAATCAGCTGCACAAAGGCATTAGGGAGTCCTTACAGAAATCAGCAACACAGAGGGATTAGGGAGTCCTTACAGAAATCAGCAACACAGAGGGATTAGGGAGTCCTTACAGTAATCTGCAGCACAGAGGGATTAGGGAGTCTTTACAGAAATCAGCAACACAGAGGGATTAGGGAGTCCTTACAGAAATCTGCAACACAGAGTGATTAGGGAGTCCATACAATAATCAGGAGCCCAGAGGGATTAGGGAGTCCTTACAATAATCAGCATCACAGAGGGATTAGGGAGTCCTTACAGAAATCTGCAGCACAGAGGGATTATGGCGTCCTTACACAAATCAGCAGCACAGAGGGATTAGGGTGTCCTTACAGAAATCAGCAGCACAGAGGGATTAGGGAGTCTTTACAATAATGTGCAGCACAGGGTGATAAGGGAGTCCTTACAGAAATCATCCGCACAGAGGGATTAGGGAGTCCTTATAGAAATCTGCAGCACAGAGGGATTAGGGAGTCCTTACAATAATGTGCAGCACAGGGTGATTAGGGAGTCCTTACAGAAATCAGCAGCAGAGAGGGATTAGGGAGTCCTTACAGAAATCAGCAACACAGAGGGATTAGGGAGTCCTTATAGAAATCAGCAACACAGAGGGATTAGGGAGTCCTTGCAATAATCTGCAGCACAGGGGGATTAGGGAGTCCTTACAATAATCTGCAGCACAGGGGGATCAGGGAGTCCTTTCAGAAATCCGCAGCACAGAGGGATCAGGAAGTCCTTACAGTAATATGCAGCACAGAGGGATTAGGGAATCCTTCCAGAAATCTGCAGCACAGAGGAATTAGGGCGTCCTTAAAAAAATCTGCCGCACAGAGGGATTAGGGAGTCCTTATAGAAATCCGCAGCACAGAGGGATTAGGGAGTCCTTACAGAAATCCGCAGCATAGAGGGATTAGGGAGTCCTTACACAAATCAGCAGCACAGAGGGATTAGGGAGTCCTTACAGAAATCTGCAGCACATAGGGATAAGGGAGTCCTTACAAAAATCAGCAGCACAGAGGGATAAGCGAGTCCTTACAATAATCTGCAGCACAGAGGGATTAGGGAGTCCTTACAATAATCAGCAGCACAGAGGGATTAGGAAGTCCTTACAGAAATTCACAGCACAGAGGGATTAGGGAGTCCTTACAGAAATCTGCAGCACATAGGGATAAGGGAGTCCTTACAAGAATCATCAGCACAGAGGGATTAGGGAGTCCTTACAGAAATCAGCAACACAGAGGGATTAGGGAGTCCTTACTATAATCAGCAGCACAGAGGGATTAGGGAGTCGTCACAAAAATCAGCAGCACAGATGGATTAGGGAGTCATCACAGGAATCAGCCGCACAGAGGGATTATGGCGTCCTTACAGAAATCAGCAACACAGAGTGATTAGGGAGTTCTTCCAGAAATCAGCAGCACAGAGGGATTTGGGAGTCGTCACAAAAATCAGCAGCACAGAGGGATTAGGGAGTCATCACAGGAATCAGCCGCACAGAGGGATTATGGCGTCCTTACAATAATGAGCAGCACAGAGGGATTAGGGAGTCCTTATAGAAATCCGCAGCACAGAGGGATTAGGGAGTCCTTACAGAAATCCGCAGCATAGAGGGATTAGGGAGTCCTTACAGAAATCAGCAGCACAGAGGGATTAGGGAGTCCTTACAGAAATCTGCAGCACATAGGGATAAGGGAGTCCTTACAAAAATCAGCAGCACAGAGGGATAAGCGAGTCCTTACAATAATCTGCAGCACAGAGGGATTAGGGAGTCCTTACAATAATCAGCAGCACAGAGGGATTAGGAAGTCCTTACAGAAATTCGCAGCACAGAGGGATTAGGGAGTCCTTACAGAAATCTGCAGCACATAGGGATAAGGGAGTCCTTACAAGAATCATCAGCACAGAGGGATTAGGGAGTCCTTACAGAAATCAGCAACACAGAGGGATTAGGGAGTCCTTACTATAATCAGCAGCACAGAGGGATTAGGGAGTCGTCACAAAAATCAGCAGCACAGATGGATTAGGGAGTCATCACAGGAATCAGCCGCACAGAGGGATTATGGCGTCCTTACAGAAATCAGCAACACAGAGTGATTAGGGAGTTCTTCCAGAAATCAGCAGCACAGAGGGATTCGGGAGTCGTCACAAAAATCAGCAGCACAGAGGGATTAGGGAGTCATCACAGGAATCAGCCGCACAGAGGGATTATGGCGTCCTTACAATAATGAGCAGCACAGAGGGATTAGGGAGTCCTTACAGAAATCAGCAGCACAGAGGGATTAGGGAGTCCTTACAGAAATCTGCAGCACAGAGGGATTAGGGAGTCCTTACAGAAATCAGCGACACAGAGGGATTAGGGAGTCCTTACAGAAATCAGCAGCACAGAGGGAATAGGGAGTCCTTACAGAAATCAGCAGCACAGAGGGATGAGGGAGTCCTTACAGAAATCAGCAGCACAGAGGGATGAGGGAGTCCTTACAGAAATCAGCAGCACAGAGGGATAAGGGAGTCCTTACAATAGTCAGCTGCACAGAGTGATTAGGGAGTCCTTACAGAAATCAGCAGCACAGAGGGATGAGGGAGTCCTTACAGAAATCAGCAGCACAGAGGGATAAGGGAGTCCTTACAATAGTCAGCTGCACAGAGTGATTAGGGAGTCCTTACAGAAATCTGCAGCACAGAGGGATTAGGGAGTCCTTTCAGAAATCAGCCGCACAAAGGGCATAGGGAGTCCTTACAGAAATCAGCAGCACAGAGGGATGAGGGAGTCCTTACAGAAATCAGCAGCACAGAGGAATTAGGGCGTCCTTACTGAAATCAGAAGCACAGAGGGATTAGGGTGTCTTTACAATAATCAGCTGCACTGAGAGATTAGGGAGTCCTTAAAGTGATCAGCAATACAGAGGTATTAGGGAGTCCTTACAATAATCAGCCGCACAGAGGGATTAGGGAGTCCTTACAGAAATCAGCAACACAGAGGGATTAGGGAGTCCTTACTATAATCAGCAGCACAGAGGGATTAGGGAGTCGTCACAAAAATCAGCAGCACAGATGGATTAGGGAGTCATCACAGGAATCAGCCGCACAGAGGGATTATGGCGTCCTTACAGAAATCAGCAACACAGAGTGATTAGGGAGTTCTTCCAGAAATCAGCAGCACAGAGGGATTTGGGAGTCGTCACAAAAATCAGCAGCACAGAGGGATTAGGGAGTCATCACAGGAATCAGCCGCACAGAGGGATTATGGCGTCCTTACAATAATGAGCAGCACAGAGGGATTAAGGAGTCCTTACAGAAATCAGCAGCACAGAGGGATTAGGGAGTCCTGACAGAAATCTGCAGCACAGAGGGATTAGGGAGTCCTTACAGAAATCAGCGACACAGAGGGATTAGGGAGTCCTTACAGAAATCAGCAGCACAGAGGGAATAGGGAGTCCTTACAGAAATCAGCAGCACAGAGGGATGAGGGAGTCCTTACAGAAATCAGCAGCACAGAGGGATAAGGGAGTCCTTACAATAGTCAGCTGCACAGAGTGATTAGGGAGTCCTTACAGAAATCAGCAGCACAGAGGGATGAGGGAATCCTTACAGAAATCAGCAGCACAGAGGGATTAGGGAGTCCTTACAGAAATCAGCGACACAGAGGGATTAGGGAGTCCTTACAGAAATCAGCAGCACAGAGGGAATAGGGAGTCCTTACACAAATCAGCAGCACAGAGGGATTAGGGAGTCCTTACAGAAATCAGCGACACAGAGGGATTAGGGAGTCCTTACAGAAATCAGCAGCACAGAGGGAATAGGGAGTCCTTACAGAAATCAGCAGCACAGAGGGATGAGGGAGTCCTTACAGAAATCAGCAGCACAGAGGGATAAGGGAGTCCTTACAATAGTCAGCTGCACAGAGTGATTAGGGAGTCCTTACAGAAATCTGCAGCACAGAGGGATTAGGGAGTCCTTTCAGAAATCAGCTGCACAGAGGGCATAGGGAGTCCTTACAGAAATCAGCAGCACAGAGGGATGAGGGAGTCCTTACAGAAATCAGCAGCACAGAGGGATAAGGGAGTCCTTACAATAGTCAGCTGCACAGAGTGATTAGGGAGTCCTTACAGAAATCTGCAGCACAGAGGGATTAGGGAGTCCTTACAGAAATCAGCAGCATAGAGGGATAAGGGAGTCCTTACAATAATCAGCAGCACAGAGGGATTAGGGAGTCTTTACAGAAATCAGCGTCAAAGAGGGATGAGGGAGTCCTTTCAGAAATCTGCAGCACAGAGGGATTCGGGAATCCTTACAATAATCTGCAGCACAGAGGGATTAGGGAGTCCTTACAATAATCAACAGCACAGAGGGATTAGGGAGTCCTTACAGAAATCAGCAACAAAGAGGGATTAGGGATTCCTTACAGAAATCAGCTGCACAAAGGCATTAGGGAGTCCTTACAGAAATCAGCAGCACAGAGGGATTAGGGAGTCCTTACAAAAATCTGCAGCGCAGAGGGATTAGGGAGTCCTTGCAGAAATTAGCAGCACAGAGGGTTCAGGGAGTCCTTACAGTAATCTGCAGCACAGAGGGATAAGGGAGTCCTTACAATAATCAGCAGCACAGAGGGATTAGGGAGTCCTCACAGAAATCAGCAGCACAGAGTGATTAGGGAGTCCTTACAGAAATCAGCTGCACATAGGGATTAGGGAGTCTTGACAGAAATCAGCAGCACAGAGGGATTAGAGAGTCCTTAAAATGATCGGTTGCACTGTGGGATTCGGGAGTCCTTTCAGAAATCAGCCGCACAGAGGGAATAGGGAGTCCTTACAGAAATCAGCAGCACAGAGGGATGAGGGAGTCCTTACAGAAATCAGCAGCACAGAGGGATAAGGGAGTCCTTACAATAGTCAGCTGCACAGAGTGATTAGGGAGTCCATACAGAAATCTGCAGCACAGAGGGATTAGGGAGTCCTTACAGAAATCAGCAGCACAGAGGGATTAGGGAGTCCTTACAGAAATCAGCAGCATAGAGGGATTAGGGAGACTTTACAGAAATCAGCAGCACAGAGGGATTAGGGAGTCCTTACAGAAATCAGCCGCACCGAGGGATTAGGGAGTCCTTACAGAAATCAGCAGCACAGAGGGATTAGGGAGTCCTTACAGAAATCAGCAGCACAGAGTGATTAGGGAGTCTTCACAGAAATCAGCAGCACAGAGGGATTAGGGAGTCCTTACAGAAATCAGCAGCATAGAGGGATTAGGGAGACTTTACAGAAATCAGCAGCACAGAGGGATTAGGGAGTCCTTACAGAAATCAGGCGCACCGAGGGATTAGGGAGTCCTTACAGAAATCAGCAGCACAGAGGGATTATGGCGTCTTTACAGAAATCAGCAGCACAGAGGGATTAGGGAGTTCTTCCAGAAATCAGCAGCTCAGAGGGATTTGGGAGTCCTTACAATAATCAGCAGCACCGAGCGATTAGGTAGTCCTTACAGAAATCAGCAGCACAGAGGGATTAGGGAGTCCTTACAGAAATAAGCATCACAGAGGGGTTCGGGAGTCCTTACAGAAATCAGCAGCTCAGAGGGATTAGGGAGTCCTTACAGAAATCGGCAGCACAGAGGGAGTAGGGAGTCCTTACAGAAATCAGCAACACAGAGGGATTAAGGAGTCCTGACAGAAATCAGCAGCACAGAGGGAGTAGGGAGTCCTTACAGAAATCTGCAACACAGAGGGATGAGGGAGTCCTTCCAGAAATCAGCAGCACAGAGGGATTAGGGAGTCCTTAACATAATCAGCCGCACAGAGAGATTAGTGAGTCATTACAATAATCAACCGCACAGTGGGATTAGGGATTCCACACAGAAATCTGCAGAACAGAGGGATGAGGGAGTCCACACAGAAATCTGCAGAACAGAGGGAGTAGGGTGTCCTTACAGAAATCAGCAGCACAGAGGGATTAGCGATTCCTTAAAGTAATCAGCCATACAGAGGGATTAGGGAGTCCTTACAGAAATCAGCAGCACACAGGGATTAGGGCGTCCTTACAAAATCAGCCACACAGAGGGATCAGGGAGTCCTTACAGTAATATGCATCACAGAGGGATTAGGGAGTCGTCACAAAAATCAGCAGCACAGAGGGATTAGGGAGTCCTTACAAAAATCTGCAGTGCAGAGGGATTAGGGAGTCCTTACAATAATCAGCAGCACAGAGGGATTAGGGAGTCCTTACAGAAATCAGCGTCATAGAGGGATGAGGGAGTCCTTTCAGAAGTCTGCAGCACAGAGGGATTAGGGAATCCTTAGAATAATCTGCAGCACAGAGGGATTAGGGAGTCCTTACAATAATCAGCCGCACAGAGGGATTAGGGATTCCTTAAAATAATCTGCCGCACAGACGGATTAGGGAGTCCTTAAAGAAATCTGCAGCACAGAGGGATTAGGGAGTCCTTACAATAATCTGCAGCACAGAGGGATTAGGGAGTCCTTACAATAATCAGCATCACAGAGGGATTAGGGAGTCCTTACAGAAATCAGCAACACAGAGGGATTACGGAGTCCTTACAATAATCAGCAGCACAGAGGGATTAGGGAGTCCTTACAGAAATCAGCAACAGAGAGGGATGAGGGAGTCCTTACAGAAATCAGCTGAACAAAGGCATTAGGGAGTCCTTACAGAAATCAGCAACACAGAGGGATTAGGGAGTCCTTACAGAAATCAGCAGCACAGAGGGATTAGGGAGTCCTTACAGAAATCTGCAGCACAGAGGGATTAGGGAGTCCTTACAATAATCAGCAGCCCAGAGGGATTAGGGAGTCCTTACAATAATCAGCATCACAGAGGGATTAGGGAGTCCTTACAGAAATCAGCAACACCGAGGGATTAGGGTGTCCTTACAGAAATCAGCAGCACAGAGGGATTAGGGAGTCCTTACAGAAATCGACAGCACAGAGCGATTAGGGAGTCCTGACAGAAATCGGGAGCACAGAGGGATTAGGGAGTCTTTAGAGAAATCAGCAGCACCGAGGGATTAGGGAGTCTTTACAGAATTCAGCAGCACGGAGCGATTAGGGTGTCCTTACAAAAATCGGGAGCATAGAGGGATTAGGGAGTCCTTCCAGAAATCAGCAGCACAGAGTGATTAGGGAGTCCTTACAGAAATCAGTAGCACAGAGGGATTAGGGAGTCCTTACAGAAATCTGCAGCACAGAGTGATTAGGGTGTCCTTACAGAAATCAGCAGCACAGAGGAATTAGGGAGTCCTTACAGAAATCAGCAGCACAGAGGGATTAGGGAATCCTTACAGAAATCAGCAGCACAGAGTGATTAGGGAGTCCTTACAGAAATCAGCAGCACAGAATGATTAGGGAGTCCTTACAGAAATCAGCAGCACAGAGGGATTAGGGAGTCCTTACAAAAATCGGCAGCACAGACGGATTAGGGAGTCCTTACAATAATCAGCAGCACAGAGGGATTAGGGAGTCCTTACAGAAATCAGCAGCACAGAATGATTAGGGAGTCCTTACAGAAATCAGCAGCACAGAGGGATTAGGGAGTCCTTACAAAAATCGGCAGCACAGAGGGATAAGGGAGTCCTTACAATAATCAGCAGCACAGAGGGATTAGGGAGTCCTTACAGAATTCAGCAGCACAGAGGGATTAGGGAGTCCTTACAAAAATCGGCAGCACAGACGGATTAGGGAGTCCTTACAGAAATCAGCTGCACAGAGGGATTAGGGCGTCCTTACAATAATCAGCAGCACAGAGGGATTAGGGAGTCCTTACAATAATCAGCAGCACAGAGGGATAAGGGAGTCCTTACAATAATCAGCAACACAGAGTGATTCGGGAGTCATCACAAAAATCCACAACACAGAGGGATTAGGGAGTCCTCACAGAAATCAGCAGCAGAGAGGGATTATGGCGTCCTTAACAGAAGTCAGCAGCACAGAGAGATTAGTGTGTCATTACACTAATCAACCGCACAGTCGGATTAGGGATTCCACACAGAATTCTGCAGAACAGAGGGATGAGGGCGTCCACACAGAAATCTGCAGAACAAAGGGAGTAGGGTGTCTTTACAGAAATCAGCAGCACAGAGGGATTAGGGAGTCCTTACAGAAATCAGCAGCACAGAGGGAATAGGGAGTCCTTACAGAAATCAGCAGCACAGAGGGATTAGGGAGTCCTTACAGAAATCGGAAGCAGACAGGGATTAGGGAGTCCTTACAGAAATCAGCAGCACAGAGGGATTAGGGAGTCCTTCCAGAAATCATCAGCACAGAGGGATTAGGGAGTCCTTACAGAAATCGGAAGCAGACAGGGATTAGGGAGTCTTTACAGAAATCAGCAGCACAGAGGGATTAGGGAGTCCTTACAGAAATCAGCAGCACAGAGGGATTAGGGAGTCCTTACAGAAATCGGAAGCAGAGAGGGATTAGGGAGTCCTTACAGAAATCAGCAACACAGAGGTATTAGGGAGTCCTTACAGAAATCAGCCACACAGAGGGATTAGGGCGTCTTTACAGAAATCGGCAGCACAGAGGGATTAGGGAGTCCTTACAGAAGTCGGCAGCACAGAGGGATTAGGGAGTCCTTACAGAAATCAGCAACACAGAGGGATTAGGGAGTCCTTACAATAATCTGCAGCACAGAGTGATTAGGGAGTCCTTACAGAAATCAGCAGCACAGAGGGATTAGGGAGTCTTTACAGAAATCAGCAGCACAGAGGGATTGGGGTGTCCTTACAGAAATCAGCAGCACAGAGGGATTAGGGAGTCCTTTCAGAAATCAGTAGCACAGATTGATTAGGGAGTCCTTACAAGAATGTGCAGCACAGGGTGATTAGGGAGTCCTTACATAAATCAGGCGCACAGAGGGATTATGGCATCCTTATAATAATCTGCATCACAGGGGGATTAGGGAGTCCTTACAATAATCTGCAGCACAGGGTGATCAGGGAGTCCTTACAGAAATCTGCAGCACAGAGGAATTAGGGCGTCCTTAAAAAAATCAGGCGCACAGAGGGATTAGGGAGTCCTTACAGAAATCTGCAGCACATAGGGATTAGGGAATCCTTACAGAAATCAGCAGCACAGAGGGATTAGGGAGTCCTTACAATAATCTGCAGCACAGAGGGATTAGGGCTTCCTTACAGTAATATGCAGCACAGAGGGATTAGGGAGTCGTCACAAAAATCAGAAGCACAGAGGGGTTAGGGAGTACTTACAGAAATCAGCAGCACAGAGGGATTAGGGAGTCCTTACAGAAATCAGCAGCACAGAGGGATGAGGGAGTCCTTACAGAAATCAGCAGCACAGAGGGAGTAGGGAGTCCTTACAGAAATCAGCAGCACAGAGGGATTAGGGAGTCCTTACAGAAATCAGCAACACAGAGGGATTAGAGAGTCCTTACAGAAATTAGCAGCACAGAGGGATGAGGGAGTCCTTACAGAAATCAGCAGCACAGAGGGATGAGGGAGTCCTTACAGAAATCAGCAGCACATAGGGATGAGGGAGTCCTTACAGAAATCAGCAGCACAGAGGGAGTAGGGAGTCCTTACAGAAATCAGCAGCACAGAGGGATTAGGGAGTCCTTACAGAAATCAGCAACACAGAGGGATTAGGGAGTCCTTACAGAAATCTGCAGCACAGAGGGGTTAGGGAGTCCTTACAGAAATCAGCAGCACAGAGGGATTAGGGAGTCCTTACAGAAATCAGCAGCACAGAGGGAGTAGGGAGTCCTTACAGAAATCAGCAGCACAGAGGGATGAGGGAGTCCTTACAATAATCTGCAGCACAGGGGGATCAGGGAGTCCTTACAGAAATCTGCAGAACAGAGGGATTAGGGAGTCCTTAAAAATATCAGCCGCACAGAGGGATTAGGGAGTCCTTACAGTAATCAGCAGCACAGAGTGATTCGGGAGTCCTTACAGAAATCAGCAGCACAGAGCGATTAGGGCGTCCTTGCAATAATCAGCAGCACAGAGGGATTAAGGAGTCCTTACAATAATCTGCAGCACCGAGGGATTAGGGAGTCCTTACAGAAATCAGCCGCACAGAGGGATTATGGCGTACTTTCAATAATCTGTAGCACCGAGGGATTAGGGAGTCTTTACAGAAATCAGGAGCACAGAGGGATTAGAGAGTCCTTAAAATGATCGGTTGCACTGTGGGATTAGGGAGTCCTTTTGGAAATCAGCCGCACAGAGGGATTATGGCGTACTTTCAATAATCTGTAGCACCGAGGGATTAGGGAGTCCTTACAGAAATCAGCAGTACTCAGGGATTAGAGAGTCCTTACAGAAATCAGCAGCACAGAGGGATTAGGGAGTCCTTACAGAAATCAGCAGCACAGAGGGATTAGGGCGTCCTTACAGAAATCAGCAGCACAGAGGGATTAGGGCGTCCTTACAGAAATCAGCAGCACAGAGGGATTAGGGCGTCCTTACAGAAATCAGCAGCACAGAGGGATTAGGGCGTCCTTACAGAAATCAGCAGCACAGAGGGATTAGGGAGTCCTTACGGTAAAAATCAACTGAGGGCCACAGTCTCTCAGAATTGCAAAGGACCCACTCTGTACTACATCCTCAGGAGAATTCATACTCTCAACAAACAGTATTTCAATTCCATCTCAAACATCAAAAACTGTAAGTCCAACAAACTTTTATACACCCACCTCCATAACCAGCGCTCCTCAAACATTCCAGAAGATTCCCCTGGCCTCGGAAACGCCATTAGCCATGCGGCTGATGCAGCTACCACCCCCACGCTGATTGATGATGTCACTTCCGCCCACATCATGGCCACTCCCACAGCCACTTCCGGCCCTCACATCATCGCTGATGCCACATGCTCAGTGACTCACTCCACCCCTACTGCCATGATCACCACCACCTCCACCCCCCACCAGCGCCACTCACCTGCATTCTGCTGACACGCCCCCCACAGACCCCACTGTCACTATCCCCACACCCCAGAACCCCGAGGGCAACATTACCCCAGCTCATGCCTCCACCCCCATTCCCCCCACCATCACACCCACTCCAGGTACTGGCTCCGACCCCACTCCCAGCTCCACACCCACACCAGATCCCAGCTCCCGGCCCTGCTGAGTTTTCACTATCCCCCCCCCCCCCCCCCCACCCCACCCCCCCCAGACCTCCCCCTCACGGAGGACGAGCAATCAGTCCTCAGCAAAGGACTCACCTTCATCCCCCTCCGTCCACGCATCAATGAATTTAATACACGAAGCGAGATCGAACAATTCTTCCGTCGCCTCCGCCTCCGAGCTTACTTTCACAATCAGGACTCCCGCCCACCTTCCGAGGACCCCTTCGCCCACCTCCAACACACTGCATCCACCTGGACACCCCGCGCTGGCCTATTACCTGCCCTCGACCTCTTCATTTCCAACTGCCGCCGGGACATTAACCGCCTCAACCTGTCTACCCACCTCCCCCACTCCAACCTCTTGCCCTCACAACGCGCAGCCCTCCAATCCCTCTGCTCCAATCCCAACCTCACCATCAAGCCAGCAGATAAAGGGGGCGCAGTGGTAGTCTGGCGCACTGACCTCTACACCGCTGAAGCCAAATGCCAACTCGAGGAGACCTCTTCCTACTGCCCCCTCGACCATGACCCCACCCCCCATCACCAAACCATCATCTCCCAGACCATACAGAACCTCATCACCTCAGGAGATCTCCCACCCACAGCTTCCAACCTCATAGTCCGGGAACCCTGTACTGCCCGGTTCTACCTCCTTCCCAAGATCCACAAGCCTGACCACCCTGGCCGACCCATTGTCTCAGCATGCTCCTGCCCCACTGAACTCATCTCTACCTACCTCGACACTGTCCTATCCCCCCTAGTCCAGGAACTCCCCACATACGTTCGAGACACCACCCACGCCCTCCACCTCCTCCAAGACTTCGGTTTCCCTGGCCCCCAACGCCTTATCTTCACCATGGATATCCAATCCCTCTACACCTCCATTCGCCATGACCAGGGCCTCCAAGCCCTCCGTTTTTCCCTCTCCAGACGTCCCCAACAGTACCCTTCCACCGACACTCTCATTCGTTTGGCCGAACTGGTCCTCACCCTTAACAATTTCTCCTTTGAAACCTCCCACTTCCTCCAGACCAATGGCGTAGCCATGGGCACACGTATGGGCCCCAGCTATGCCTGTCTCTTTGTCGGCTACGTAGAACAATTGATCTTCCGTAATTACACCGACACCACTCCCCACCTCTTCCTCCGCTACATTGATGACTGCATTGGCGCCACCTCGTGCTCCCGCGAGGAGGTTGAGCAATTCATCAACTTCACCAACACATTCCACCCTGACCTTAAATTTACCTGGACTATCTCTGACACCTCGCTCCCCTTCCTGTACCTCTCCATCTCCATTAGTGACGACCGACTTGACACTGACATTTTTTACAAACCCACTGACTCCCATAGCTACCTGGATTACACCTCTTCCCACCCTATCTCTTGCAAAAATGCCATCCAGTATTCCCAATTTCTCCGCCTCCGCCGTATCTGCTCCCAGGAGGACCAGTTCCACCACAGAACACACCAGATGGCCTCCTTCTTTAGAGACCGCAATTTCCCTTCCCACGTGGTTAAAGATGCCCTCCAACGCATCTCGTCCACATCCCGCACCTCTGCCCTCAGACCCCACCCCTCCAACCGTAACAAGGACAGAACGCCCCTGGTGCTCACCTTCCACCCTACCAATCTTTGCATCAACCAAATCATCCACCGACATTTCCGCCACCTCCAAACAGACCCCACCACCAGGGATATATTTCCCTCCCCACCCCTTTCCGCCTTCCGCAAAGACCGTTCCCTCCGTGACTACCTGGTCAGGTCCACACCCCCCTACGACCCACCCTCCCATTCTGGCACTTTCCCCTGCCACCGCAGGAACTGTAAAACCTGTGCCCACACCTCCTCCCTCACCTCTATCCAAGGCCCTAAAGAAGCCTTCCACATCCATCAAAGTTTCACCTGCACATCCACCAATATCATTTATTGTATCTGCTGCTCCCGATGTGGTCTCCTCTACATTGGGGAGACTGGACGCCTCCTAGCAGAGCGCTTTAGGGAACATCTCCGAGACACCCGCACCAATCAACCACACCGCCCCGTGGCCCAACATTTCAACTCCCCCTCCCACTCTGCCGAGGACATGGAGGTCCTGGGCCTCCTTCACCGCCGCTCCCTCACCACCAGACGCCTGGAGGAAGAACGCCTCATCTTCCGCCTCAGAACACTTCAACCCCAGGGCATCAATGTGGACTTCAACAGCTTCCTCATTTCCCCTTCCCCCACCTCATCCTAGTTTCAAACTTCCAGCTCAGTTACTGTCTCCTTGACTTGTCTGGACTTGTCCGACCTGCCTATCTCCTTTTCCACCTATCCACTCCACCCTCTCCTCCTTGACCTATCACCTTCATCTCCTCCCCCACTCACCCATTGTACTCTATGCTACTTTCTCCCCACCCCCACCCTCCTCTAGCTTATCTCTCCATGCTTCAGGCTCACTGCCTTTATTCCTGATGAAGGGCTTTTGCCCGAAACGTCGATTTCGCTGCTCGTTGGATGCTGCCTGAACTGCTGTGCTCTTCCAGCACCACTAATCCAGTCCTTACAGAAATCTGCAGCATAGAGGGAGTAGGGAGTCCTTACAGAAATCGGAAGCAGAGAGGGATTAGGGTGTCTTTACAGAAATCAGGCGCACACAGGGATTAGGGAGTCCTTACAGAAATCAGCAACACAGAGGGAGTAGGGAGTCCTTACAATAATCTACAGCACAGGGGGATTAGGGAGTCCTTACAAAAATCGGCAGCACAGAGGGATTAGGGAGTCCTAACAGAAATCAGCAGCACAGAGGGATAAGGGAGTCCTTACAAAAATCAGCAGCACAGAGGGATTAGGGAGTCCTTACAAAAATCAGCAGCACAGAGGGATAAGCGAGTCCTTACAATAATCTGCGGCACAGAGGGATTAGGGAGTCCTTACAAAAATCGGCAGCACAGACGGATTAGGGAGTCCTTACAAAAATCGGCAGCACAGAGGGATAAGGGAGTCCTTACAATAATATGCAGCACAGAGGGATAAGGGAGTCCTTACAGACATCTGCAGCACAGAGGGATTAGGGAGTCCTTACAATAATCAGCAGCACAGAGGGAGTAGGGAGTCCTTACAGACATCAGCATCACAGAGGGATTAGGGAGTCCTTACAGACATCTGCAGCACAGAGGGATTAGGGAGTCCTTACAATAATCAGCAGCACAGAGGGACTAGGGAGTCCTTACAGAAATCAGCAGCACAGAGGGATTAGGGAGTCGTCACAAAAATCAGAAGCACAGAGGGATTAGGGAGTCCTTACAGAAATCAGCCGCACAGAGAGCTTAGTGCGTCATTACACTAATCAACCGCACAGTTGGATTAGGGATTCAGCACAGAATTCTGCAGAACAGAGGGATGAGGTAGTCCACACAGAAATCTGCAGAACAGAGGGAGTAGGGTGTCCTTACATAAATCAGCAGCACAGAGGGATTAGGGAGTCCTTAAAATGATCAGCCATACAGAGGGATTAGCGAGTCCTTACAGAAATCAGCAACACAGAGGGATAAGGGAGTCCTTACAGAAATCAGCAGCACAGAGGGATTAGGGAGTCCTTAAAATGATCAGCCATACAGAGGGATTAGCGAGTCCTTACAGAAATCAGCAACACAGAGGGATAAGGGAGTCCTTACAGAAATCAGCAGCACAGAGTGATTAGGGAGTCCTTACAGAAATCAGCAACACAGAGGGATAAGGGAGTCCTTCCAGAAATCTGCAGCACAGAGGGATTGTGGCGTCCTTACAATAATCTGCAGCACAGAGGGATAAGGGAGTCCTTACAGTCATCAGCAGCACAGAGGGATAAGGGAGTCCTTACAATAATCAGCAGCACAGAGGGATTAAGGAGTCCTTACAAGAATCTGCCGCACCGAGGGATTAGGGAGTCCATTCGGAAATCAGCCGCACAGAGTGATTACTGAGTCCTTACAAGAATCTGCTGCTCCGAGGGATTACGTTGTCCTTACAATAATCTGCATCACAGAGGGATAAGGGAGTCCTTACAATAATCAGCAGCACAGAGGGATTAGGGAGTCCTCACAGACATGAGCAGCACAGAGGGATCAGGGAGTCCTTACAGTAATATGCAGCACAGAGGGATTAGGGAGTCGTCACAAAAATCAGCAGCGCAGAGGGATTAGGGCGTCTTTACAGTAATCAGCCGCACAGAGGGATTAGGGAGTCCTTACATAAACCAGCCGCACAGAGGGATTAGGGAGTCCTTACTGAAATCAGCAGCACAGAGGGATTAGGGAGTCTTTACAGAAATCCACAGCACAGAGGGATTAGGGAGTCCTTACAGAAATCAGCAGCACAGAGGGATTAGGGAGTCCTTAAAATGATCAGCCATACAGAGGGATTAGCGAGTCCTTACAGAAATCAGCAGCACAGAGGGATTAGGGAGTCTTTACAGAAATCCACAGCACAGAGGGATTAGGGAGTCCTTACAGAAATCAGCAGCACAGAGGGATTAGGGCGTCCTTACTATAATCAGCAGCACAGAGGGATTAGGGAGTCCTTACAGAAATCATCAACACAGAGGGATAAGGGAGTCCTTACAGAAATCAGCAACTCAGAGTGATAAGGGAGTCCTTACAGAAATCAGCAACTCAGAGTGATTAGGGAGTCCTTACAAAAATCAGCAGCATAGAAGGATTAGGGAGTCCTTACAGAAATCAGCAGCACAGAGGGATTAGGGAGTCCTTACAGAAATCAGCAGTACAGAGGGATCAGGGAGTCCTTACAGAAATCGGCAGCACAGAGGGATTAGGGAGTCCTTACAGAAATCAGCTGCACAGAGGGATTAGGGAGTCCATAAGACCATAAGACATAGGAGTGGAAGTAAGGCCATTCGGCCCATCGAGTCCACTCCGCCATTCAATCATGGCTGATGCGCATTTCAGCTCCACTTACCAGCATTCTCCCCGTAGCCCTTAATTCCTCTAGACAACAAGAACCTATCAATCTCTGCCTTGACGACATTTAGCGTCCTGGCTTCCACTGCACTCCGTGGCAATGAATTCCACAGGCCCACCACTCTCTGGCTGAAGAAATGTCTCCGCATTTCCGTTCTGAAATGACCCCCTCTAATTCTAAGGCTGTGTCCACGGGTCCTAGTCTCCTCGCCTAACAGAAACAATTTCCTAGCGTCCACCTTTTCAAAGCCATGTATTATTTTGTACGTCTCTATTAGATCTCCCCTTAATCTTCTAAACTCCAACGAATACAATCCCAGTATCCTCAGCCGTTCCTCATATGCTAGACCTGTCATTCCAGGGATCATCCGTGTGAATCTCCGCTGGACACGTTCCAGTGCCAGTATGTCCTTCCTGAGGTGTGGGGACCAAAACTGGACACAGTACTCCAAATGGGGCCTAACCAGAGCTTTATAAAGTCTTAGTAGTACATCTCTGCTTTTATATTCCAACCCTCTTGAGATAAGAGACAACATTGCATTCGCTTTCTTAATCACAGACTCAACCTGCATGTTTACCTTTAGAGAATCCTCGACTAGCACTCCCAGATCCCTTTGTGCTTTGGCTTTATTAAGTTTCTCACCATTTAGAAAGTAGTCCATGCTTTTATTCTTTTTGCCAAAGTGCAAGACCTCGCACTTGCTCACGTTAAATTCCATCAGCCATTTCCTGGACCACTCTCCCAAACTGTCTAGATCCTTCTGTAGCCTCCCCACTTCCTCAGTACTACCTGCCTGTCCACCTAACTTCGTATCATCGGCAAACTTCGCTTGAATGCCCCCGGTTCCCTCATCCAAATCATTAATATATAATGCGAACAGCTGTGGCCCCAACACTGAACCCTGCGGGACACCGCTCGTCACCGGCTGCCATTCTGAAAAAGAACCTTTTATCCCAACTCTCTGCCTTCTGTTAGATAGCCAATCCTCAATCCATCCCAGCAGCTCACCTCGAACACCATGGGCCCTCACCTTGCTCAGCAGCCTCCCGTGTGGCACCTTATCAAAGGCCTTTTGAAAGTCCAGATAGACCACATCCACTGGGTTTCCCTGGTCTAACCTACTTGTTACCTCTTCAAAAAATTCCAACAGGTTTGTCAGGCATGACCTCCCTTTACTAAATCCATGTTGACTTGTTCTAATCAGACTCTGCTCTTCCAAGAATTTAGAAACCTCATCCTTAATGATGGATTCTAGAATTTTACCAACAACCGAGGTTAAGCTGATTGGCCTATAATTTTCCATCTTTTGCCTTGATCCTTTCTTGAACAAGGGGGTTACTACAGCCATCTTCCAATCATCCGGGACCTTTCCTGACTCCAGTGACTCTTGAAAGATCTCAACCAATGCCTCTGCTATTTCCTCAGCAACCTCTCTCAGAACTCATCGGGTCAGGAGATTTATCAATTTTAAGACTTTTTAACTTTTCTAGCACTATCTCTTTCGTAATGGCAACCATACTCAACTCAGCCCCGTGACACCCTTTAATTTTTGGGATATTACTCATGTCTTCCACTGTGAAAACTGACGCAAAGTACTTGTTAAGTTCTCCTGCTATTTCCTTATCTCCCATCACTAGGCTCCCTGCATCAGTTTGAAGTGGCCCAATGTCTACTTTTGCCTGTCGTTTGTTTCTTATGTACTGAAAGAAACTTTTACTATTATTTCTAATATTACTGGCTAGCCTACCTTCATATTTGATCCTCTCATTTCTTATTACACTCTTTGTTATCCTCTGTTGGCTTTTGTATCCTTCCCAATCTTCTGATTTCCCACTGTTCTTAGCCACTTTATAGGATCTCTCTTTTTCTTTAATACATTTCCTGACTTCCTTTGTCAGCCAAGGTTGTCTAATCCCTCCCCGGTTAATCTTTCTTTTCTTGGGAATGAACCTCTGTACAGTGTCCTCAATTATACCTACCAACTCCTGCCATTTTTGCTCTACTGTCTTCCCGGTTAGCCTCTGCTTCCAGTCTATTTTAGTCAGTTCCTCTCTCATGCCCTCATAATTACCTTCATTCAACTGTAACACCATTACATCAGATTTTGCCTTCTCCCTTTCAAACTGCAGACTGAACTCTACCATATTATGGTCGCTACTTCCTAAGGGTTCCCTTACTTCAAGATCTTTTATAGAGTCTGGTTCATTGCAAAGCACTAAGTCCAGAATAGCCTGCTCTCTTGTGGGCTCCATAACAGAAATCGGCAGCACAGAGGGATTAGGGAGTCCTTACAGAAATCAGCAGCACAGAGGGATTAGGGAGTCTTCACAGAAATCAGCAGCACAGAGGGATTAGGGAGTCCTTACAGAAATCAGCAGCACAGAGGGATTAGGGAGTCTTTACAGAAATCGGCAGCACAGAGGGATTAGGGAGTCCTTACAGAAATCTGCAGCACAGAGGGATTAGGGAGTCCTTACAGAACTCAGCAGCACAGAGCGATTAGGGAGTCCATACAGAAATCAGCAGCACAGAGGGATTAGGGAGTCCTTACAGAAATCAGCAGCGCAGAGGGATTAGGGAGTCTTCACAGAAATCAGCAGCACAGAGCGAT
This sequence comes from Chiloscyllium punctatum, assembly GCF_047496795.1. Taxonomy (NCBI): domain Eukaryota; kingdom Metazoa; phylum Chordata; class Chondrichthyes; order Orectolobiformes; family Hemiscylliidae; genus Chiloscyllium; species Chiloscyllium punctatum. The sequence continues at coordinate 71,033,947 of NC_092756.1, read as the reverse complement.
TAGGGAGTCCATACAGAAATCAGCAGCACAGAGGGATTAGGGAGTCCTTACAGAAATCTGCAGCACAGAGGGATTAGGGAGTCCTTACAGAAATCAGCAGCACAGAGCGATTAGGGAGTTCTTACAGAAATCAGCAGCACAGTGGGATGAGGGAGTCCTTACAGAAATCAGCAACACAGAGGGATTAGGGAGTCTTTACAGAAATCTGCAGCACAGAGGGATTAGGGAGTCCTTACAGAAATCAGCAGCACAGAGGGATTAGGGAGTCCTTACAATAATCTGCAGCACAGAGGGATTAGGGAGTCCTTACAGAAATCTGCAGCACAGAGGGATTGTGGCGTCCTTACAATAATCAGCAGCACAGAGGGATTAGGGAGTCCTTACAGAAATCAGCAGCACAGAGGAATTAGGGCGTCCTTACTGAAATCAGAAGCACAGAGGGATTAGGGTGTCTTTACAATAATCAGCTGCACTGAGAGATTAGGGAGTCCTTAAAGTGATCAGCAATACAGAGGTATTAGGGAGTCCTTACAGAAATCAGCAGCACAGAGGGATTAGGGAGTTCTTACAGAAATCAGGAGCACAGAGGGATCAGGGAGTCCTTACAATAATCAGCAGCACAGAGGGATTAGGGAGTCCTTACAGAAATCAGCAGCACAGAGGGATTAGGGAGTCCATACAGAAATCAGCAGCACAGAGGGAGTAGGGAGTCCTTACAGCAATCAGCAGCACAGAGGGATTAGGGAGTCCTTACAGAAATCAGCAGCACAGAGGGATTAGGGAGTCCTTACAGAAATCAGCATCACGGAGGAATTAGAGAGTCCTTACAGAAATCAGCAGCATAAACGGAATAGGAAGACCTTACAGAAATCAGCAGCACAGAGGGATTAGGGAGTCCTTACAGAAATCAGCCGCACAGAGTGATGAGGGAGTCCTTACAATAATCAGCAGCACAGAGGGATCAGGGAGTCCTTACAGAAATCTACAGCACAGAGGGATTAGGGAGTCCTTACAGAAATCAGCAGCACAGAGGGATTAGGGAGTCCTTACAATAATCAGCAGCACAGAGGGATCAGGGAGTCTTTACAATAATCAGCAGCACAGAGGGATTAGGGAGTCCTTACAGAAATCAGCCGCACAGAGTGATTAGGGAGTCCTTACAATAATCTGCAGCACAGAGGGATCAGGGAGTCCTTACAATAATCAGCAGCACAGAGGGATTAGGGAGTCCTTACAGAAATCAGGAGCACAGAGGGATTAGGGAGTCCTTACAGAAATCAGCATCACAGAGGTATGAGGGAGTCCTTACAGAAATCTGCAGCACAGAGGGATTAGGGAGTCCTTACAGAAATCAGCAGCACAGAGGGATTAGGGCGTCCTTACAGAAATCACAAGCACAGAGGGATTAGGGAGTCTTTACAATAATCAGCTGCACAGAGGGATTAGGGAGTCCTTACAGTGATCAGCAATACAGAGGTATTAGGGAGTCCTTACAGAAATCAGCAACACAGAGGGATTAGGGAGTCCTTACAGAAATCAGCAACACAGAGGGATTAGGGAGTCCTTACAGAAATCAGCAACACAGAGGGATTAAGGAGTCCTTACAGAAATCAGCAGCACAGACGGATTAGGGAGTCCTTACAGAAATCAGCAGCACAGAGTGATGAGGGAGTCCTTACAGAAATCAGCAGCACAGAGGGATTAGGGAGTCCTTACAGAAATCAGCAACACAGAGTGATTAGGTCGTTCTTACATCAATCTGCAGCAAAGGGGGATTATGGAGTCCTTACAGAAATCTGCAGCACAGAGGAATTAGGGTGTCCTTACAATAATCTGCAGCACCGAGAGATTAGTGAGTCCTTACAATAATCAGCCGCACAGAGGGATTAGGGACTCCTTACAATAATCAGCTGCACAGAGGGATTAGGGAGTCATACACAAATCAGCAGCACAGAGGGATTAGGGAGTCCTAACAGAAATCAGAAACACAGAGGTATTAGGGATTCCTTACAGAAATCAGCAGCGCAGAGGTATTAGGGAGTCCTTACAGAAATCTGCACCACAGATGGATTAGGGAGTCCTTACAAAATTCAGCAGCACAGAGCGATTAGGGAGTCGTCACAACAATCAGCAGCACTGAGGGATTAGGGAGTCCTTACAGAAATCAGCAGCACAGAGGGATTAGGGAGTCCTTACAGAAATCAGAAGCACAGAGGGATTAGGGTGTCTTTACAATAATCAGCTGCACTGAGAGATTAGGGAGTCCTTAAAGTGATCAGCAATACAGAGGTATTAGGGAGTCCTTACAGAAATCAGCAGCACAGAGGGATTAGGGAGTCCTTACAGAAATCAGGAGCACAGAGGGATCAGGGAGTCCTTACAATAATCAGCAGCACAGAGGGATTAGGGAGTCCTTACAGAAATCACAAGCACAGAGGGATTAGGGAGTCTTTACAATAATCAGCTGTACAGAGAGATTAGGGAGTCCTTACAGTGATCAGCAATACAGAGGTGTTAGGGAGTCCTTACAGAAATCAGCAGCACAGAGTGATTAGGGAGTCCTTACAGCAATCAGCAGCACAGAGGGATTAGGGAGTCCTTACAGAAATCAGCAGCACAGAGGGATTAGGGATTCCTTACAGAAATCAGCATCACAGAGGAATTAGAGAGTCCTTACAGAAATCAGCAGCATAGACGGAATAGGAAGACCTTACAGAAATCAGCAGCACAGAGGGATTAGGGAATCCTTACAGAAATCAGCCGCACAGAGTGATGAGGGAGTCCTTACAATAATCAGCTGCACAGAGGGATTAGGGAGTCCTTCCAATAATCTGCAGCACAGAGGGATTAGGGAGTCCTTACAGAAATCTACAGCACAGAGGGATTAGGGAGTCCTTACAGAAATCAGCAGCACAGAGGGATTAGGGAGACCTTACAATAATCAGCAGCACAGAGGGATCAGGGAGTCCTTACAATAATCAGCAGCACAGAGGGATTAGGGAGTCCTTACAGAAATCAGCCGCACAGAGTGATTAGGGAGTCCTTACAATAATCTGCAGCACAGAGGGATCAGGGAGTCCTTACAATAATCAGCAGCACAGAGGGATTAGGGAGTCCTTACAGAAATCAGGAGCACAGAGGGATTAGGGAGTCCTTACAGAAATCAGCATCACAGAGGTATGAGGGAGTCCTTACAGAAATCTGCAGCACAGAGGGATTAGGGAGTCCTTACAGAAATCAGGAGCACAGAGGGATTAGGGCGTCCTTACAGAAATCACAAGCACAGAGGGATTAGGGAGTCTTTACAATAATCAGCTGCACAGAGGGATTAGGGAGTCCTTACAGTGATCAGCAATACAGATGTATTAGGGAGTCCTTACAGAAATCAGGAGCACAGAGGGATTAGGGAGTCCTTACAGAAATCAGGAGCACAGAGGGATTAGGGAGTCCTTACAGAAATCTGCAGCACAGAGGGATTAGGGAGTCCTTACAGAAATCAGCAACACAGAGGGATTAGGGAGTCCTTACAGAAATCAGCAACACAGAGGGATTAGGGAGTCCTTACAGAAATCAGCAACACAGAGGGATTAAGGAGTCCTTACAGAAATCAGCAGCACAGAGTGATGAGGGAGTCCTTACAGAAATCAGCAGCACAGAGGGATTAGGGAGTCCTTACAGAAATCAGCAACACAGAGTGATTAGGTCGTTCTTACATCAATCTGCAGCAAAGGGGGATTATGGAGTCCTTACAGAAATCTGCAGCACAGAGGAATTAGGGTGTCCTTACAATAATCTGCAGCACAGAGAGATTAGTGAGTCCTTACAATAATCAACCGCACAGTGGGATTAGGGATTCCACACAGAAATCTGCAGAAAAGAGGGTGTAGGGTGTCCTTACAGAAATCAGCAGCACAGAGTGATGAGGGAGTCCTTCCAGAAATCAGCTGCACAGAGGGATTAGGGAGTCCTTAGAGAAATCTGCACCACAGATGGATTAGTGAGTCCTTACAGAATTAAGCAGCAGAGAGGTATTAGGGAGTCCTTAAAGAAATCAGCTGCACAGAGTGATCAGGGAGTCCTTACAGAAATCAGCTGCACAGAGTGAGTCGGGAGTCCTTACAGAAATCGGAAGCAGAGAGGGATTAGGGAGTCCCTACAGAAATCAGGCGCACAGAGCGATTAGGGATTCCTTACAATAATCAGCTGCGCAGAGGGATTAGGAAATCCTTACAGAAATCAGCTGCACAGTGGGATTAGGGAGTCTTTACAGAAATCAGCAGCACAGAGGGATTAGGGAGTCCTTACAGAAATCGGCAGTTCTGATGGATTAGGGAGTCCTTCCAGAAATCAGCTGCACAGAGGGATTAGGGAGTCCTTACAGAAATCAGCAGCACAGAGTGATTCGGGAGTCCTTACAGAAATCAGCAACACAGAGGGATTAGGGAGTCCTGACACAAATCAGCAGCACAGAGCGATTAGGGAGTCGTCACAACAATCAGCAGCACTGAGGGATTAGGGAGTCCTTACAGAAATCAGCAGCACAGAGGGATTAGGGAGTCCTTACAGAAATCAGAAGCACAGAGGGATTAGGGTGTCTTTACAATAATCAGCTGCACTGAGAGATTAGGGAGTCCTTAAAGTGATCAGCAATACAGAGGTATTAGGGAGTCCTTACAGAAATCAGCAGCACAGAGGGATTAGGGAGTCCTTACAGAAATCAGGAGCACAGAGGGATCAGGGAGTCCTTACAATAATCAGCAGCACAGAGGGATTAGGGAGTCCTTACAGAAATCACAAGCACAGAGGGATTAGGGAGTCTTTACAATAATCAGCTGTACAGAGAGATTAGGGAGTCCTTACAGTGATCAGCAATACAGAGGTATTAGGGAGTCCTTACAGAAATCAGCAGCACAGAGTGATTAGGGAGTCCTTACAGCAATCAGCAGCACAGAGGGATTAGGGAGTCCTTACAGAAATCAGCAGCACAGAGGGATTAGGGATTCCTTACAGAAATCAGCATCACAGAGGAATTAGAGAGTCCTTACAGAAATCAGCAGCATAGACGGAATAGGAAGACCTTACAGAAATCAGCAGCACAGAGGGATTAGGGAATCCTTACAGAAATCAGCCGCACAGAGTGATGAGGGAGTCCTTACAATAATCAGCAGCACAGAGGGATCAGGGAGTCCTTACAATAATCAGTTGCACAGAGGGATTAGGGAGTCCTTCCAATAATCTGCAGCACAGAGGGATTAGGGAGTCCTTACAGAAATCTACAGCACAGAGGGATTAGGGAGTCCTTACAGAAATCAGCAGCACAGAGGGATTAGGGAGTCCTTACAATAATCAGCAGCACAGAGGGATCAGGGAGTCCTTACAATAATCAGCAGCATAGAGGGATTAGGGAGTCCTTACAGAAATCAGGAGCACAGAGGGATTAGGGAGTCCTTACAGAAATCAGCATCACAGAGGTATGAGGGAGTCCTTACAGAAATCTGCAGCACAGAGGGATTAGGGAGTCCTTACAGAAATCAGCAGCACAGAGGGATTAGGGCGTCCTTACAGAAATCACAAGCACAGAGGGATTAGGGAGTCTTTACAATAATCAGCTGCACAGAGGGATTAGGGAGTCCTTACAGTGATCAGCAATACAGATGTATTAGGGAGTCCTTACAGAAATCAGGAGCACAGAGGGATTAGGGAGTCCTTACAGAAATCAGGAGCACAGAGGGATTAGGGAGTCCTTACAGAAATCTGCAGCACAGAGGGATTAGGGAGTCCTTACAGAAATCAGCAACACAGAGGGATTAGGGAGTCCTTACAGAAATCAGCAACACAGAGGGATTAGGGAGTCCTTACAGAAATCAGCAACACAGAGGGATTAAGGAGTCCTTACAGAAATCAGCAGCACAGAGTGATGAGGGAGTCCTTACAGAAATCAGCAGCACAGAGGGATTAGGGAGTCCTTACAGAAATCAGCAACACAGAGTGATTAGGTCGTTCTTACATCAATCTGCAGCAAAGGGGGATTATGGAGTCCTTACAGAAATCTGCAGCACAGAGGAATTAGGGTGTCCTTACAATAATCTGCAGCACAGAGAGATTAGTGAGTCCTTACAATAATCAACCGCACAGTGGGATTAGGGATTCCACACAGAAATCTGCAGAAAAGAGGGTGTAGGGTGTCCTTACAGAAATCAGCAGCACAGATGGATTAGTGAGTCCTTACAGAATTAAGCAGCAGAGAGGTATTAGGGAGTCCTTAAAGAAATCAGCTGCACAGAGTGATCAGGGAGTCCTTACAGAAATCAGCTGCACAGAGTGAGTCGGGAGTCCTTACAGAAATCGGAAGCAGAGAGGGATTAGGGAGTCCCTACAGAAATCAGGCGCACAGAGCGATTAGGGATTCCTTACAATAATCAGCTGCGCAGAGGGATTAGGAAATCCTTACAGAAATCAGCTGCACAGTGGGATTAGGGAGTCTTAACAGAAATCAGCAGCACAGAGGGATTAGGGAGTCCTTACAGAAATCGGCAGTTCTGATGGATTAGGGAGTCCTTCCAGAAATCAGCTGCACAGAGGGATTAGGGAGTCCTTACAGAAATCAGCAGCACAGAGTGATTCGGGAGTCCTTACAGAAATCAGCAACACAGAGGGATTAGCGGGTCCTGACACAAATCAGCAGCACAGAGCGATTAGGGAGTCCTTAAAGAAATCAGCAGCACAGAGGGATGAGGGAGTCCTTACAGAAATCTGCAGCACAGAGGGATTAGGGAGTCCTTACAGAAATCAGCAGCACAGAGGGATTAGAGTGTCCTAAAAGAAATCAGCAGGACAGAGGGATTAGGGAGTCCTTCCAGAAATCAGCAGCTCAGAGGGATTAGGGAGTCCTTACAGAAATCAGCCGCACAGAGGGATTAGGGAGTCCTTACAATAATCAGCTGCAGAGAGGAATTAGGGAGACCTTACAGAAATCAGCTGCGCAGAGGGATTAGGGAGTCCTTACAGAAATCAGCCGCACAGAGGGATTAGGGAGTCCTTACAGAAATCAGCAGCACAGAGGGATTAGGGAGTCCTTACAGAAATCCGCAGCACAGAGGGACTAGGGAATCCTTACAGAAATCAGCAGCACAGAGGGATTAGGGAGTCCTTACAATAATCAGCCGCACAGAGGGATTAGGGACTCCTTTCAATAATCAGCTGCACAGAGGGATTAGGGAGTCATACACAAATCAGCAGCGCAGAGGGATTAGGGAGTCCTAACAGAAATCAGAAACACAGAGGTATTAGGGATTCCTTACAGAAATCAGCAGCGCAGAGGTATTAGGGAGTCCTTACGGAAATCTGCACCACAGATGGATTAGGGAGTCCTTACAAAATTCAGCAGCACAGAGCGATTAGGGAGTCGTCACAAAAATCAGCAGCACAGAGGGATTAGGGAGTCCTTACAGAAATCTGCAGCACAGAGCGATTAGGGAGTCCTTACAATAATCTGCAGCACAGAGGGATTAGGGAGTCCTTACAGAAATCAGCAGCACAGAGGGATTAGGGAGTCTTTACTGAAATCTGCAGCACAGAGCGATTAGGGTGTCCTTACAATAATCAGCAGACCAGAGGGATTATGGAGTCCTTCCAATAATCTGCAGCACAGAGGCATTAGGGAGTCCTTACAGAAATCAGCAGCACAGAGGCATCAGGGAGTCCTTACAATAATCAGCAGCAAAGAGGGATTATTGAGTCCTTTCAGAAATCCGCAGCACAGAGGGATTAGGGAGTCCTTACAATAATCTGCAGCACAGAGGGATTATGGCGTATTTTCAATAATTTGCAGCACAGAGGGATTAGGGAGTCCTTACAATAATCAGCCGCACAGAGAGATTAGAGAGTCATTACAATAATCAACCGCACAGTGGGATTAGGGTTTCCACACAGAAATCTGCAGAACAGAGGGATGAGGGAGTCATTACAGAAATCTGCAGAACATAGGGAGTAGGGAGTCCTGAAAATAATCAGACATACAGAGGGATTAGGGAGTCCTTACAGAAATCAGTCGCACAGAGGGATTCGGGAGTCCTTACAGAAATCACCATCTCAGAGGGATTATGGTGTCCTTCCAGAAATCTGCAGCATAGAGGGAGTAGGGAGTCCTCACAGAAATCGGAAGCAGAGAGGGATCAGGGAACCCTTACAGAAATCAGCAGCTCAGAGGGATGAGGGTGTCCTTCCAGAAATCTGCAGCATAGAGGGAGAAGGGAGTCCTCACAGAAATCGGAAGCAGAGAGGGATTAGGGAATCCTTACAGAAATCAGCCGCACAGAGGGTTTAGGGAGTCCTTACAGAAATCGGAAGCAGAGAGGGATTAGGGAATCCTTTCAGAAATCAGCGGCACAGAGGGATTAGGGAGTCCTTACAGAAATCAGCAACACAGAGGGATTAGGGAGTCCTTACAATAATCTGCAGCACAGAGGGATTAGGGAGTCCTTACAAAAATCAGCAGCACAGAGGGATTAGGGAGTCCTTACAGAAATCAGCAGCACAGAGGGATTAGGGAGTCCTTACAATAGTCAGCTGCACAGAGCGATTAGGGAGTCCTTACAAAAATCAGCAACACAGAGGGATTAGGGAGTCCTTACAATAATCAGCAGCACAGAGGGATTAGGGAGTCCTTACAGAAATCAGATGCACAGAGGGATTAGGGAGTCCTTACAGAAAGCAGCAGCACAGAGGGATTAGGGAGTCCTTACAGAAATCAGCAGCACAGAGGGATTAGGGAGTCCTTACAGAAATCAGCAGCACAGAGGGATTAGGGAGTCCTTACAGAAATCAGCAGCACAGAGGGATTAGGGAGTCCTTCCAGAAATCAGCTGCACAGAGGGATTAGGGAGTCCTTACAGAAATCAGCATCACAGAGGGAGCAGGGATTCCTTACAGAAATCAGCAGCACAGAGGGATTAGAGAGTCCTTACAGAAATCAGCCACACAGAGGGATTAGGGAGTCCTTCCAGAAATCAGATGCACAGAGGGAGTAGGGAATCCTTACAATAATGTGCAGCACAGAGTGATAAGGGAGTCCTTACAGAAATCAGCAACACAGAGGGGTTAGGGTATTCTTAATATAATCAGCCGCACTGAGAGATTAGTGAGTCCTTACAATAATCAGCCGCACAGTGGGATTAGGGATTCCACGCAGAAATCTGCAGAACAGCGGGAGTAGGGTGTCCTTACAGAAATCAGCAGCACAGAGGGATTCAGGAGTCATTACATAAATCAGCAGCACAGAGGGATTAGGGAGTCCTTACAGAAATCAGCAGCGCAGAGGGATTAGGGAGTCCTTTCAGAAATCGGAAGCAGAGAGTGATTAGAGAGTCCTTACACAAATCAGCAGCACAGAGGGATTAGGGAGACCTTACAAAAATCAGCTGCACAGAGGGATTAGGGAGTCCTTACAGAAATCAGCAGTACAGAGGGATTAGTGTGTCCTGACCGAAATCAGCAGCACAGAGGGATTAGGGAGACCTTACAAAAATCAGCTGCACAGAGGGATTAGGGAGTCCTTACAGAAATCAGCAGCACAGAGGGATTAGGGAGACCTTACAAAAATCAGCTGCACAGAGGGATGAGGGAGTCCTGACAGAACTCAGCAGCACAGAGGGATTAGGGAGACCTTACAAAAATCAGCTGCACAGAGGGATTAGGGAGTCCTTACAGAAATCAGCAGCACAGAGGGATTAGGGAGTCCTTACAGAAATCAGCAGCACAGAGGGATTAGGGAGTCCTTACAATAATCAGTTGCACAGAGGGATTAGGGAGTCCTTACAATAATCAGCAGCACAGAGGGATTAGGGTGTCCTTACTATAATTAGCTGCACAGAGGGATTATTGAGTCCTTACAGAAATCAGCAGCGCAGAGGGATTAGGGAGTCCTTACAGAAATCAGCAGCACAGAGGGATTAGGAAGTCCTTACAGAAGTCAGCAGCACAGACGGTTTAGGGAGTCCTTACAGAAATCAGCAGCACAGAGGGATTAGGGAGTCCTTACAGAAATCAGCAGCACAGAGGGATTAGGGAGTCTGTACAATAATCAGCAGCACAGAGGGATTAGGGAATCCTTACAGAAATCACCATCTCAGAGGGATTAGGGAGTCCTTCCAGAAATCTGCAGCACAGAGGGATTAGGGAGTCCTGACAGAAATCAGCAGCACAGAGGGATTAGGGTGTCCTTCCAGAAATCTGCAGCATAGATGGAGTAGGTAGTCCTTACAGAAATCAGAAGCAGAGAGGGATTAGGGAGTCCTTACAGAAATCAGCAGCACAGAGGGATGAGGGAATCCTTACAGAAATCAGCAGCACAGAGGGATTAGGGAGTCCTTACAGAAATCAGCGACACAGAGGGATTAGGGAGTCCTTACAGAAATCAGCAGCACAGAGGGAATAGGGAGTCCTTACAGAAATCAGCAGCACAGAGGGATTAGGGAGTCCTTACAGAAATCAGCGACACAGAGGGATTAGGGAGTCCTTACAGAAATCAGCAGCACAGAGGGAATAGGGAGTCCTTACAGAAATCAGCAGCACAGAGGGATGAGGGAGTCCTTACAGAAATCAGCAGCACAGAGGGATAAGGGAGTCCTTACAATAGTCAGCTGCACAGAGGGATCAGGGAGTCCTTACAGAAATCTGCAGCACAGAGGGATTAGGGAGTCCTTTCGGAAATCAGCTGCACAGAGGGCATAGGGAGTCCTTACAGAAATCAGCAGCACAGAGGGATGAGGGAGTCCTTACAGAAATCAGCAGCACAGAGGGATAAGGGAGTCCTTACAATAGTCAGCTGCACAGAGTGATTAGGGAGTCCTTACACAAATCTGCAGCACAGAGGGATTAGGGAGTCTTTACAGAAATCAGCAGCATAGAGGGATAAGGGAGTCCTTACAATAATCAGCAGCACAGAGGGATTAGGGAGTCTTTACAGAAATCAGCGTCAAAGAGGGATGAGGGAGTCCTTTCAGAAATCTGCAGCACAGAGGGATTCGGGAATCCTTACAATAATCTGCAGCACAGAGGGATTAGGGAGTCCTTACAATAATCAACAGCACAGAGGGATTAGGGAGTCCTTACAGAAATCAGCAACAAAGAGGGATTAGGGAGTCCTTACAGAAATCAGCTGCACAAAGGCATTAGGGAGTCCTTACAGAAATCAGCAGCACAGAGGGATTAGGGAGTCCTTACAAAAATCTGCAGCGCAGAGGGATTAGGGAGTCCTTGCAGAAATTAGCAGCACAGAGGGTTCAGGGAGTCCTTACAGTAATCTGCAGCACAGAGGGATAAGGGAGTCCTTACAATAATCAGCAGCACAGAGGGATTAGGGAGTCCTCACAGAAATCAGCAGCACAGAGTGATTAGGGAGTCCTTACAGAAATCAGCTGCACATAGGGATTAGGGAGTCTTTACAGAAATCAGCAGCACAGAGGGATTAGAGAGTCCTTAAAATGATCGGTTGCACTGTGGGATTCGGGAGTCCTTTCAGAAATCAGCCGCACAGAGGGAATAGGGAGTCCTTACAGAAATCAGCAGCACAGAGGGATGAGGGAGTCCTTACAGAAATCAGCAGCACAGAGGGATAAGGGAGTCCTTACAATAGTCAGCTGCACAGAGTGATTAGGGAGTCCTTACAGAAATCTGCAGCACAGAGGGATTAGGGAGTCCTTACAGAAATCAGCAGCACAGAGGGATTAGGGAGTCCTTACAGAAATCAGCAGCATAGAGGGATTAGGGAGACTTTACAGAAATCAGCAGCACAGAGGGATTAGGGAGTCCTTACAGAAATCAGCCGCACCGAGGGATTAGGGAGTCCTTACAGAAATCAGCAGCACAGAGGGATTAGGGAGTCCTTACAAAAATCAGCAGCACAGAGTGATTAGGGAGTCTTCACAGAAATCAGCAGCACAGAGGGATTAGGGAGTCCTTACAGAAATCAGCAGCATAGAGGGATTAGGGAGACTTTACAGAAATCAGCAGCACAGAGGGATTAGGGAGTCCTTACAGAAATCAGGCGCACCGAGGGATTAGGGAGTCCTTACAGAAATCAGCAGCACAGAGGGATTATGGCGTCTTTACAGAAATCAGCAGCACAGAGGGATTAGGGAGTTCTTCCAGAAATCAGCAGCTCAGAGGGATTTGGGAGTCCTTACAATAATCAGCAGCACCGAGCGATTAGGTAGTCCTTACAGAAATCAGCAGCACAGAGGGATTAGGGAGTCCTTACAGAAATAAGCATCACAGAGGGGTTCTGGAGTCCTTACAGAAATCAGCAGCTCAGAGGGATTAGGGAGTCCTTACAGAAATCGGCAGCACAGAGGGATTAAGGAGTCCTGACAGAAATCAGCAACACAGAGGGATTAGGGAGTCCTTACAGAAATCAGCAGCATAGAGGGATTAGGGAGACTTTACAGAAATCAGCAGCACAGAGGGATTAGGGAGTCCTTACAGAAATCAGGCGCACCGAGGGATTAGGGAGTCCTTACAGAAATCAGCAGCACAGAGGGATTATGGCGTCTTTACAGAAATCAGCAGCACAGAGGGATTAGGGAGTTCTTCCAGAAATCAGCAGCTCAGAGGGATTTGGGAGTCCTTACAATAATCAGCAGCACCGAGCGATTAGGTAGTCCTTACAGAAATCAGCAGCACAGAGGGGTTCGGGAGTCCTTACAGAAATCAGCAGCTCAGAGGGATTAGGGAGTCCTTACAGAAATCGGCAGCACAGAGGGAGTAGGGAGTCCTTACAGAAATCAGCAACACAGAGGGATTAAGGAGTCCTGACAGAAATCAGCAGCACAGAGGGAGTAGGGAGTCCTTACAGAAATCTGCAACACAGAGGGATGAGGGAGTCCTTCCAGAAATCAGCAGCACAGAGGGATTAGGGAGTCCTTAACATAATCAGCCGCACAGAGAGATTAGTGAGTCATTACAATAATCAACCGCACAGTGGGATTAGGGATTCCACACAGAAATCTGCAGAACAGAGGGATGAGGGAGTCCACACAGAAATCTGCAGAACAGAGGGAGTAGGGTGTCCTTACAGAAATCAGCAGCACAGAGGGATTAGCGATTCCTTAAAGTAATCAGCCATACAGAGGGATTAGGGAGTCCTTACAGAAATCAGCAGCACACAGGGATTAGGGCGTCCTTACAAAATCAGCCACACAGAGGGATCAGGGAGTCCATACAGTAATATGCATCACAGAGGGATTAGGGAGTCGTCACAAAAATCAGCAGCACAGAGGGATTAGGGAGTCCTTACAAAAATCTGCAGTGCAGAGGGATTAGGGAGTCCTTACAATAATCAGCAGCACAGAGGGTTTAGGGAGTCCTTACAGAAATCAGCGTCATAGAGGGATGAGGGAGTCCTTTCAGAAGTCTGCAGCACAGAGGGATTAGGGAATCCTTAGAATAATCTGCAGCACAGAGGGATTAGGGAGTCCTTACAATAATCAGCCGCACAGAGGGATTAGGGATTCCTTAAAATAATCTGCCGCACAGACGGATTAGGGAGTCCTTAAAGAAATCTGCAGCACAGAGGGATTAGGGAGTCCTTACAATAATCTGCAGCACAGAGGGATTAGGGAGTCCTTACAATAATCAGCATCACAGAGGGATTAGGGAGTCCTTACAGAAATCAGCAACACAGAGGGATTACGGAGTCCTTACAATAATCAGCAGCACAGAGGGATTAGGGAGTCCTTACAGAAATCAGCAACAGAGAGGGATGAGGGAGTCCTTACAGAAATCAGCTGAACAAAGGCATTAGGGAGTCCTTACAGAAATCAGCAACACAGAGGGATTAGGGAGTCCTTACAGAAATCAGCAGCACAGAGGGATTAGGGAGTCCTTACAGAAATCTGCAGCACAGAGGGATTAGGGAGTCCTTACAATAATCAGCAGCCCAGAGGGATTAGGGAGTCCTTACAATAATCAGCATCACAGAGGGATTAGGGAGTCCTTACAGAAATCAGCAACACCGAGGGATTAGGGTGTCCTTACAGAAATCAGCAGCACAGAGGGATTAGGGAGTCCTTACAGAAATCGACAGCACAGAGCGATTAGGGAGTCCTGACAGAAATCGGGAGCACAGAGGGATTAGGGAGTCTTTAGAGAAATCAGCAGCACCGAGGGATTAGGGAGTCCTTACAGAATTCAGCAGCACGGAGCGATTAGGGTGTCCTTACAAAAATCGGGAGCATAGAGGGATTAGGGTGTCCTTCCAGAAATCAGCAGCACAGAGTGATTAGGGAGTCCTTACAGAAATCAGTAGCACAGAGGGATTAGGGAGTCCTTACAGAAATCTGCAGCACAGAGTGATTAGGGTGTCCTTACAGAAATCAGCAGCACAGAGGAATTAGGGAGTCCTTACAGAAATCAGCAGCACAGAGGGATTAGGGAATCCTTACAGAAATCAGCAGCACAGAGTGATTAGGGAGTCCTTACAGAAATCAGCAGCACAGAATGATTAGGGAGTCCTTACAGAAATCAGCAGCACAGAGGGATTAGGGAGTCCTTACAAAAATCGGCAGCACAGACGGATTAGGGAGTCCTTACAATAATCAGCAGCACAGAGGGATTAGGGAGTCCTTACAGAAATCAGCAGCACAGAATGATTAGGGAGTCCTTACAAAAATCGGCAGCACAGAGGGATAAGGGAGTCCTTACAATAATCAGCAGCACAGAGGGATTAGGGAGTCCTTACAGAATTCAGCAGCACAGAGGGATTAGGGAGTCCTTACAAAAATCGGCAGCACAGACGGATTAGGGAGTCCTTACAGAAATCAGCTGCACAGAGGGATTAGGGCGTCCTTACAATAATCAGCAGCACAGAGGGATTAGGGAGTCCTTACAATAATCAGCAGCACAGAGGGATAAGGGAGTCCTTACAATAATCAGCAACACAGAGTGATTAGGGAGTCATCACAAAAATCCACAACACAGAGGGATTAGGGAGTCCTCACAGAAATCAGCAGCAGAGAGGGATTATGGCGTCCTTAACAGAAGTCAGCCGCACAGAGAGATTAGTGTGTCATTACACTAATCAACCGCACAGTCGGATTAGGGATTCCACACAGAATTCTGCAGAACAGAGGGATGAGGGCGTCCACACAGAAATCTGCAGAACAAAGGGAGTAGGGTGTCTTTACAGAAATCAGCAGCACAGAGGGATTAGGGAGTCCTTACAGAAATCAGCAGCACAGAGGGAATAGGGAGTCCTTACAGAAATCAGCAGCACAGAGGGATTAGGGAGTCCTTACAGAAATCGGAAGCAGACAGGGATTAGGGAGTCCTTACAGAAATCAGCAGCACAGAGGGATTAGGGAGTCCTTCCAGAAATCATCAGCACAGAGGGATTAGGGAGTCCTTACAGAAATCGGAAGCAGACAGGGATTAGGGAGTCTTTACAGAAATCAGCAGCACAGAGGGATTAGGGAGTCCTTACAGAAATCAGCAGCACAGAGGGATTAGGGAGTCCTTACAGAAATCGGAAGCAGAGAGGGATTAGGGAGTCCTTACAGAAATCAGCAACACAGAGGTATTAGGGAGTCCTTACAGAAATCAGCCACACAGAGGGATTAGGGCGTCTTTACAGAAATCGGCAGCACAGAGGGATTAGGGAGTCCTTACAGAAGTCGGCAGCACAGAGGGATTAGGGAGTCCTTACAGAAATCAGCAACACAGAGGGATTAGGGAGTCCTTACAATAATCTGCAGCACAGAGTGATTAGGGAGTCCTTACAGAAATCAGCAGCACAGAGGGATTAGGGAGTCTTTACAGAAATCAGCAGCACAGAGGGATTGGGGTGTCCTTACAGAAATCAGCAGCACAGAGGGATTAGGGAGTCCTTTCAGAAATCAGTAGCACAGATTGATTAGGGAGTCCTTACAAGAATGTGCAGCACAGGGTGATTAGGGAGTCCTTACATAAATCAGGCGCACAGAGGGATTATGGCATCCTTGTAATAATCTGCATCACAGGGGGATTAGGGAGGCCTTACAATAATCTGCAGCACAGGGTGATCAGGGAGTCCTTACAGAAATCTGCAGCACAGAGGAATTAGGGCGTCCTTAAAAAAATCAGGCGCACAGAGGGATTAGGGAGTCCTTACAGAAATCTGCAGCACATAGGGATTAGGGAATCCTTACAGAAATCAGCAGCACAGAGGGATTAGGGAGTCCTTACAATAATCTGCAGCACAGAGGGATTAGGGCTTCCTTACAGTAATATGCAGCACAGAGGGATTAGGGAGTCGTCACAAAAATCAGAAGCACAGAGGGGTTAGGGAGTACTTACAGAAATCAGCAGCACAGAGGGATTAGGGAGTCCTTACAGAAATCAGCAGCACAGAGGGATGAGGGAGTCCTTACAGAAATCAGCAGCACAGAGGGAGTAGGGAGTCCTTACAGAAATCAGCAGCACAGAGGGATTAGGGAGTCCTTACAGAAATCAGCAACACAGAGGGATTAGAGAGTCCTTACAGAAATTAGCAGCACAGAGGGATGAGGGAGTCCTTACAGAAATCAGCAGCACAGAGGGATGAGGGAGTCCTTACAGAAATCAGCAGCACAGAGGGATGAGGGAGTCCTTACAGAAATCAGCAGCACAGAGGGAGTAGGGAGTCCTTACAGAAATCAGCAGCACAGAGGGATTAGGGAGTCCTTACAGAAATCAGCAACACAGAGGGATTAGGGAGTCCTTACAGAAATCTGCAGCACAGAGGGGTTAGGGAGTCCTTACAGAAATCAGCAGCACAGAGGGATTAGGGAGTCCTTACAGAAATCAGCAGCACAGAGGGAGTAGGGAGTCCTTACAGAAATCAGCAGCACAGAGGGATCAGGGAGTCCTTACAATAATCTGCAGCACAGGGGGATCAGGGAGTCCTTACAGAAATCTGCAGAACAGAGGGATTAGGGAGTCCTTAAAAAAATCAGCCGCACAGAGGGATTAGGGAGTCCTTACAGTAATCAGCAGCACAGAGTGATTCGGGAGTCCTTACAGAAATCAGCAGCACAGAGCGATTAGGGCGTCCTTGCAATAATCAGCAGCACAGAGGGATTAAGGAGTCCTTACAATAATCTGCAGCACCGAGGGATTAGGGAGTCCTTACAGAAATCAGCCGCACAGAGGGATTATGGCGTACTTTCAATAATCTGTAGCACCGAGGGATTAGGGAGTCTTTACAGAAATCAGGAGCACAGAGGGATTAGAGAGTCCTTAAAATGATCGGTTGCACTGTGGGATTATGGAGTCCTTTTGGAAATCAGCCGCACAGAGGGATTATGGCGTACTTTCAATAATCTGTAGCACCGAGGGATTAGGGAGTCCTTACAGAAATCAGCAGTACTCAGGGATTAGAGAGTCCTTACAGAAATCAGCAGCACAGAGGGATTAGGGAGTCCTTACAGAAATCAGCAGCACAGAGGGATTAGGGCGTCCTTACAGAAATCAGCAGCACAGAGGGATTAGGGCGTCCTTACAGAAATCAGCAGCACAGAGGGATTAGGGAGTCCTTACGGTAAAAATCAACTGAGGGCCACAGTCTCTCAGAATTGCAAAGGACCCACTCTGTACTACATCCTCAGGAGAATTCATACTCTCAACAAACAGTATTTCAATTCCATCTTAAACATCAAAAACTGTAAGTCCAACAAACTTTTATCCACCCACCTCCATAACCAGCGCTCCTCAAACATTCCAGAAGATTCCCCTGGCCTCGGAAACGCCATTAGCCATGCGGCTGATGCAGCTACCACCCCCACGCTGATTGATGATGTCACTTCCGCCCACATCATGGCCACTCCCACAGCCACTTCCGGCCCTCACATCATCGCTGATGCCACATGCTCAGTGACTCCCTCCATCCCTACTGCCATGATCACCACCACCTCCACCCCCCACCAGCGCCACTCACCTGCATTCTGCTGACACGCCCCCCACAGACCCCACTGTCACTATCCCCACACCCCAGAACCCCGAGGGCAACATCACCCCTGCTCATGCCTCCACCCCCATTCCCCCCACCATCACACCTACTCCAGGTACTGGCTCCGACCCCACTCCCAGCTCCACACCCACACCAGATCCCAGCTCCCGGCCCTGCTGAGTCTTCACCATCCCTCCAGACCTCCCACTCACTGAGGACGAACGATCAGTCCTCAGCAAAGGACTCACCTTCATCCCCCTCCGTCCACGCATCAATGAATTTAATACACGACGTGACATCGAACAATTCTTCCGTCGCCTCCGCCTCCGAGCTTACTTTCACAATCAGGACTCCCGCCCACCTTCCGAGGACCCCTTCGCCCACCTCCAACACACTGCATCCACCTGGACACCCCGCGCTGGCCTATTACCTGCCCTCGACCTCTTCATTTCCAACTGCCGCCGGGACATTAACCGCCTCAACCTGTCTACCTCCCTCCCCCACTCCAACCTCTTGCCCTCACAACGCGCAGCCCTCCAATCCCTCTGCTCCAATCCCAACCTCACCATCAAGCCAGCAGATAAAGGGGGCGCAGTGGTAGTCTGGCGCACTGACCTCTACACCGCTGAAGCCAAATGCCAACTCGAGGAGACCTCTTCCTACTGCCCCCTCGACCATGACCCCACCCCCCATCACCAAACCATCATCTCCCAGACCATACCGAACCTCATCACCTCAGGAGATCTCCCACCCACAGCTTCCCACCTCATAGTCCAGGAACCCCGCACTGCCCGGTTCTACCTCCTTCCCAAGATCCACAAGCCCGACCACCCTGGCCGACCCATTGTCTCAGCATGCTCCTGCCCCACTGAACTCATCTCTACCTACCTCGACACTGTCCTATCCCCCCTAGTCCAGGAACTCCCCACATACGTTCGAGACACCACCCACGCCCTCCACCTCCTCCAAGACTTCGGTTTCCCTGGCCCCCAACGCCTTATCTTCACCATGGATATCCAATCCCTCTACACCTCCATTCGCCATGACCAGGGCCTCCAAGCCCTCCGTTTTTCCCTCTCCAGACGTCCCCAACAGTACCCTTCCACCGACACTCTCATTCGTTTGGCCGAACTGGTCCTCACCCTTAACAATTTCTCCTTTGAAACCTCCCACTTCCTCCAGACCAATGGCGTAGCCATGGGCACACGTATGGGCCCCAGCTATGCCTGTCTCTTTGTCGGCTACGTAGAACAATTGATCTTCCGTAATTACACCGACACCACTCCCCACCTCTTCCTCCGCTACATTGATGACTGCATTGGCGCCACCTCGTGCTCCCGCGAGGAGGTTGAGCAATTCATCAACTTCACCAACACATTCCACCCTGACCTTAAATTTACCTGGACTATCTCTGACACCTCGCTCCCCTTCCTGGACCTCTCCATCTCCATTAGTGACGACCGACTTGACACTGACATTTTTTACAAACCCACCGACTCCCACAGCTACCTGGATTACACCTCTTCCCACCCTATCTCTTGCAAAAATGCCATCCCGTATTCCCAATTTCTCCGCCTCCGCTGTATCTGCTCCCAGGAGGACCAGTTCCACCACAGAACACACCAGATGGCCTCCTTCTTTAGAGACCGCAATTTCCCTTCCCACGTGGTTAAAGATGCCCTCCAACGCATCTCGTCCACATCCCGCACCTCCGCCCTCAGACCCCACCCCTCCCACCGAAACAAGGACAGAATGCCCCTGGTGCTCACCTTCCACCCTACAAACCTTCGCATCAACCAAATCATCCACCGACATTTCCGCCGCCTCCAAAAAGACCCCACCACCAGGGATATATTTCCCTCCCCACCCCTTTCCGCCTTCCGCAAAGACCAATCCCTCCGTGACTACCTGGTCAGGTCCACAACCCCCCTACGACCCACCCTCCCGTCCTGGCACTTTCCCCTGCCACCGCAGGAACTGTAAAACCTGCGCCCACACCTTCTCCCTCACCTCTATCCAAGGCCCTAAAGGAGCCTTCCACATCCATCAAAGTTTCACCTGCACATCCACCAATATCATTTATTGTATCCGTTGCTCCCGATGTGGTCTCCTCTACATTGGGGAGACTGGGCGCCTCCTAGCAGAGCGCTTTAGGGAACATCTCCGAGACACCCGCACCAATCAACCACACCGCCCCGTGGCCCAACATTTCAACTCCCCCTCCCACTCTGCCGAGGACATGGAGGTCCTGGGCCTCCTTCACCGCCGCTCCCTCACCACCAGACGCCTGGAGGAAGAACGCCTCATCTTCCGCCTCGGAACACTTCAACCCCAGGGCATCAATGTGGACTTCAACAGCTTCCTCATTTCCCCTTCCCCCACCTCATCCTAGTTTCAAACTTCCAGCTCAGTTACTGTCTCCTTGACTTGTCCGGACTTGTCCGACCTGCCTATCTCCTTTTCCACCTATCCACTCCACCCTCTCCTCCTTGACCTATCACCTTCATCTCCTCCCCCACTCAACCATTGTACTCTATGCTACTCTCTCCCCACCCCCACCCTCCTCTAGCTTATCTCTCCACGCTTCAGGCTCACTGCCTTTATTCCTGATGAAGGGCTTTTGCCCGAAACGTCGATTTCGCTGCTCGTTGGATGCTGCCTGAACTGCTGTGCTCTTCCAGTACCACTAATCGAGTCCTTACAGAAATCTGCAGCATAGAGGGAGTAGGGAGTCCTTACAGAAATCGGAAGCAGAGAGGGATTAGGGTGTCTACAGAAATCAGGCGCACACAGGGATTAGGGAGTCCTTACAGAAATCAGCAACACAGAGGGAGTAGGGAGTCCTTACAATAATCTGCAGCACAGGGGGATTAGGGAGTCCTTACAAAAATCGGCAGCACAGAGGGATTAGGGAGTCCTAACAGAAATCAGCAGCACAGAGGGATAAGGGAGTCCTTACAAAAATCAGCAGCACAGAGGGATTAGGGTGTCTACAGAAATCAGGCGCACACAGGGATTAGGGAGTCCTTACAGAAATCAGCAACACAGAGGGATAAGCGAGTCCTTACAATAATCTGCAGCACAGAGGGATAAGGGAGTCCTTACAATAATATGCAGCACAGAGGGATAAGGGAGTCCTTACAGACATCTGCAGCACAGAGGGATTAGGGAGTCCTTACAATAATCAGCAGCACAGAGGGATTAGGGAGTCCTTACAATAATCTGCAGCACAGAGGGATAAGGGAGTCTTTACAATAATCAGCAGCACAGAGGGAGTAGGGAGTCCGTACAGACATCAGCATCACAGAGGGATTAGGGAGTCCTTACAGTAATATGCAGCACAGAGGGATTAGGGAGTCGTCACAAAAATCAGAAGCACAGAGGGATTAGGGAGTCCTTACAGAAATCAGCAGCAGAGAGGGAGTATGGCGTCCTTAACAGAAATCAGCCGCACAGAGAGATTAGTGCGTCATTACACTAATCAACCGCACAGTGGGATTAGGGATTCAGCACAGAATTCTGCAGAACAGAGGGATGAGGTAGTCCACACAGAAATCTGCAGAACAAAGGGAGTAGGGTGTCCTTACAGAAATCAGCAGCACAGAGGGATTAGGGAGTCCTTAAAATGATCAGCCATACAGAGGGATTAGCGAGTCCTTACAGAAATCAGCAACACAGAGGGATAAGGGAGTCCTTACAGAAATCAGCAACACAGAGGGATTAGGGAGTCCTTAAAATGATCAGCCATACAGAGGGATTAGCGAGTCCTTACAGAAATCAGCAACACAGAGGGATAAGGGAGTCCTTACAGAAATCAGCAGCACAGAGGGATTAGGGAGTCCTTACAGAAATCATCAACACAGAGGGATTAGGGAGTCCTTACAGAAATCAGCAACACAGAGGGATTAGCGAGTCCTTTCAGAAATCAGCAACACAGAGGGATAAGGGAGTCTTTACAGAAATCAGCAGCACAGAGGGATTAGGGAGTCCTTACAGAAATCATCAACACAGAGGGATTAGGGAGTCCTTACAGAAATCAGCAACACAGAGGGATTAGCGAGTCCTTACAGAAATCAGCAACACAGAGGGATAAGGGAGTCCTTACAGAAATCTGCAGCACAGAGGGATTGTGGCGTCCTTACAATAATCTGCAGCACAGAGGGATAAGGGAGTCCTTACAGTCATCAGCAGCACAGAGGGATAAGGGAGGCCTTACAATAATCAGCAGCACAGAGGGATTAAGGAGTCCTTACAAGAATCTGCCGCACCGAGGGATTAGGGAGTCCATTCGGAAATCAGCTGCACAGAGTGATTAGGGAGTCCTTACAAGAATCTGCAGCACCGAGGGATTACGTTGTCCTTACAATAATCTGCATCACAGAGGGATAAGGGAGTCCTTACAATAATCAGCAGCACAGAGGGATTAGGGAGTCCTTACAGACATGAGCAGCACAGAGGGATCAGGGAGTCCTTACAGTAATATGCAGCACAGAGGGATTAGGGAGTCGTCACAAAAATCAGCAGCGCAGAGGGATTAGGGCGTCCTTACAGAAATCAGCCGCACAGAGGGATTAGGGAGTCCTTACATAAACCAGCCGCACAGAGGGATTAGGGCGTCCTTAATATAATCAGCAGCACAGAGGGATAAGGGAGTCCTTACAATAATCAGCAGCACAGAGGGATTAAGGAGTCCTTACAAGAATCTGCAGCATAGAAGGATTAGGGAGTCCTTACAGAAATCAGCAGCACAGAGGGATTCGGGAGTCGACACAAAAATCAGCAGCACAGAGGGATTAGGGAGTCCTTACAGAAATCAGCAGCACAGAGGGATTAGGGAGTCTTTACAGAAATCCACAGCACAGAGGGATTAGGGAGTCCTTACAGAAATCAGCAGTACAGAGGGATCAGGGAGTCCTTACAGAAATCAGCAGCACAGAGGGATTAGGGAGTCCTTACAGAAATCAGCTGCACAGAGGGATTAGGGAGTCCATAAGACCATAAGACCATAAGACATAGGAGTGGAAGTAAGGCCATTCGGCCCATCGAGTCCACTCCACCATTCAATCATGGCTGATGCGCATTTCAGCTCCACTTACCAGCGTTCTCCCCGTAGCCCTTAATTCCTCTAGACAACAAGAACCTATCAATCTCGGCCTTGAAGACATTTAGCGTCCCGGCTTCCACTGCACTCCGTGGCAATGAATTCCACAGGCCCACCACTCTCTGGCTGAAGCAAAATCTCTGCATTTCTGTTCTGAAATGACCCCCTCTAATTCTAAGGCTGTGTCCACGGGTCCTAGTCTCCTCGCCTAACAGAAACAATTTCCTAGCGTCCACCTTTTCAAAGCCATGTATTATTTTGTACGTCTCTATTAGATCTCCCCTTAATCTTCTAAACTCCAACGAATACAATCCCAGTATCCTCAGCCGTTCCTCATATGCTAGACCTGTCATTCCAGGGATCATCCGTGTGAATCTCCGCTGGACACGTTCCAGTGCCAGTATGTCCTTCCTGAGGTGTGGGGACTAAAACTGGACACAGTACTCCAAATGGGGCCTAACCAGAGCTTTATAGCGTCTTAGTAGTACATCTCTGCTTTTATATTCCAACCCTCTTGAGATAAGAGACAACATTGCATTCGCTTTCTTAATCACAGACTCAACCTGCATGTTTACCTTTAGAGAATCCTCGACTAGCACTCCCAGATCCCTTTGTGCTTTGGCTTTATTAAGTTTCTCACCATTTAGAAAGTAGTCCATGCTTTTATTCTTTTTGCCAAAGTGCAAGACCTCGCACTTGCTCACGTTAAATTCCATCAGCCATTTCCTGGACCACTCTCCCAAACTGTCTAGATCCTTCTGTAGCCTCCCCACTTCCACAGTACTACCTGCCTGTCCACCTAACTTCGTATCATCGGCAAACTTCGCTTGAATGCCCCCGGTTCCCTCATCCAAATCATTAATATATAATGCGAACAGCTGTGGCCCCAACACTGAACCCTGCGGGACACCGCTCGTCACCGGCTGCCATTCTGAAAAAGAACCTTTTATCCCAACTCTCTGCCTTCTGTTAGATAGCCAATCCTCAATCCATCCCAGCAGCTCACCTCGAACACCATGGGCCCTCACCTTGCTCAGCAGCCTCCCGTGTGGCACCTTATCAAAGGCCTTTTGAAAGTCCAGATAGACCACATCCACTGGGTTTCCCTGGTCTAACCTACTTGTTACCTCTTCAAAAAATTCCAACAGGTTTGTCAGGCATGACCTCCCTTTACTAAATCCATGTTGACTTGTTCTAATCAGACTCTGCTCTTCCAAGAATTTAGAAACCTCATCCTTAATGATGGATTCTAGAATTTTACCAACAACCGAGGTTAAGCTGATTGGCCTATAATTTTCCATCTTTTGCCTTGATCCTTTCTTGAACAAGGGGGTTACTACAGCCATCTTCCAATCATCCGGGACCTTTCCTGACTCCAGTGACTCTTGAAAGATCTCAACCAATGCCTCTGCTATTTCCTCAGCAACCTCTCTCAGAACTCTAGGGTGTATCCCATCGGGGCCAGGAGATTTATCAATTTTAAGACTTTTTAACTTTTCTAGCACTATCTCTTTCGTAATGGCAACCATACTCAACTCAGCCCCGTGACACCCTTTAATTTTTGGGATATTACTCATGTCTTCCACTGTGAAAACTGACGCAAAGTACTTGTTAAGTTCTCCTGCTATTTCCTTATCTCCCATCACTAGGCTCCCTGCATCAGTTTGAAGTGGCCCAATGTCTACTTTTGCCTGTCGTTTGTTTCTTATGTACTGAAAGAAACTTTTACTATTATTTCTAATATTACTGGCTAGCCTACCTTCATATTTGATCCTCTCATTTCTTATTACACTC
Organism: Chiloscyllium punctatum; assembly: GCF_047496795.1. Lineage (NCBI taxonomy): Eukaryota > Metazoa > Chordata > Chondrichthyes > Orectolobiformes > Hemiscylliidae > Chiloscyllium > Chiloscyllium punctatum. The sequence continues at coordinate 71,009,093 of NC_092756.1, read as the reverse complement.
TTTGTTATCCTCTGTTGGCTTTTGTATCCTTCCCAATCTTCTGATTTCCCACTGTTCTTAGCCACTTTATAGGATCTCTCTTTTTCTTTAATACATTTCCTGACTTCCTTTGTCAGCCAAGGTTGTCTAATCCCTCCCCGGTTAATCTTTCTTTTCTTGGGAATGAACCTCTGTACAGTGTCCTCAATTATACCTGCCATTTTTGCTCTACTGTCTTCCCGGTTAGCCTCTGCTTCCAGTCTATTTTAGTCAGTTCCTCTCTCATGCCCTCATAATTACCTTCATTCAACTGTAACACCATTACATCAGATTTTGCCTTCTCCCTTTCAAACTGCAGACTGAACTCTACCATATTATGGTCGCTACTTCCTAAGGGTTCCCTTACTTCAAGATCTTTTATAGAGTCTGGTTCATTGCAAAGCACTAAGTCCAGAATAGCCTGCTCTCTTGTGGGCTCCATAACAGAAATCAGCAGCACAGAGGGGTTCGGGAGTCCTTACAGAAATCAGCAGCTCAGAGGGATTAGGGAGTCCTTACAGAAATCGGCAGCACAGAGGGAGTAGGGAGTCCTTACAGAAATCAGCAACACAGAGGGATTAAGGAGTCCTGACAGAAATCAGCAGCACAGAGGGAGTAGGGAGTCCTTACAGAAATCTGCAACACAGAGGGATGAGGGAGTCCTTCCAGAAATCAGCAGCACAGAGGGATTAGGGAGTCCTTAACATAATCAGCCGCACAGAGAGATTAGTGAGTCATTACAATAATCAACCGCACAGTGGGATTAGGGATTCCACACAGAAATCTGCAGAACAGAGGGATGAGGGAGTCCACACAGAAATCTGCAGAACAGAGGGAGTAGGGTGTCCTTACAGAAATCAGCAGCACAGAGGGATTAGCGATTCCTTAAAGTAATCAGCCATACAGAGGGATTAGGGAGTCCTTACAGAAATCAGCAGCACACAGGGATTAGGGCGTCCTTACAAAATCAGCCACACAGAGGGATCAGGGAGTCCATACAGTAATATGCATCACAGAGGGATTAGGGAGTCGTCACAAAAATCAGCAGCACAGAGGGATTAGGGAGTCCTTACAAAAATCTGCAGTGCAGAGGGATTAGGGAGTCCTTACAATAATCAGCAGCACAGAGGGTTTAGGGAGTCCTTACAGAAATCAGCGTCATAGAGGGATGAGGGAGTCCTTTCAGAAGTCTGCAGCACAGAGGGATTAGGGAATCCTTAGAATAATCTGCAGCACAGAGGGATTAGGGAGTCCTTACAATAATCAGCCGCACAGAGGGATTAGGGATTCCTTAAAATAATCTGCCGCACAGACGGATTAGGGAGTCCTTAAAGAAATCTGCAGCACAGAGGGATTAGGGAGTCCTTACAATAATCTGCAGCACAGAGGGATTAGGGAGTCCTTACAATAATCAGCATCACAGAGGGATTAGGGAGTCCTTACAGAAATCAGCAACACAGAGGGATTACGGAGTCCTTACAATAATCAGCAGCACAGAGGGATTAGGGAGTCCTTACAGAAATCAGCAACAGAGAGGGATGAGGGAGTCCTTACAGAAATCAGCTGAACAAAGGCATTAGGGAGTCCTTACAGAAATCAGCAACACAGAGGGATTAGGGAGTCCTTACAGAAATCAGCAGCACAGAGGGATTAGGGAGTCCTTACAGAAATCTGCAGCACAGAGGGATTAGGGAGTCCTTACAATAATCAGCAGCCCAGAGGGATTAGGGAGTCCTTACAATAATCAGCATCACAGAGGGATTAGGGAGTCCTTACAGAAATCAGCAACACCGAGGGATTAGGGTGTCCTTACAGAAATCAGCAGCACAGAGGGATTAGGGAGTCCTTACAGAAATCGACAGCACAGAGCGATTAGGGAGTCCTGACAGAAATCGGGAGCACAGAGGGATTAGGGAGTCTTTAGAGAAATCAGCAGCACCGAGGGATTAGGGAGTCCTTACAGAATTCAGCAGCACGGAGCGATTAGGGTGTCCTTACAAAAATCGGGAGCATAGAGGGATTAGGGTGTCCTTCCAGAAATCAGCAGCACAGAGTGATTAGGGAGTCCTTACAGAAATCAGTAGCACAGAGGGATTAGGGAGTCCTTACAGAAATCTGCAGCACAGAGTGATTAGGGTGTCCTTACAGAAATCAGCAGCACAGAGGAATTAGGGAGTCCTTACAGAAATCAGCAGCACAGAGGGATTAGGGAATCCTTACAGAAATCAGCAGCACAGAGTGATTAGGGAGTCCTTACAGAAATCAGCAGCACAGAATGATTAGGGAGTCCTTACAGAAATCAGCAGCACAGAGGGATTAGGGAGTCCTTACAAAAATCGGCAGCACAGACGGATTAGGGAGTCCTTACAATAATCAGCAGCACAGAGGGATTAGGGAGTCCTTACAGAAATCAGCAGCACAGAATGATTAGGGAGTCCTTACAAAAATCGGCAGCACAGAGGGATAAGGGAGTCCTTACAATAATCAGCAGCACAGAGGGATTAGGGAGTCCTTACAGAATTCAGCAGCACAGAGGGATTAGGGAGTCCTTACAAAAATCGGCAGCACAGACGGATTAGGGAGTCCTTACAGAAATCAGCTGCACAGAGGGATTAGGGCGTCCTTACAATAATCAGCAGCACAGAGGGATTAGGGAGTCCTTACAATAATCAGCAGCACAGAGGGATAAGGGAGTCCTTACAATAATCAGCAACACAGAGTGATTAGGGAGTCATCACAAAAATCCACAACACAGAGGGATTAGGGAGTCCTCACAGAAATCAGCAGCAGAGAGGGATTATGGCGTCCTTAACAGAAGTCAGCCGCACAGAGAGATTAGTGTGTCATTACACTAATCAACCGCACAGTCGGATTAGGGATTCCACACAGAATTCTGCAGAACAGAGGGATGAGGGCGTCCACACAGAAATCTGCAGAACAAAGGGAGTAGGGTGTCTTTACAGAAATCAGCAGCACAGAGGGATTAGGGAGTCCTTACAGAAATCAGCAGCACAGAGGGAATAGGGAGTCCTTACAGAAATCAGCAGCACAGAGGGATTAGGGAGTCCTTACAGAAATCGGAAGCAGACAGGGATTAGGGAGTCCTTACAGAAATCAGCAGCACAGAGGGATTAGGGAGTCCTTCCAGAAATCATCAGCACAGAGGGATTAGGGAGTCCTTACAGAAATCGGAAGCAGACAGGGATTAGGGAGTCTTTACAGAAATCAGCAGCACAGAGGGATTAGGGAGTCCTTACAGAAATCAGCAGCACAGAGGGATTAGGGAGTCCTTACAGAAATCGGAAGCAGAGAGGGATTAGGGAGTCCTTACAGAAATCAGCAACACAGAGGTATTAGGGAGTCCTTACAGAAATCAGCCACACAGAGGGATTAGGGCGTCTTTACAGAAATCGGCAGCACAGAGGGATTAGGGAGTCCTTACAGAAGTCGGCAGCACAGAGGGATTAGGGAGTCCTTACAGAAATCAGCAACACAGAGGGATTAGGGAGTCCTTACAATAATCTGCAGCACAGAGTGATTAGGGAGTCCTTACAGAAATCAGCAGCACAGAGGGATTAGGGAGTCTTTACAGAAATCAGCAGCACAGAGGGATTGGGGTGTCCTTACAGAAATCAGCAGCACAGAGGGATTAGGGAGTCCTTTCAGAAATCAGTAGCACAGATTGATTAGGGAGTCCTTACAAGAATGTGCAGCACAGGGTGATTAGGGAGTCCTTACATAAATCAGGCGCACAGAGGGATTATGGCATCCTTGTAATAATCTGCATCACAGGGGGATTAGGGAGTCCTTACAATAATCTGCAGCACAGGGTGATCAGGGAGTCCTTACAGAAATCTGCAGCACAGAGGAATTAGGGCGTCCTTAAAAAAATCAGGCGCACAGAGGGATTAGGGAGTCCTTACAGAAATCTGCAGCACATAGGGATTAGGGAATCCTTACAGAAATCAGCAGCACAGAGGGATTAGGGAGTCCTTACAATAATCTGCAGCACAGAGGGATTAGGGCTTCCTTACAGTAATATGCAGCACAGAGGGATTAGGGAGTCGTCACAAAAATCAGAAGCACAGAGGGGTTAGGGAGTACTTACAGAAATCAGCAGCACAGAGGGATTAGGGAGTCCTTACAGAAATCAGCAGCACAGAGGGATGAGGGAGTCCTTACAGAAATCAGCAGCACAGAGGGAGTAGGGAGTCCTTACAGAAATCAGCAGCACAGAGGGATTAGGGAGTCCTTACAGAAATCAGCAACACAGAGGGATTAGAGAGTCCTTACAGAAATTAGCAGCACAGAGGGATGAGGGAGTCCTTACAGAAATCAGCAGCACAGAGGGATGAGGGAGTCCTTACAGAAATCAGCAGCACAGAGGGATGAGGGAGTCCTTACAGAAATCAGCAGCACAGAGGGAGTAGGGAGTCCTTACAGAAATCAGCAGCACAGAGGGATTAGGGAGTCCTTACAGAAATCAGCAACACAGAGGGATTAGGGAGTCCTTACAGAAATCTGCAGCACAGAGGGGTTAGGGAGTCCTTACAGAAATCAGCAGCACAGAGGGATTAGGGAGTCCTTACAGAAATCAGCAGCACAGAGGGAGTAGGGAGTCCTTACAGAAATCAGCAGCACAGAGGGATCAGGGAGTCCTTACAATAATCTGCAGCACAGGGGGATCAGGGAGTCCTTACAGAAATCTGCAGAACAGAGGGATTAGGGAGTCCTTAAAAAAATCAGCCGCACAGAGGGATTAGGGAGTCCTTACAGTAATCAGCAGCACAGAGTGATTCGGGAGTCCTTACAGAAATCAGCAGCACAGAGCGATTAGGGCGTCCTTGCAATAATCAGCAGCACAGAGGGATTAAGGAGTCCTTACAATAATCTGCAGCACCGAGGGATTAGGGAGTCCTTACAGAAATCAGCCGCACAGAGGGATTATGGCGTACTTTCAATAATCTGTAGCACCGAGGGATTAGGGAGTCTTTACAGAAATCAGGAGCACAGAGGGATTAGAGAGTCCTTAAAATGATCGGTTGCACTGTGGGATTATGGAGTCCTTTTGGAAATCAGCCGCACAGAGGGATTATGGCGTACTTTCAATAATCTGTAGCACCGAGGGATTAGGGAGTCCTTACAGAAATCAGCAGTACTCAGGGATTAGAGAGTCCTTACAGAAATCAGCAGCACAGAGGGATTAGGGAGTCCTTACAGAAATCAGCAGCACAGAGGGATTAGGGCGTCCTTACAGAAATCAGCAGCACAGAGGGATTAGGGCGTCCTTACAGAAATCAGCAGCACAGAGGGATTAGGGAGTCCTTACGGTAAAAATCAACTGAGGGCCACAGTCTCTCAGAATTGCAAAGGACCCACTCTGTACTACATCCTCAGGAGAATTCATACTCTCAACAAACAGTATTTCAATTCCATCTTAAACATCAAAAACTGTAAGTCCAACAAACTTTTATCCACCCACCTCCATAACCAGCGCTCCTCAAACATTCCAGAAGATTCCCCTGGCCTCGGAAACGCCATTAGCCATGCGGCTGATGCAGCTACCACCCCCACGCTGATTGATGATGTCACTTCCGCCCACATCATGGCCACTCCCACAGCCACTTCCGGCCCTCACATCATCGCTGATGCCACATGCTCAGTGACTCCCTCCATCCCTACTGCCATGATCACCACCACCTCCACCCCCCACCAGCGCCACTCACCTGCATTCTGCTGACACGCCCCCCACAGACCCCACTGTCACTATCCCCACACCCCAGAACCCCGAGGGCAACATCACCCCTGCTCATGCCTCCACCCCCATTCCCCCCACCATCACACCTACTCCAGGTACTGGCTCCGACCCCACTCCCAGCTCCACACCCACACCAGATCCCAGCTCCCGGCCCTGCTGAGTCTTCACCATCCCTCCAGACCTCCCACTCACTGAGGACGAACGATCAGTCCTCAGCAAAGGACTCACCTTCATCCCCCTCCGTCCACGCATCAATGAATTTAATACACGACGTGACATCGAACAATTCTTCCGTCGCCTCCGCCTCCGAGCTTACTTTCACAATCAGGACTCCCGCCCACCTTCCGAGGACCCCTTCGCCCACCTCCAACACACTGCATCCACCTGGACACCCCGCGCTGGCCTATTACCTGCCCTCGACCTCTTCATTTCCAACTGCCGCCGGGACATTAACCGCCTCAACCTGTCTACCTCCCTCCCCCACTCCAACCTCTTGCCCTCACAACGCGCAGCCCTCCAATCCCTCTGCTCCAATCCCAACCTCACCATCAAGCCAGCAGATAAAGGGGGCGCAGTGGTAGTCTGGCGCACTGACCTCTACACCGCTGAAGCCAAATGCCAACTCGAGGAGACCTCTTCCTACTGCCCCCTCGACCATGACCCCACCCCCCATCACCAAACCATCATCTCCCAGACCATACCGAACCTCATCACCTCAGGAGATCTCCCACCCACAGCTTCCCACCTCATAGTCCAGGAACCCCGCACTGCCCGGTTCTACCTCCTTCCCAAGATCCACAAGCCCGACCACCCTGGCCGACCCATTGTCTCAGCATGCTCCTGCCCCACTGAACTCATCTCTACCTACCTCGACACTGTCCTATCCCCCCTAGTCCAGGAACTCCCCACATACGTTCGAGACACCACCCACGCCCTCCACCTCCTCCAAGACTTCCGTTTCCCTGGCCCCCAACGCCTTATCTTCACCATGGATATCCAATCCCTCTACACCTCCATTCGCCATGACCAGGGCCTCCAAGCCCTCCGTTTTTCCCTCTCCAGACGTCCCCAACAGTACCCTTCCACCGACACTCTCATTCGTTTGGCCGAACTGGTCCTCACCCTTAACAATTTCTCCTTTGAAACCTCCCACTTCCTCCAGACCAATGGCGTAGCCATGGGCACACGTATGGGCCCCAGCTATGCCTGTCTCTTTGTCGGCTACGTAGAACAATTGATCTTCCGTAATTACACCGACACCACTCCCCACCTCTTCCTCCGCTACATTGATGACTGCATTGGCGCCACCTCGTGCTCCCGCGAGGAGGTTGAGCAATTCATCAACTTCACCAACACATTCCACCCTGACCTTAAATTTACCTGGACTATCTCTGACACCTCGCTCCCCTTCCTGGACCTCTCCATCTCCATTAGTGACGACCGACTTGACACTGACATTTTTTACAAACCCACCGACTCCCACAGCTACCTGGATTACACCTCTTCCCACCCTATCTCTTGCAAAAATGCCATCCCGTATTCCCAATTTCTCCGCCTCCGCTGTATCTGCTCCCAGGAGGACCAGTTCCACCACAGAACACACCAGATGGCCTCCTTCTTTAGAGACCGCAATTTCCCTTCCCACGTGGTTAAAGATGCCCTCCAACGCATCTCGTCCACATCCCGCACCTCCGCCCTCAGACCCCACCCCTCCCACCGAAACAAGGACAGAATGCCCCTGGTGCTCACCTTCCACCCTACAAACCTTCGCATCAACCAAATCATCCACCGACATTTCCGCCGCCTCCAAAAAGACCCCACCACCAGGGATATATTTCCCTCCCCACCCCTTTCCGCCTTCCGCAAAGACCAATCCCTCCGTGACTACCTGGTCAGGTCCACAACCCCCCTACGACCCACCCTCCCGTCCTGGCACTTTCCCCTGCCACCGCAGGAACTGTAAAACCTGCGCCCACACCTTCTCCCTCACCTCTATCCAAGGCCCTAAAGGAGCCTTCCACATCCATCAAAGTTTCACCTGCACATCCACCAATATCATTTATTGTATCCGTTGCTCCCGATGTGGTCTCCTCTACATTGGGGAGACTGGGCGCCTCCTAGCAGAGCGCTTTAGGGAACATCTCCGAGACACCCGCACCAATCAACCACACCGCCCCGTGGCCCAACATTTCAACTCCCCCTCCCACTCTGCCGAGGACATGGAGGTCCTGGGCCTCCTTCACCGCCGCTCCCTCACCACCAGACGCCTGGAGGAAGAACGCCTCATCTTCCGCCTCGGAACACTTCAACCCCAGGGCATCAATGTGGACTTCAACAGCTTCCTCATTTCCCCTTCCCCCACCTCATCCTAGTTTCAAACTTCCAGCTCAGTTACTGTCTCCTTGACTTGTCCGGACTTGTCCGACCTGCCTATCTCCTTTTCCACCTATCCACTCCACCCTCTCCTCCTTGACCTATCACCTTCATCTCCTCCCCCACTCAACCATTGTACTCTATGCTACTCTCTCCCCACCCCCACCCTCCTCTAGCTTATCTCTCCACGCTTCAGGCTCACTGCCTTTATTCCTGATGAAGGGCTTTTGCCCGAAACGTCGATTTCGCTGCTCGTTGGATGCTGCCTGAACTGCTGTGCTCTTCCAGTACCACTAATCGAGTCCTTACAGAAATCTGCAGCATAGAGGGAGTAGGGAGTCCTTACAGAAATCGGAAGCAGAGAGGGATTAGGGTGTCTACAGAAATCAGGCGCACACAGGGATTAGGGAGTCCTTACAGAAATCAGCAACACAGAGGGAGTAGGGAGTCCTTACAATAATCTGCAGCACAGGGGGATTAGGGAGTCCTTACAAAAATCGGCAGCACAGAGGGATTAGGGAGTCCTAACAGAAATCAGCAGCACAGAGGGATAAGGGAGTCCTTACAAAAATCAGCAGCACAGAGGGATTAGGGTGTCTACAGAAATCAGGCGCACACAGGGATTAGGGAGTCCTTACAGAAATCAGCAACACAGAGGGATAAGCGAGTCCTTACAATAATCTGCAGCACAGAGGGATAAGGGAGTCCTTACAATAATATGCAGCACAGAGGGATAAGGGAGTCCTTACAGACATCTGCAGCACAGAGGGATTAGGGAGTCCTTACAATAATCAGCAGCACAGAGGGATTAGGGAGTCCTTACAATAATCTGCAGCACAGAGGGATAAGGGAGTCTTTACAATAATCAGCAGCACAGAGGGAGTAGGGAGTCCGTACAGACATCAGCATCACAGAGGGATTAGGGAGTCCTTACAGTAATATGCAGCACAGAGGGATTAGGGAGTCGTCACAAAAATCAGAAGCACAGAGGGATTAGGGAGTCCTTACAGAAATCAGCAGCAGAGAGGGAGTATGGCGTCCTTAACAGAAATCAGCCGCACAGAGAGATTAGTGCGTCATTACACTAATCAACCGCACAGTGGGATTAGGGATTCAGCACAGAATTCTGCAGAACAGAGGGATGAGGTAGTCCACACAGAAATCTGCAGAACAAAGGGAGTAGGGTGTCCTTACAGAAATCAGCAGCACAGAGGGATTAGGGAGTCCTTAAAATGATCAGCCATACAGAGGGATTAGCGAGTCCTTACAGAAATCAGCAACACAGAGGGATAAGGGAGTCCTTACAGAAATCAGCAACACAGAGGGATTAGGGAGTCCTTAAAATGATCAGCCATACAGAGGGATTAGCGAGTCCTTACAGAAATCAGCAACACAGAGGGATAAGGGAGTCCTTACAGAAATCAGCAGCACAGAGGGATTAGGGAGTCCTTACAGAAATCATCAACACAGAGGGATTAGGGAGTCCTTACAGAAATCAGCAACACAGAGGGATTAGCGAGTCCTTTCAGAAATCAGCAACACAGAGGGATAAGGGAGTCTTTACAGAAATCAGCAGCACAGAGGGATTAGGGAGTCCTTACAGAAATCATCAACACAGAGGGATTAGGGAGTCCTTACAGAAATCAGCAACACAGAGGGATTAGCGAGTCCTTACAGAAATCAGCAACACAGAGGGATAAGGGAGTCCTTACAGAAATCTGCAGCACAGAGGGATTGTGGCGTCCTTACAATAATCTGCAGCACAGAGGGATAAGGGAGTCCTTACAGTCATCAGCAGCACAGAGGGATAAGGGAGGCCTTACAATAATCAGCAGCACAGAGGGATTAAGGAGTCCTTACAAGAATCTGCCGCACCGAGGGATTAGGGAGTCCATTCGGAAATCAGCTGCACAGAGTGATTAGGGAGTCCTTACAAGAATCTGCAGCACCGAGGGATTACGTTGTCCTTACAATAATCTGCATCACAGAGGGATAAGGGAGTCCTTACAATAATCAGCAGCACAGAGGGATTAGGGAGTCCTTACAGACATGAGCAGCACAGAGGGATCAGGGAGTCCTTACAGTAATATGCAGCACAGAGGGATTAGGGAGTCGTCACAAAAATCAGCAGCGCAGAGGGATTAGGGCGTCCTTACAGAAATCAGCCGCACAGAGGGATTAGGGAGTCCTTACATAAACCAGCCGCACAGAGGGATTAGGGCGTCCTTAATATAATCAGCAGCACAGAGGGATAAGGGAGTCCTTACAATAATCAGCAGCACAGAGGGATTAAGGAGTCCTTACAAGAATCTGCAGCATAGAAGGATTAGGGAGTCCTTACAGAAATCAGCAGCACAGAGGGATTCGGGAGTCGACACAAAAATCAGCAGCACAGAGGGATTAGGGAGTCCTTACAGAAATCAGCAGCACAGAGGGATTAGGGAGTCTTTACAGAAATCCACAGCACAGAGGGATTAGGGAGTCCTTACAGAAATCAGCAGTACAGAGGGATCAGGGAGTCCTTACAGAAATCAGCAGCACAGAGGGATTAGGGAGTCCTTACAGAAATCAGCTGCACAGAGGGATTAGGGAGTCCATAAGACCATAAGACCATAAGACATAGGAGTGGAAGTAAGGCCATTCGGCCCATCGAGTCCACTCCACCATTCAATCATGGCTGATGCGCATTTCAGCTCCACTTACCAGCGTTCTCCCCGTAGCCCTTAATTCCTCTAGACAACAAGAACCTATCAATCTCGGCCTTGAAGACATTTAGCGTCCCGGCTTCCACTGCACTCCGTGGCAATGAATTCCACAGGCCCACCACTCTCTGGCTGAAGCAAAATCTCTGCATTTCTGTTCTGAAATGACCCCCTCTAATTCTAAGGCTGTGTCCACGGGTCCTAGTCTCCTCGCCTAACAGAAACAATTTCCTAGCGTCCACCTTTTCAAAGCCATGTATTATTTTGTACGTCTCTATTAGATCTCCCCTTAATCTTCTAAACTCCAACGAATACAATCCCAGTATCCTCAGCCGTTCCTCATATGCTAGACCTGTCATTCCAGGGATCATCCGTGTGAATCTCCGCTGGACACGTTCCAGTGCCAGTATGTCCTTCCTGAGGTGTGGGGACTAAAACTGGACACAGTACTCCAAATGGGGCCTAACCAGAGCTTTATAGCGTCTTAGTAGTACATCTCTGCTTTTATATTCCAACCCTCTTGAGATAAGAGACAACATTGCATTCGCTTTCTTAATCACAGACTCAACCTGCATGTTTACCTTTAGAGAATCCTCGACTAGCACTCCCAGATCCCTTTGTGCTTTGGCTTTATTAAGTTTCTCACCATTTAGAAAGTAGTCCATGCTTTTATTCTTTTTGCCAAAGTGCAAGACCTCGCACTTGCTCACGTTAAATTCCATCAGCCATTTCCTGGACCACTCTCCCAAACTGTCTAGATCCTTCTGTAGCCTCCCCACTTCCACAGTACTACCTGCCTGTCCACCTAACTTCGTATCATCGGCAAACTTCGCTTGAATGCCCCCGGTTCCCTCATCCAAATCATTAATATATAATGCGAACAGCTGTGGCCCCAACACTGAACCCTGCGGGACACCGCTCGTCACCGGCTGCCATTCTGAAAAAGAACCTTTTATCCCAACTCTCTGCCTTCTGTTAGATAGCCAATCCTCAATCCATCCCAGCAGCTCACCTCGAACACCATGGGCCCTCACCTTGCTCAGCAGCCTCCCGTGTGGCACCTTATCAAAGGCCTTTTGAAAGTCCAGATAGACCACATCCACTGGGTTTCCCTGGTCTAACCTACTTGTTACCTCTTCAAAAAATTCCAACAGGTTTGTCAGGCATGACCTCCCTTTACTAAATCCATGTTGACTTGTTCTAATCAGACTCTGCTCTTCCAAGAATTTAGAAACCTCATCCTTAATGATGGATTCTAGAATTTTACCAACAACCGAGGTTAAGCTGATTGGCCTATAATTTTCCATCTTTTGCCTTGATCCTTTCTTGAACAAGGGGGTTACTACAGCCATCTTCCAATCATCCGGGACCTTTCCTGACTCCAGTGACTCTTGAAAGATCTCAACCAATGCCTCTGCTATTTCCTCAGCAACCTCTCTCAGAACTCTAGGGTGTATCCCATCGGGGCCAGGAGATTTATCAATTTTAAGACTTTTTAACTTTTCTAGCACTATCTCTTTCGTAATGGCAACCATACTCAACTCAGCCCCGTGACACCCTTTAATTTTTGGGATATTACTCATGTCTTCCACTGTGAAAACTGACGCAAAGTACTTGTTAAGTTCTCCTGCTATTTCCTTATCTCCCATCACTAGGCTCCCTGCATCAGTTTGAAGTGGCCCAATGTCTACTTTTGCCTGTCGTTTGTTTCTTATGTACTGAAAGAAACTTTTACTATTATTTCTAATATTACTGGCTAGCCTACCTTCATATTTGATCCTCTCATTTCTTATTACACTCTTTGTTATCCTCTGTTGGCTTTTGTATCCTTCCCAATCTTCTGATTTCCCACTGTTCTTAGCCACTTTATAGGATCTCTCTTTTTCTTTAATACATTTCCTGACTTCCTTTGTCAGCCAAGGTTGTCTAATCCCTCCCCGGTTAATCTTTCTTTTCTTGGGAATGAACCTCTGTACAGTGTCCTCAATTATACCTGCCATTTTTGCTCTACTGTCTTCCCGGTTAGCCTCTGCTTCCAGTCTATTTTAGTCAGTTCCTCTCTCATGCCCTCATAATTACCTTCATTCAACTGTAACACCATTACATCAGATTTTGCCTTCTCCCTTTCAAACTGCAGACTGAACTCTACCATATTATGGTCGCTACTTCCTAAGGGTTCCCTTACTTCAAGATCTTTTATAGAGTCTGGTTCATTGCAAAGCACTAAGTCCAGAATAGCCTGCTCTCTTGTGGGCTCCATAACAGAAATCGGCAGCACAGAGGGATTAGGGAGTCCTTACAGAAATCAGCAGCACAGAGGGATTAGGGAGTCTTCACAGAAATCAGCAGCACAGAGGGATTAGGGAGTCCTTACAGAAATCAGCAGCACAGAGGGATTAGGGAGTCTTTACAGAAATCGGCAGCACAGAGGGATTAGGGAGTCCTTACAGAAATCAGCTGCACAGAGGGATTAGGGAGTCCTTACAGAAATCAGCAGCACAGAGCGATTAGGGAGTCCATACAGAAATCAGCGGCACAGAGGGATTAGGGAGTCCTTACAGAAATCAGCAGCACAGAGGGATTAGGGAGTCCTTACAGAAATCGGCAGCACAGAGGGATTAGGGAGTCCTTACAGAAATCTGCAGCACAGAGGGATTAGGGAGTCCTTACAGAAATCAGCAGCACAGAGCGATTAGGGAGTCCATACAGAAATCAGCAGCACAGAGGGATTAGGGAGTCCTTACAGAAATCAGCAGCGCAGAGGGATTAGGGAGTCTTCACAGAAATCAGCAGCACAGAGCGATTAGGGAGTCCATACAGAAATCAGCAGCACAGAGGGATTAGGGAGTCCTTACAGAAATCTGCAGCACAGAGGGATTAGGGAGTCCTTACAGAAATCAGCAGCACAGAGCGATTAGGGAGTTCTTACAGAAATCAGCAGCACAGTGGGATGAGGGAGTCCTTACAGAAATCAGCAACACAGAGGGATTAGGGAGTCTTTACAGAAATCTGCAGCACAGAGGGATTAGGGAGTCCTTACAGAAATCAGCAGCACAGAGGGATTAGGGAGTCCTTACAATAATCAGCAGCACAGAGGGATTAGGGAGTCCTTACAGAAATCTGCAGCACAGAGGGATTGTGGCGTCCTTACAATAATCAGCAGCACAGAGGGATTAGGGAGTCCTTACAGAAATCAGCAGCACAGAGGAATTAAGGCGTCCTTACTGAAATCAGAAGCACAGAGGGATTAGGGTGTCTTTACAATAATCAGCTGCACTGAGAGATTAGGGAGTCCTTAAAGTGATCAGCAATACAGAGGTATTAGGGAGTCCTTACAGAAATCAGCAGCACAGAGGGATTAGGGAGTTCTTACAGAAATCAGGAGCACAGAGGGATCAGGGAGTCCTTACAATAATCAGCAGCACAGAGGGATTAGGGAGTCCTTACACAAATCAGCAGCACAGAGGGATTAGGGAGTCCATACAGAAATCAGCAGCACAGAGGGAGTAGGGAGTCCTTACAGCAATCAGCAGCACAGAGGGATTAGGGAGTCCTTACAGAAATCAGCAGCACAGAGGGATTAGGGAGTCCTTACAGAAATCAGCAGCATAAACGGAATAGGAAGACCTTACAGAAATCAGCAGCACAGAGGGATTAGGGAGTCCTTACAGAAATCAGCCGCACAGAGTGATGAGGGAGTCCTTACAATAATCAGCAGCACAGAGGGATCAGGGAGTCCTTACAATAATCAGCTGCACAGAGGGATTAGGGAGTCCTTACAGAAATCTACAGCACAGAGGGATTAGGGAGTCCTTACAGAAATCAGCAGCACAGAGGGATTAGGGAGTCCTTACAATAATCAGCAGCACAGAGGGATCAGGGAGTCTTTACAATAATCAGCAGCACAGAGGGATTAGGGAGTCCTTACAGAAATCAGCCGCACAGAGTGATTAGGGAGTCCTTACAATAATCTGCAGCACAGAGGGATCAGGGAGTCCTTACAATAATCAGCAGCACAGAGGGATTAGGGAGTCCTTACAGAAATCAGGAGCACAGAGGGATTAGGGAGTCCTGACAGAAATCAGCATCACAGAGGTATGAGGGAGTCCTTACAGAAATCTGCAGCACAGAGGGATTAGGGAGTCCTTACAGAAATCAGCAGCACAGAGGGATTAGGGCGTCCTTACAGAAATCACAAGCACAGAGGGATTAGGGAGTCTTTACAATAATCAGCTGCACAGAGGGATTAGGGAGTCCTTACAGTGATCAGCAATACAGAGGTATTAGGGAGTCCTTACAGAAATCAGCAACACAGAGGGATTAGGGAGTCCTTACAGAAATCAGCAACACAGAGGGATTAGGGAGTCCTTACAGAAATCAGCAACACAGAGGGATTAAGGAGTCCTTACAGAAATCAGCAGCACAGACGGATTAGGGAGTCCTTACAGAAATCAGCAGCACAGAGGGATTAGGGAGTCCTTACAGAAATCAGCAACACAGAGTGATTAGGTCGTTCTTACATCAATCTGCAGCAAAGGGGGATTATGGAGTCCTTACAGAAATCTGCAGCACAGAGGAATTAGGGTGTCCTTACAATAATCTGCAGCACCTAGAGATTAGTGAGTCCTTACAATAATCAGCCGCACAGAGGGATTAGGGACTCCTTACAATAATCAGCTGCACAGAGGGATTAGGGAGTCATACACAAATCAGCAGCACAGAGGGATTAGGGAGTCCTAACAGAAATCAGAAACACAGAGGTATTAGGGATTCCTTACAGAAATCAGCAGCGCAGAAGTATTAGGGAGTCCTTACAGAAATCTGCACCACAGATGGATTAGGGAGTCCTTACAAAATTCAGCAGCACAGAGCGATTAGGGAGTCGTCACAACAATCAGCAGCACTGAGGGATTAGGGAGTCCTTACAGAAATCAGCAGCACAGAGGGATTAGGGAGTCCTTACAGAAATCAGAAGCACAGAGGGATTAGGGTGTCTTTACAATAATCAGCTGCACTGAGAGATTAGGGAGTCCTTAAAGTGATCAGCAATACAGAGGTATTAGGGAGTCCTTACAGAAATCAGCAGCACAGAGGGATTAGGGAGTCCTTACAGAAATCAGGAGCACAGAGGGATCAGGGAGTCCTTACAATAATCAGCAGCACAGAGGGATTAGGGAGTCCTTACAGAAATCACAAGCACAGAGGGATTAGGGAGTCTTTACAATAATCAGCTGTACAGAGAGATTAGGGAGTCCTTACAGTGATCAGCAATACAGAGGTATTAGGGAGTCCTTACAGAAATCAGCAGCACAGAGGGATTAGGGAGTCCTTACAGCAATCAGCAGCACAGAGGGATGAGGGAGTCCTTACAGAAATCAGCAGCACAGAGGGATTAGGGATTCCTTACAGAAATCAGCAGCATAGACGGAATAGGAAGACCTTACAGAAATCAGCAGCACAGAGGGATTAGGGAATCCTTACAGAAATCAGCCGCACAGAGTGATGAGGGAGTCCTTACAATAATCAGCTGCACAGAGGGATTAGGGAGTCCTTCCAATAATCTGCAGCACAGAGGGATTAGGGAGTCCTTACAGAAATCTACAGCACAGAGGGATTAGGGAGTCCTTACAGAAATCAGCAGCACAGAGGGATTAGGGAGACCTTACAATAATCAGCAGCACAGAGGGATCAGGGAGTCCTTACAATAATCAGCAGCACAGAGGGATTAGGGAGTCCTTACAGAAATCAGCCGCACAGAGTGATTAGGGAGTCCTTACAATAATCTGCAACACAGAGGGATCAGGGAGTCCTTACAATAATCAGCAGCACAGAGGGATTAGGGAGTCCTTACAGAAATCAGGAGCACAGAGGGATTAGGGAGTCCTTACAGAAATCAGCATCACAGAGGTATGAGGGAGTCCTTACAGAAATCTGCAGCACAGAGGGATTAGGGAGTCCTTACAGAAATCAGCAGCACAGAGGGATTAGGGCGTCCTTACAGAAATCACAAGCACAGAGGGATTAGGGAGTCTTTACAATAATCAGCTGCACAGAGGGATTAGGGAGTCCTTACAGTGATCAGCAATACAGATGTATTAGGGAGTCCTTACAGAAATCAGGAGCACAGAGGGATTAGGGAGTCCTTACAGAAATCAGGAGCACAGAGGGATTAGGGAGTCCTTACAGAAATCTGCAGCACAGAGGGATTAGGGAGTCCTTACAGAAATCAGCAACACAGAGGGATTAGGGAGTCCTTACAGAAATCAGCAACACAGAGGGATTAGGGAGTCCTTACAGAAATCAGCAACACAGAGGGATTAAGGAGTCCTTACAGAAATCAGCAGCACAGAGTGATGAGGGAGTCCTTACAGAAATCAGCAGCACAGAGGGATTAGGGAGTCCTTACAGAAATCAGCAACACAGAGTGATTAGGTCGTTCTTACATCAATCTGCAGCAAAGGGGGATTATGGAGTCCTTACAGAAATCTGCAGCACAGAGGAATTAGGGTGTCCTTACAATAATCTGCAGCACAGAGAGATTAGTGAGTCCTTACAATAATCAACCGCACAGTGGGATTAGGGATTCCACACAGAAATCTGCAGAAAAGAGGGTGTAGGGTGTCCTTACAGAAATCAGCAGCACAGAGTGATGAGGGAGTCCTTCCAGAAATCAGCTGCACAGAGGGATTAGGGAGTCCTTAGAGAAATCTGCACCACAGATGGATTAGTGAGTCCTTACAGAATTAAGCAGCAGAGAGGTATTAGGGAGTCCTTAAAGAAATCAGCTGCACAGAGTGATCAGGGAGTCCTTACAGAAATCAGCTGCACAGAGTGAGTCGGGAGTCCTTACAGAAATCGGAAGCAGAGAGGGATTAGGGAGTCCCTACAGAAATCAGGCGCACAGAGCGATTAGGGATTCCTTACAATAATCAGCTGCGCAGAGGGATTAGGAAATCCTTACAGAAATCAGCTGCACAGTGGGATTAGGGAGTCTTTACAGAAATCAGCAGCACAGAGGGATTAGGGAGTCCTTACAGAAATCGGCAGTTCTGATGGATTAGGGAGTCCTTCCAGAAATCAGCTGCACAGAGGGATTAGGGAGTCCTTACAGAAATCAGCAGCACAGAGTGATTCGGGAGTCCTTACAGAAATCAGCAACACAGAGGGATTAGCGGGTCCTGACACAAATCAGCAGCACAGAGCGATTAGGGAGTACTTAAAGAAATCAGCAGCACAGAGGGATGAGGGAGTCCTTACAGAAATCTGCAGCACAGAGGGATTAGGGAGTCCTTACAGAAATCAGCAGCACAGAGGGATTAGAGTGTCCTAAAAGAAATCAGCAGGACAGAGGGATTAGGGAGTCCTTCCAGAAATCAGCAGCTCAGAGGGATTAGGGAGTCCTTACAGAAATCAGCCGCACAGAGGGATTAGGGAGTCCTTACAATAATCAGCTGCACAGAGGAATTAGGGAGACCTTACAGAAATCAGCTGCGCAGAGGGATTAGGGAGTCCTTACAGAAATCAGCCGCACAGAGGGATTAGGGAGTCCTTACAGAAATCAGCAGCACAGAGGGATTAGGGAGTCCTTACAGAAATCCGCAGCACAGAGGGACTAGGGAATCCTTACAGAAATCAGCAGCACAGAGGGATTAGGGAGTCCTTACAATAATCAGCCGCACAGAGGGATTAGGGACTCCTTTCAATAATCAGCTGCACAGAGGGATTAGGGAGTCATACACAAATCAGCAGCGCAGAGGGATTAGGGAGTCCTAACAGAAATCAGAAACACAGAGGTATTAGGGATTCCTTACAGAAATCAGCAGCGCAGAGGTATTAGGGAGTCCTTACGGAAATCTGCACCACAGATGGATTAGGGAGTCCTTACAAAATTCAGCAGCACAGAGCGATTAGGGAGTCGTCACAAAAATCAGCAGCACAGAGGGATTAGGGAGTCCTTACAGAAATCTGCAGCACAGAGCGATTAGGGAGTCCTTACAATAATCTGCAGCACAGAGGGATTAGGGAGTCCTTACAGAAATCAGCAGCACAGAGGGATTAGGGAGTCTTTACTGAAATCTGCAGCACAGAGCGATTAGGGTGTCCTTACAATAATCAGCAGACCAGAGGGATTATGGAGTCCTTCCAATAATCTGCAGCACAGAGGCATTAGGGAGTCCTTACAGAAATCAGCAGCACAGAGGCATCAGGGAGTCCTTACAATAATCAGCAGCAAAGAGGGATTATTGAGTCCTTTCAGAAATCCGCAGCACAGAGGGATTAGGGAGTCCTTACAATAATCTGCCGCACAGAGGGATTAGGGAGTCATTACAGAAATCTGCAGCACAGAGCGATTAGGGCGTCCTTACAATAATCTGCAGCACAGAGGGATTATGGCGTATTTTCAATAATTTGCAGCACAGAGGGATTAGGGAGTCCTTACAATAATCAGCCGCACAGAGAGATTAGAGAGTCATTACAATAATCAACCGCACAGTGGGATTAGGGTTTCCACACAGAAATCTGCAGAACATAGGGATGAGGGAGTCATTACAGAAATCTGCAGAACATAGGGAGTAGGGAGTCCTTGCAGAAATCAGCAGCACAGAGGGATTAGGGAGTCCTGAAAATAATCAGACATACAGAGGGATTAGGGAGTCCTTACAGAAATCAGTCGCACAGAGGGATTCGGGAGTCCTTACAGAAATCACCATCTCAGAGGGATTATGGTGTCCTTCCAGAAATCTGCAGCATAGAGGGAGTAGGGAGTCCTCACAGAAATCGGAAGCAGAGAGGGATCAGGGAACCCTTACAGAAATCAGCAGCTCAGAGGGATTAGGGTGTCCTTCCAGAAATCTGCAGCATAGAGGGAGAAGGGAGTCCTCACAGAAATCGGAAGCAGAGAGGGATTAGGGAATCCTTACAGAAATCAGCCGCACAGAGGGTTTAGGGAGTCCTTACAGAAATCGGAAGCAGAGAGGGATTAGGGAATCCTTTCAGAAATCAGCGGCACAGAGGGATTAGGGAGTCCTTACAGAAATCAGCAACACAGAGGGATTAGGGAGTCCTTACAATAATCTGCAGCGCACCGGGGGATTAGGGAGTCCTTACAGAAATCAGCAGCACAGAGGGATTAAGGAGTCCTTACAGAAATCAGCATCTCAGAGGGATTAGGGTGTCCTTCCAGAAGTCTGCAACATAGAGGGAGAAGGTAATCCTTACAAAAATCAGCAACACAGAGGGATTAGGGAGTCCTTACAATAATCTGCAGCGCACAGGGGGATTAGGGAGTCCTTACAGAAATCAGCAGCACAGAGGGATTAAGGAGTCCTTACAGAAATCAGCATCTCAGAGGGATTAGGGTGTCCTTCCAGAAGTCTGCAACATAGAGGGAGAAGGTAATCCTTACAGAAATCGGAAGCAGAGAGGGATTAGGGAGTCTTTACAGAAATCAGCAGCACAGAGGGATTAGGGAGTCCTTTCTGAAATCAGCAGCACAGAGGGATTAGGGAGTCCTTACAGAAATCAGCATCTCAGAGGGATTCGGGAGTCTTTACAGAAATCTGCAGCATAGAGGGATTAGGGAGTCCTTACAGAAATCAGCAGCACAGAGGGATTAGGGAGTCCTTACAGAAAACAGCTGCATAGAGGGATTAGGGAGTCCTTACAGAAATCAGCAGCACAGAGTGATTAGGGAGTCCTTACAGAAAACAGCCGCATAGAGGGATTAGGGAGTCCTTACAGAAATCAGCAGCACAGAGGGATTAGGGAGTCCTTACAGAAATCAGCATCACAGAGGGATCAGGGAGTCCTTACAATAATCAGCAGCACAGAGGGATTAGGGAGTCCTTACAGAAATCAGATGCACAGAGGGATTAGGGAGTCCTTACAGAAAGCAGCAGCACAGAGGGATTAGGGAGTCCTTACAGAAATCAGCAGCACAGAGGGATTAGGGAGTCCTTACAGAAATCAGCAGCACAGAGTGATTAGGGAGTCCTTACAGAAGACAGCCGCATAGAGGGATTAGGGAGTCCTTACAGAAATCAGCAGCACAGAGGGATTAGGGAGTCCTTACAGAAATCAGCATCACAGAGGGATCAGGGAGTCCTTACAATAATCAGCAGCACAGAGGGATTAGGGAGTCCTTACAGAAATCAGATGCACAGAGGGATTAGGGAGTCCTTACAGAAAGCAGCAGCACAGAGGGATTAGGGAGTCCTTACAGAAATCAGCAGCACAGAGGGATTAGGGAGTCCTTACAGAAATCAGCAGCACAGAGGGATTAGGGAGTCCTTACAGAAATCAGCAGCACAGAGGGATTAGGGAGTCCTTCCAGAAATCAGCTGCACAGAGGGATTAGGGAGTCCTTACAGAAATCAGCATCACAGAGGGAGCAGGGAGTCCTTACAGAAATCAGCAGCACAGAGGGATTAGAGAGTCCTTACAGAAATCAGCCACACAGAGGGATTAGGGAGTCCTTCCAGAAATCAGATGCACAGAGGGATTAGGGAATCCTTACAATAATGTGCAGCACAGAGTGATAAGGGAGTCCTTACAGAAATCAGCAACACAGAGGGGTTAGGGTATTCTTAATATAATCAGCCGCACTGAGAGATTAGTGAGTCCTTACAATAATCAGCCGCACAGTGGGATTAGGGATTCCACGCAGAAATCTGCAGAACAGCGGGAGTAGGGTGTCCTTACAGAAATCAGCAGCACAGAGGGATTCAGGAGTCATTACATAAATCAGCAGCACAGAGGGATTAGGGAGTCCTTACAGAAATCAGCAGCGCAGAGGGATTAGGGAGTCCTTTCAGAAATCGGAAGCAGAGAGTGATTAGAGAGTCCTTACACAAATCAGCAGCACAGAGGGATTAGGGAGACCTTACAAAAATCAGCTGCACAGAGGGATTAGGGAGTCCTTACAGAAATCAGCAGCACAGAGGGATTAGTGTGTCCTGACCGAAATCAGCAGCACAGAGGGATTAGGGAGACCTTACAAAAATCAGCTGCACAGAGGGATTAGGGAGTCCTTACAGAAATCAGCAGCACAGAGGGATTAGGGAGACCTTACAAAAATCAGCTGCACAGAGGGATTAGGGAGTCCTTACAGAAATCAGCAGCACAGAGGGATTAGGGAGACCTTACAAAAATCAGCAGCACAGAGGGATTAGGGAGTCCTTACAGAAATCAGCAGCACAGAGGGATTAGGGAGTCCTTACAGAAATCAGCAGCACAGAGGTATTAGGGAGTCCTTACAATAATCAGTTGCACAGAGGGATTAGGGAGTCCTTACAATAATCAGCAGCACAGAGGGATTAGGGTGTCCTTACTATAATTAGCTGCACAGAGGGATTATTGAGTCCTTACAGAAATCAGCAGCACAGAGGGATTAGGGAGTCCTTACAGAAATCAGCAGCACAGAGGGATTAGGAAGTCCTTACAGAAGTCAGCAGCACAGACGGTTTAGGGAGTCCTGACAGAAATCAGCAGCACAGAGGGATTAGGGAGTCCTTACAGAAATCAGCAGCACAGAGGGATTAGGGAGTCTGTACAATAATCAGCAGCACAGAGGGATTAGGGAATCCTTACAGAAATCACCATCTCAGAGGGATTAGGGAGTCCTTCCAGAAATCTGCAGCACAGAGGGATTAGGGAGTCCTGACAGAAATCAGCAGCACAGAGGGATTAGGGTGTCCTTCCAGAAATCTGCAGCATAGATGGAGTAGGTAGTCCTTACAGAAATCAGAAGCAGAGAGGGATTAGGGAGTCCTTACAGAAATCAGCAGCACAGAGGGAATAGGGAGTCCTTACAGAAATCAGCAGCACAGAGGGATTAGGGAGTCCTTACAATAGTCAGCTGCACAGAGCGATTAGGGAGTCCTTACAAAAATCAGCAACACAGAGGGATTAGGGAGTCCTTACAATAATCTGCAGCGCACAGGGGGATTAGGGAGTCCTTACAGAAATCAGCAGCACAGAGGGATTAAGGAGTCCTTACAGAAATCAGCATCTCAGAGGGATTAGGGTGTCCTTCCAGAAGTCTGCAACATAGAGGGAGAAGGTAATCCTTACAGAAATCGGAAGCAGAGAGGGATTAGGGAGTCTTTACAGAAATCAGCAGCACAGAGGGATTAGGGAGTCCTTTCTGAAATCAGCAGCACAGAGGGATTAGGGAGTCCTTACAGAAATCAGCATCTCAGAGGGATTCGGGAGTCTTTACAGAAATCTGCAGCATAGAGGGATTAGGCAGTCCTTACAGAAATCAGATGCACAGAGGGATTAGGGAGTCCTTATAGAAAACAGCCGCATAGAGGGATTAGGGAGTCCTTACAGAAATCAGCAGCACAGAGTGATTAGGGAGTCCTTACAGAAAACAGCCGCATAGAGGGATTAGGGAGTCCTTACAGAAATCAGCAGCACAGAGGGATTAGGGAGTCCTTACAGAAATCAGCATCACAGAGGGATCAGGGAGTCCTTACAATAATCAGCAGCACAGAGGGATTAGGGAGTCCTTACAGAAATCAGATGCACAGAGGGATTAGGGAGTCCTTACAGAAAGCAGCAGCACAGAGGGATTAGGGAGTCCTTACAGAAATCAGCAGCACAGAGGGATTAGGGAGTCCTTACAGAAATCAGCAGCACAGAGGGATTAGGGAGTCCTTACAGAAATCAGCAGCACAGAGGGATTAGGGAGTCCTTCCAGAAATCAGCTGCACAGAGAGATTAGGGAGTCCTTACAGAAATCAGCATCACAGAGGGAGCAGGGAGTCCTTACAGAAATCAGCAGCACAGAGGGATTAGAGAGTCCTTACAGAAATCAGCCACACAGAGGGATTAGGGAGTCCTTCCAGAAATCAGATGCACAGAGGGATTAGGGAATCCTTACAATAATGTGCAGCACAGAGTGATAAGGGAGTCCTTACAGAAATCAGCAACACAGAGGGGTTAGGGTATTCTTAATATAATCAGCCGCACTGAGAGATTAGTGAGTCCTTACAATAATCAGCCGCACAGTGGGATTAGGGATTCCACGCAGAAATCTGCAGAACAGCGGGAGTAGGGTGTCCTTACAGAAATCAGCAGCACAGAGGGATTCAGGAGTCATTACATAAATCAGCAGCACAGAGGGATTAGGGAGTCCTTACAGAAATCAGCAGCGCAGAGGGATTAGGGAGTCCTTTCAGAAATCGGAAGCAGAGAGTGATTAGAGAGTCCTTACACAAATCAGCAGCACAGAGGGATTAGGGAGACCTTACAAAAATCAGCTGCACAGAGGGATTAGGGAGTCCTTACAGAAATCAGCAGCACAGAGGGATTAGTGTGTCCTGACCGAAATCAGCAGCACAGAGGGATTAGGGAGACCTTACAAAAATCAGCTGCACAGAGGGATTAGGGAGTCCTTACAGAAATCAGCAGCACAGAGGGATTAGGGAGACCTTACAAAAATCAGCTGCACAGAGGGATTAGGGAGTCCTTACAGAAATCAGCAGCACAGAGGGATTAGGGAGACCTTACAAAAATCAGCTGCACAGAGGGATTAGGGAGTCCTTACAGAAATCAGCAGCACAGAGGGATTAGGGAGTCCTTACAGAAATCAGCCGTACAGAGGGATTAGGGAGTCCTTACAATAATCAGTTGCACAGAGGGATTAGGGAGTCCTTACAATAATCAGCAGCACAGAGGGATTAGGGTGTCCTTACTATAATTAGCTGCACAGAGGGATTATTGAGTCCTTACAGAAATCAGCAGCACAGAGGGATTAGGGAGTCCTTACAGAAATCAGCAGCACAGAGGGATTAGGAAGTCCTTACAGAAGTCAGCAGCACAGACGGTTTAGGGAGTCCTGACAGAAATCAGCAGCACAGAGGGATTAGGGAGTCCTTACAGAAATCAGCAGCACAGAGGGATTAGGGAGTCTGTACAATAATCAGCAGCACAGAGGGATTAGGGAATCCTTACAGAAATCACCATCTCAGAGGGATTAGGGAGTCCTTCCAGAAATCTGCAGCACAGAGGGATTAGGGAGTCCTGACAGAAATCAGCAGCACAGAGGGATTAGGGTGTCCTTCCAGAAATCTGCAGCATAGATGGAGTAGGTAGTCCTTACAGAAATCAGAAGCAGAGAGGGATTAGGGAGTCCTTACAGAAATCAGCAGCACAGAGGGAATAGGGCGACCTTACAGAAATCAGCCGCACAGAGGGATTAGGGAGTCCTTACAGAAATCAGCAGCAGAGAGGAGTTAGGCAGTCCTTAATATAATCAGCCGCACAGAGAGATTAGTGAGTCATTACAATAATCAATCGCACAGTGGGATTAGGGATTCCACACAGAAATCTGCAGAACAGAGGGTTGAGTGAGTCCACACAGAAATCTGCAGAACAGAGGGAGCAGGGTGTCCTTAAAGAAATCAGCAGCACAGAGGGATTAGGGAGTCCTTAAAATAATCGGCCATACAGAGGGATTGGGGAGTCCTTACAGAAATCAGTAGCACACAGGGATTAGGGAGTCCTTCCAGAAATCTGCAGCACAGAGGGATTAGGGAGTCCTTACAGAAATCAGCAGCACAGAGCGATTAGGGAGTCCATACAGAAATCAGCAGCACAGAGGGATTAGGGAGTCCTTACAGAAATCAGCAGCGCAGAGGGATTAGGGAGTCTTCACAGAAATCAGCAGCACAGAGCGATTAGGGAGTCCATACAGAAATCAGCAGCACAGAGGGATTAGGGAGTCCTTACAGAAATCTGCAGCACAGAGGGATTAGGGAGTCCTTACAGAAATCAGCAGCACAGAGCGATTAGGGAGTTCTTACAGAAATCAGCAGCACAGTGGGATGAGGGAGTCCTTACAGAAATCAGCAACACAGAGGGATTAGGGAGTCTTTACAGAAATCTGCAGCACAGAGGGATTAGGGAGTCCTTACAGAAATCAGCAGCACAGAGGGATTAGGGAGTCCTTACAATAATCAGCAGCACAGAGGGATTAGGGAGTCCTTACAGAAATCTGCAGCACAGAGGGATTGTGGCGTCCTTACAATAATCAGCAGCACAGAGGGATTAGGGAGTCCTTACAGAAATCAGCAGCACAGAGGAATTAAGGCGTCCTTACTGAAATCAGAAGCACAGAGGGATTAGGGTGTCTTTACAATAATCAGCTGCACTGAGAGATTAGGGAGTCCTTAAAGTGATCAGCAATACAGAGGTATTAGGGAGTCCTTACAGAAATCAGCAGCACAGAGGGATTAGGGAGTTCTTACAGAAATCAGGAGCACAGAGGGATCAGGGAGTCCTTACAATAATCAGCAGCACAGAGGGATTAGGGAGTCCTTACACAAATCAGCAGCACAGAGGGATTAGGGAGTCCATACAGAAATCAGCAGCACAGAGGGAGTAGGGAGTCCTTACAGCAATCAGCAGCACAGAGGGATTAGGGAGTCCTTACAGAAATCAGCAGCACAGAGGGATTAGGGAGTCCTTACAGAAATCAGCAGCATAAACGGAATAGGAAGACCTTACAGAAATCAGCAGCACAGAGGGATTAGGGAGTCCTTACAGAAATCAGCCGCACAGAGTGATGAGGGAGTCCTTACAATAATCAGCAGCACAGAGGGATCAGGGAGTCCTTACAATAATCAGCTGCACAGAGGGATTAGGGAGTCCTTACAGAAATCTACAGCACAGAGGGATTAGGGAGTCCTTACAGAAATCAGCAGCACAGAGGGATTAGGGAGTCCTTACAATAATCAGCAGCACAGAGGGATCAGGGAGTCTTTACAATAATCAGCAGCACAGAGGGATTAGGGAGTCCTTACAGAAATCAGCCGCACAGAGTGATTAGGGAGTCCTTACAATAATCTGCAGCACAGAGGGATCAGGGAGTCCTTACAATAATCAGCAGCACAGAGGGATTAGGGAGTCCTTACAGAAATCAGGAGCACAGAGGGATTAGGGAGTCCTTACAGAAATCAGCATCACAGAGGTATGAGGGAGTCCTTACAGAAATCTGCAGCACAGAGGGATTAGGGAGTCCTTACAGAAATCAGCAGCACAGAGGGATTAGGGCGTCCTTACAGAAATCACAAGCACAGAGGGATTAGGGAGTCTTTACAATAATCAGCTGCACAGAGGGATTAGGGAGTCCTTACAGTGATCAGCAATACAGAGGTATTAGGGAGTCCTTACAGAAATCAGCAACACAGAGGGATTAGGGAGTCCTTACAGAAATCAGCAACACAGAGGGATTAGGGAGTCCTTACAGAAATCAGCAACACAGAGGGATTAAGGAGTCCTTACAGAAATCAGCAGCACAGACGGATTAGGGAGTCCTTACAGAAATCAGCAGCACAGAGGGATTAGGGAGTCCTTACAGAAATCAGCAACACAGAGTGATTAGGTCGTTCTTACATCAATCTGCAGCAAAGGGGGATTATGGAGTCCTTACAGAAATCTGCAGCACAGAGGAATTAGGGTGTCCTTACAATAATCTGCAGCACCTAGAGATTAGTGAGTCCTTACAATAATCAGCCGCACAGAGGGATTAGGGACTCCTTACAATAATCAGCTGCACAGAGGGATTAGGGAGTCATACACAAATCAGCAGCACAGAGGGATTAGGGAGTCCTAACAGAAATCAGAAACACAGAGGTATTAGGGATTCCTTACAGAAATCAGCAGCGCAGAAGTATTAGGGAGTCCTTACAGAAATCTGCACCACAGATGGATTAGGGAGTCCTTACAAAATTCAGCAGCACAGAGCGATTAGGGAGTCGTCACAACAATCAGCAGCACTGAGGGATTAGGGAGTCCTTACAGAAATCAGCAGCACAGAGGGATTAGGGAGTCCTTACAGAAATCAGAAGCACAGAGGGATTAGGGTGTCTTTACAATAATCAGCTGCACTGAGAGATTAGGGAGTCCTTAAAGTGATCAGCAATACAGAGGTATTAGGGAGTCCTTACAGAAATCAGCAGCACAGAGGGATTAGGGAGTCCTTACAGAAATCAGGAGCACAGAGGGATCAGGGAGTCCTTACAATAATCAGCAGCACAGAGGGATTAGGGAGTCCTTACAGAAATCACAAGCACAGAGGGATTAGGGAGTCTTTACAATAATCAGCTGTACAGAGAGATTAGGGAGTCCTTACAGTGATCAGCAATACAGAGGTATTAGGGAGTCCTTACAGAAATCAGCAGCACAGAGGGATTAGGGAGTCCTTACAGCAATCAGCAGCACAGAGGGATGAGGGAGTCCTTACAGAAATCAGCAGCACAGAGGGATTAGGGATTCCTTACAGAAATCAGCAGCATAGACGGAATAGGAAGACCTTACAGAAATCAGCAGCACAGAGGGATTAGGGAATCCTTACAGAAATCAGCCGCACAGAGTGATGAGGGAGTCCTTACAATAATCAGCTGCACAGAGGGATTAGGGAGTCCTTCCAATAATCTGCAGCACAGAGGGATTAGGGAGTCCTTACAGAAATCTACAGCACAGAGGGATTAGGGAGTCCTTACAGAAATCAGCAGCACAGAGGGATTAGGGAGACCTTACAATAATCAGCAGCACAGAGGGATCAGGGAGTCCTTACAATAATCAGCAGCACAGAGGGATTAGGGAGTCCTTACAGAAATCAGCCGCGCAGAGTGATTAGGGAGTCCTTACAATAATCTGCAACACAGAGGGATCAGGGAGTCCTTACAATAATCAGCAGCACAGAGGGATTAGGGAGTCCTTACAGAAATCAGGAGCACAGAGGGATTAGGGAGTCCTTACAGAAATCAGCATCACAGAGGTATGAGGGAGTCCTTACAGAAATCTGCAGCACAGAGGGATTAGGGAGTCCTTACAGAAATCAGCAGCACAGAGGGATTAGGGCGTCCTTACAGAAATCACAAGCACAGAGGGATTAGGGAGTCTTTACAATAATCAGCTGCACAGAGGGATTAGGGAGTCCTTACAGTGATCAGCAATACAGATGTATTAGGGAGTCCTTACAGAAATCAGGAGCACAGAGGGATTAGGGAGTCCTTACAGAAATCAGGAGCACAGAGGGATTAGGGAGTCCTTACAGAAATCTGCAGCACAGAGGGATTAGGGAGTCCTTACAGAAATCAGCAACACAGAGGGATTAGGGAGTCCTTACAGAAATCAGCAACACAGAGGGATTAGGGAGTCCTTACAGAAATCAGCAACACAGAGGGATTAAGGAGTCCTTACA
This sequence comes from Chiloscyllium punctatum, assembly GCF_047496795.1. Lineage (NCBI taxonomy): Eukaryota > Metazoa > Chordata > Chondrichthyes > Orectolobiformes > Hemiscylliidae > Chiloscyllium > Chiloscyllium punctatum. Next base: position 70,980,028 of record NC_092756.1, on the reverse strand, counting down.
GAAATCAGCAGCACAGAGTGATGAGGGAGTCCTTACAGAAATCAGCAGCACAGAGGGATTAGGGAGTCCTTACAGAAATCAGCAACACAGAGTGATTAGGTCGTTCTTACATCAATCTGCAGCAAAGGGGGATTATGGAGTCCTTACAGAAATCTGCAGCACAGAGGAATTAGGGTGTCCTTACAATAATCTGCAGCACAGAGAGATTAGTGAGTCCTTACAATAATCAACCGCACAGTGGGATTAGGGATTCCACACAGAAATCTGCAGAAAAGAGGGTGTAGGGTGTCCTTACAGAAATCAGCAGCACAGAGTGATGAGGGAGTCCTTCCAGAAATCAGCTGCACAGAGGGATTAGGGAGTCCTTAGAGAAATCTGCACCACAGATGGATTAGTGAGTCCTTACAGAATTAAGCAGCAGAGAGGTATTAGGGAGTCCTTAAAGAAATCAGCTGCACAGAGTGATCAGGGAGTCCTTACAGAAATCAGCTGCACAGAGTGAGTCGGGAGTCCTTACAGAAATCGGAAGCAGAGAGGGATTAGGGAGTCCCTACAGAAATCAGGCGCACAGAGCGATTAGGGATTCCTTACAATAATCAGCTGCGCAGAGGGATTAGGAAATCCTTACAGAAATCAGCTGCACAGTGGGATTAGGGAGTCTTTACAGAAATCAGCAGCACAGAGGGATTAGGGAGTCCTTACAGAAATCGGCAGTTCTGATGGATTAGGGAGTCCTTCCAGAAATCAGCTGCACAGAGGGATTAGGGAGTCCTTACAGAAATCAGCAGCACAGAGTGATTCGGGAGTCCTTACAGAAATCAGCAACACAGAGGGATTAGCGGGTCCTGACACAAATCAGCAGCACAGAGCGATTAGGGAGTACTTAAAGAAATCAGCAGCACAGAGGGATGAGGGAGTCCTTACAGAAATCTGCAGCACAGAGGGATTAGGGAGTCCTTACAGAAATCAGCAGCACAGAGGGATTAGAGTGTCCTAAAAGAAATCAGCAGGACAGAGGGATTAGGGAGTCCTTCCAGAAATCAGCAGCTCAGAGGGATTAGGGAGTCCTTACAGAAATCAGCCGCACAGAGGGATTAGGGAGTCCTTACAATAATCAGCTGCACAGAGGAATTAGGGAGACCTTACAGAAATCAGCTGCGCAGAGGGATTAGGGAGTCCTTACAGAAATCAGCCGCACAGAGGGATTAGGGAGTCCTTACAGAAATCAGCAGCACAGAGGGATTAGGGAGTCCTTACAGAAATCCGCAGCACAGAGGGACTAGGGAATCCTTACAGAAATCAGCAGCACAGAGGGATTAGGGAGTCCTTACAATAATCAGCCGCACAGAGGGATTAGGGACTCCTTTCAATAATCAGCTGCACAGAGGGATTAGGGAGTCATACACAAATCAGCAGCGCAGAGGGATTAGGGAGTCCTAACAGAAATCAGAAACACAGAGGTATTAGGGATTCCTTACAGAAATCAGCAGCGCAGAGGTATTAGGGAGTCCTTACGGAAATCTGCACCACAGATGGATTAGGGAGTCCTTACAAAATTCAGCAGCACAGAGCGATTAGGGAGTCGTCACAAAAATCAGCAGCACAGAGGGATTAGGGAGTCCTTACAGAAATCTGCAGCACAGAGCGATTAGGGAGTCCTTACAATAATCTGCAGCACAGAGGGATTAGGGAGTCCTTACAGAAATCAGCAGCACAGAGGGATTAGGGAGTCTTTACTGAAATCTGCAGCACAGAGCGATTAGGGTGTCCTTACAATAATCAGCAGACCAGAGGGATTATGGAGTCCTTCCAATAATCTGCAGCACAGAGGCATTAGGGAGTCCTTACAGAAATCAGCAGCACAGAGGCATCAGGGAGTCCTTACAATAATCAGCAGCAAAGAGGGATTATTGAGTCCTTTCAGAAATCCGCAGCACAGAGGGATTAGGGAGTCCTTACAATAATCTGCCGCACAGAGGGATTAGGGAGTCATTACAGAAATCTGCAGCACAGAGCGATTAGGGCGTCCTTACAATAATCTGCAGCACAGAGGGATTATGGCGTATTTTCAATAATTTGCAGCACAGAGGGATTAGGGAGTCCTTACAATAATCAGCCGCACAGAGAGATTAGAGAGTCATTACAATAATCAACCGCACAGTGGGATTAGGGTTTCCACACAGAAATCTGCAGAACATAGGGATGAGGGAGTCATTACAGAAATCTGCAGAACATAGGGAGTAGGGAGTCCTTGCAGAAATCAGCAGCACAGAGGGATTAGGGAGTCCTGAAAATAATCAGACATACAGAGGGATTAGGGAGTCCTTACAGAAATCAGTCGCACAGAGGGATTCGGGAGTCCTTACAGAAATCACCATCTCAGAGGGATTATGGTGTCCTTCCAGAAATCTGCAGCATAGAGGGAGTAGGGAGTCCTCACAGAAATCGGAAGCAGAGAGGGATCAGGGAACCCTTACAGAAATCAGCAGCTCAGAGGGATTAGGGTGTCCTTCCAGAAATCTGCAGCATAGAGGGAGAAGGGAGTCCTCACAGAAATCGGAAGCAGAGAGGGATTAGGGAATCCTTACAGAAATCAGCCGCACAGAGGGTTTAGGGAGTCCTTACAGAAATCGGAAGCAGAGAGGGATTAGGGAATCCTTTCAGAAATCAGCGGCACAGAGGGATTAGGGAGTCCTTACAGAAATCAGCAACACAGAGGGATTAGGGAGTCCTTACAATAATCTGCAGCGCACCGGGGGATTAGGGAGTCCTTACAGAAATCAGCAGCACAGAGGGATTAAGGAGTCCTTACAGAAATCAGCATCTCAGAGGGATTAGGGTGTCCTTCCAGAAGTCTGCAACATAGAGGGAGAAGGTAATCCTTACAAAAATCAGCAACACAGAGGGATTAGGGAGTCCTTACAATAATCTGCAGTGCACAGGGGGATTATGGAGTCCTTACAGAAATCAGCAGCACAGAGGGATTAAGGAGTCCTTACAGAAATCAGCATCTCAGAGGGATTAGGGTGTCCTTCCAGAAGTCTGCAACATAGAGGGAGAAGGTAATCCTTACAGAAATCGGAAGCAGAGAGGGATTAGGGAGTCTTTACAGAAATCAGCAGCACAGAGGGATTAGGGAGTCCTTTCTGAAATCAGCAGCACAGAGGGATTAGGGAGTCCTTACAGAAATCAGCATCTCAGAGGGATTCGGGAGTCTTTACAGAAATCTGCAGCATAGAGGGATTAGGGAGTCCTTACAGAAATCAGCAGCACAGAGGGATTAGGGAGTCCTTACAGAAAACAGCTGCATAGAGGGATTAGGGAGTCCTTACAGAAATCAGCAGCACAGAGTGATTAGGGAGTCCTTACAGAAAACAGCCGCATAGAGGGATTAGGGAGTCCTTACAGAAATCAGCAGCACAGAGGGATTAGGGAGTCCTTACAGAAATCAGCATCACAGAGGGATCAGGGAGTCCTTACAATAATCAGCAGCACAGAGGGATTAGGGAGTCCTTACAGAAATCAGATGCACAGAGGGATTAGGGAGTCCTTACAGAAAGCAGCAGCACAGAGGGATTAGGGAGTCCTTACAGAAATCAGCAGCACAGAGGGATTAGGGAGTCCTTACAGAAATCAGCAGCACAGAGTGATTAGGGAGTCCTTACAGAAGACAGCCGCATAGAGGGATTAGGGAGTCCTTACAGAAATCAGCAGCACAGAGGGATTAGGGAGTCCTTACAGAAATCAGCATCACAGAGGGATCAGGGAGTCCTTACAATAATCAGCAGCACAGAGGGATTAGGGAGTCCTTACAGAAATCAGATGCACAGAGGGATTAGGGAGTCCTTACAGAAAGCAGCAGCACAGAGGGATTAGGGAGTCCTTACAGAAATCAGCAGCACAGAGGGATTAGGGAGTCCTTACAGAAATCAGCAGCACAGAGGGATTAGGGAGTCCTTACAGAAATCAGCAGCACAGAGGGATTAGGGAGTCCTTCCAGAAATCAGCTGCACAGAGGGATTAGGGAGTCCTTACAGAAATCAGCATCACAGAGGGAGCAGGGAGTCCTTACAGAAATCAGCAGCACAGAGGGATTAGAGAGTCCTTACAGAAATCAGCCACACAGAGGGATTAGGGAGTCCTTCCAGAAATCAGATGCACAGAGGGATTAGGGAATCCTTACAATAATGTGCAGCACAGAGTGATAAGGGAGTCCTTACAGAAATCAGCAACACAGAGGGGTTAGGGTATTCTTAATATAATCAGCCGCACTGAGAGATTAGTGAGTCCTTACAATAATCAGCCGCACAGTGGGATTAGGGATTCCACGCAGAAATCTGCAGAACAGCGGGAGTAGGGTGTCCTTACAGAAATCAGCAGCACAGAGGGATTCAGGAGTCATTACATAAATCAGCAGCACAGAGGGATTAGGGAGTCCTTACAGAAATCAGCAGCGCAGAGGGATTAGGGAGTCCTTTCAGAAATCGGAAGCAGAGAGTGATTAGAGAGTCCTTACACAAATCAGCAGCACAGAGGGATTAGGGAGACCTTACAAAAATCAGCTGCACAGAGGGATTAGGGAGTCCTTACAGAAATCAGCAGCACAGAGGGATTAGTGTGTCCTGACCGAAATCAGCAGCACAGAGGGATTAGGGAGACCTTACAAAAATCAGCTGCACAGAGGGATTAGGGAGTCCTTACAGAAATCAGCAGCACAGAGGGATTAGGGAGACCTTACAAAAATCAGCTGCACAGAGGGATTAGGGAGTCCTTACAGAAATCAGCAGCACAGAGGGATTAGGGAGACCTTACAAAAATCAGCAGCACAGAGGGATTAGGGAGTCCTTACAGAAATCAGCAGCACAGAGGGATTAGGGAGTCCTTACAGAAATCAGCAGCACAGAGGGATTAGGGAGTCCTTACAATAATCAGTTGCACAGAGGGATTAGGGAGTCCTTACAATAATCAGCAGCACAGAGGGATTAGGGTGTCCTTACTATAATTAGCTGCACAGAGGGATTATTGAGTCCTTACAGAAATCAGCAGCACAGAGGGATTAGGGAGTCCTTACAGAAATCAGCAGCACAGAGGGATTAGGAAGTCCTTACAGAAGTCAGCAGCACAGACGGTTTAGGGAGTCCTGACAGAAATCAGCAGCACAGAGGGATTAGGGAGTCCTTACAGAAATCAGCAGCACAGAGGGATTAGGGAGTCTGTACAATAATCAGCAGCACAGAGGGATTAGGGAATCCTTACAGAAATCACCATCTCAGAGGGATTAGGGAGTCCTTCCAGAAATCTGCAGCACAGAGGGATTAGGGAGTCCTGACAGAAATCAGCAGCACAGAGGGATTAGGGTGTCCTTCCAGAAATCTGCAGCATAGATGGAGTAGGTAGTCCTTACAGAAATCAGAAGCAGAGAGGGATTAGGGAGTCCTTACAGAAATCAGCAGCACAGAGGGAATAGGGAGTCCTTACAGAAATCAGCAGCACAGAGGGATTAGGGAGTCCTTACAATAGTCAGCTGCACAGAGCGATTAGGGAGTCCTTACAAAAATCAGCAACACAGAGGGATTAGGGAGTCCTTACAATAATCTGCAGCGCACAGGGGGATTAGGGAGTCCTTACAGAAATCAGCAGCACAGAGGGATTAAGGAGTCCTTACAGAAATCAGCATCTCAGAGGGATTAGGGTGTCCTTCCAGAAGTCTGCAACATAGAGGGAGAAGGTAATCCTTACAGAAATCGGAAGCAGAGAGGGATTAGGGAGTCTTTACAGAAATCAGCAGCACAGAGGGATTAGGGAGTCCTTTCTGAAATCAGCAGCACAGAGGGATTAGGGAGTCCTTACAGAAATCAGCATCTCAGAGGGATTCGGGAGTCTTTACAGAAATCTGCAGCATAGAGGGATTAGGCAGTCCTTACAGAAATCAGATGCACAGAGGGATTAGGGAGTCCTTATAGAAAACAGCCGCATAGAGGGATTAGGGAGTCCTTACAGAAATCAGCAGCACAGAGTGATTAGGGAGTCCTTACAGAAAACAGCCGCATAGAGGGATTAGGGAGTCCTTACAGAAATCAGCAGCACAGAGGGATTAGGGAGTCCTTACAGAAATCAGCATCACAGAGGGATCAGGGAGTCCTTACAATAATCAGCAGCACAGAGGGATTAGGGAGTCCTTACAGAAATCAGATGCACAGAGGGATTAGGGAGTCCTTACAGAAAGCAGCAGCACAGAGGGATTAGGGAGTCCTTACAGAAATCAGCAGCACAGAGGGATTAGGGAGTCCTTACAGAAATCAGCAGCACAGAGGGATTAGGGAGTCCTTACAGAAATCAGCAGCACAGAGGGATTAGGGAGTCCTTCCAGAAATCAGCTGCACAGAGGGATTAGGGAGTCCTTACAGAAATCAGCATCACAGAGGGAGCAGGGAGTCCTTACAGAAATCAGCAGCACAGAGGGATTAGAGAGTCCTTACAGAAATCAGCCACACAGAGGGATTAGGGAGTCCTTCCAGAAATCAGATGCACAGAGGGATTAGGGAATCCTTACAATAATGTGCAGCACAGAGTGATAAGGGAGTCCTTACAGAAATCAGCAACACAGAGGGGTTAGGGTATTCTTAATATAATCAGCCGCACTGAGAGATTAGTGAGTCCTTACAATAATCAGCCGCACAGTGGGATTAGGGATTCCACGCAGAAATCTGCAGAACAGCGGGAGTAGGGTGTCCTTACAGAAATCAGCAGCACAGAGGGATTCAGGAGTCATTACATAAATCAGCAGCACAGAGGGATTAGGGAGTCCTTACAGAAATCAGCAGCGCAGAGGGATTAGGGAGTCCTTTCAGAAATCGGAAGCAGAGAGTGATTAGAGAGTCCTTACACAAATCAGCAGCACAGAGGGATTAGGGAGACCTTACAAAAATCAGCTGCACAGAGGGATTAGGGAGTCCTTACAGAAATCAGCAGCACAGAGGGATTAGTGTGTCCTGACCGAAATCAGCAGCACAGAGGGATTAGGGAGACCTTACAAAAATCAGCTGCACAGAGGGATTAGGGAGTCCTTACAGAAATCAGCAGCACAGAGGGATTAGGGAGACCTTACAAAAATCAGCTGCACAGAGGGATTAGGGAGTCCTTACAGAAATCAGCAGCACAGAGGGATTAGGGAGACCTTACAAAAATCAGCTGCACAGAGGGATTAGGGAGTCCTTACAGAAATCAGCAGCACAGAGGGATTAGGGAGTCCTTACAGAAATCAGCCGTACAGAGGGATTAGGGAGTCCTTACAATAATCAGTTGCACAGAGGGATTAGGGAGTCCTTACAATAATCAGCAGCACAGAGGGATTAGGGTGTCCTTACTATAATTCGCTGCACAGAGGGATTATTGAGTCCTTACAGAAATCAGCAGCACAGAGGGATTAGGGAGTCCTTACAGAAATCAGCAGCACAGAGGGATTAGGAAGTCCTTACAGAAGTCAGCAGCACAGACGGTTTAGGGAGTCCTGACAGAAATCAGCAGCACAGAGGGATTAGGGAGTCCTTACAGAAATCAGCAGCACAGAGGGATTAGGGAGTCTGTACAATAATCAGCAGCACAGAGGGATTAGGGAATCCTTACAGAAATCACCATCTCAGAGGGATTAGGGAGTCCTTCCAGAAATCTGCAGCACAGAGGGATTAGGGAGTCCTGACAGAAATCAGCAGCACAGAGGGATTAGGGTGTCCTTCCAGAAATCTGCAGCATAGATGGAGTAGGTAGTCCTTACAGAAATCAGAAGCAGAGAGGGATTAGGGAGTCCTTACAGAAATCAGCAGCACAGAGGGAATAGGGCGACCTTACAGAAATCAGCCGCACAGAGGGATTAGGGAGTCCTTACAGAAATCAGCAGCAGAGAGGAGTTAGGCAGTCCTTAATATAATCAGCCGCACAGAGAGATTAGTGAGTCATTACAATAATCAATCGCACAGTGGGATTAGGGATTCCACACAGAAATCTGCAGAACAGAGGGTTGAGTGAGTCCACACAGAAATCTGCAGAACAGAGGGAGCAGGGTGTCCTTAAAGAAATCAGCAGCACAGAGGGATTAGGGAGTCCTTAAAATAATCGGCCATACAGAGGGATTGGGGAGTCCTTACAGAAATCAGTAGCACACAGGGATTAGGGAGTCCTTCCAGAAATCTGCAGCACAGAGGGATCAGGGAGTCCTTTCAGAAATCAGCAGCACAGAGTGATTAGGGAGTCCTTACAGAAATCTGCAGCACAGAGCGATTAGGGCGTCCTTACAATAATCAGCAGCACAGAGCGATTAGGGAGTCCTTACAGTAATCAGCAGTACAGAGGGATTAAGGAATCCTTACAATAATCTGCAGCACAGAGGGATTAGGGAGTCCTTACAGAAATCAGCAGCACAGAGGGATTAGGGAGTCTTTACAGAAATCAGCAGCACAGAGGGATTAGGGAGTCCTCACAGAAATCAGCAGCTCAGAGGGATTAGGGAGTCCTTCCAGAAATCTGCAGCATAGATGGAGTAGGTAGTCCTTACAAAAATTGGAAGCAGAGAGGGATTAGGGAATCCTTACAGAAATCAGTAACACAGAGGGATTAGGGAATCCTTCCAGAAATCTGCAGCACAGAGCGATTAGGGCGTCCTTACAATAATCAGCAGCACAGAGGGATTATAGCGTCCTTACAATAATCAGCACCCCAGAGGGATTAGGGAGTCCTTACAGAAATCAGCATCACTGAGGGATTAGGGAGTCCTTACAGAAATCAGCATCACAGAGGGATTAGGGAGTCCTTCCAGAAATCAGCCGCACAGAGGGATTAGGGAGTCCTTCCAGAAATCAGCTGCACAGAGGGATTAGGGAGTCCTTACAGAAATCAGCATCACAGAGGGATCAGGGAGTCCTTCCAATAATCAGCAGCACAGAGGGATTAGGGAGTCCTTACAGAAATCAGCAGCACAGAGGTATTAGAGAGTCCTTACAGAAATCAGCAGAACAGCGGGAGTAGGGTGTCCTTACAGAAATCAGCAGCACAGAGGGATTCGGGAGTCATTACAGAAATCAGCAGCACAGAGGGATTAGGGAGTCCTTACAGAAATCAGCAGCTCAGAGGGATTAGGGAGTCCTTCCAGAAATCTGCAACATAGAGGTAGTAGGGAGTCCTTTCAGAAATCGGAAGCAGAGAGTGATTAGGTAGTCCTTACACAAATCAGCAGCACAGAGGGATTAGTGAGTCCTTACAGAAATCAGCAGCACAGAGGGATTAGGGAGTCCTTACAGAAATCATCAGCACAGAGGGATTAGGGAATCCTTACAGAAATCAGCAGCACAGAGGGATTAGGGAGTCCTTACAGAAATCTGCAGCACAGAGGGATAAGGGAGTCCTGACAGAAATCAGCAGCACAGAGTGATTAGGGAGTCCTTACAGAAATCAGCCGCACAGAGGGATTAGGGAGTCCTTACAGAAATCTGCAGCACAGAGGGATAAGGGAGTCCTGACAGAAATCAGCAGCACAGAGTGATTAGGGAGTCCTTACAGAAATCAGCAGCACAGAGGGATTAGGGAGTCCTTACAGAAATCAGCAGCACAGAGGGATTAGGGAGTCCTTGGAATAATCAGCAGCACAGAGGGATTAGGGAATCCTTACAGAAATCACCATCTCAGAGGGATTAGGGAGTCCTTCCAGAAATCAGCAGCACAGAGGGATTAGGGAGTCCTTACCGAAATCAGCAGCACAGAGGGATTAGGGAGTCCTTCCAGAAATCAGCAGCACAGAGGGATTAGGGAGTCCTTACCGAAATCAGCAGCAGAGACGAGTTAGGCAGTCCTTAATATAATCCACCGCACAGAGAGATTAGTGAGTCATTACATTAATCAATCGCATAGTGGGATTAGGGATACCACACAGAAATCTGCGGAACAGAGGGTTGAGTGAGTCCACACAGAAATCTGCAGAACAGAGGGAGCAGGGTGTCCTTAAAGAAATCAGCAGCACAGAGGGATTAGGGAGTCCTTAAAATAATTGGCCATACAGAGGGATTGGGGAGTCCTTACAGAAATCAGTAGCACACAGGGATTAGGGAGTCCTTCCAGAAATCTGCAGCATAGATGGAGTAGGTAGTCCTTACAGAAATTGGAAACAGAGAGGGATTAGGGAATCCTTACAGAAATCAGCAGCACAGAGGGATCAGGGAGTCCTTTCAGAAATCAGCAGCACAGAGGGATTAGGGCGTCCTTACAATAATCAGCAGCACAGAGCGATTAGGGAGTCCTTACAGTAATCAGCAGTACAGAGGGATTAAGGAATCCTTACAATAATCTGCAGCACAGAGGGATTAGGGAGTCCTTACAAAAATCTGCAGCACAGAGCGATTAGGGCGTCCTTACAATAATCAGCAGCACAAAGCGATTAGGGAGTCCTTACAGTAATCAGCAGTAAAGAGGGATTAAGGAATCCTTACAATAATCTGCAGCACAGAGGGATTAGGGAGTCCTTACAGAAATCAGCAGCACAGAGGGATTAGGGAGTCCTTACAGAAATCAGTAGCACACAGGGATTAGGGTGTCCTTCCAGAAATCTGCAGCATAGATGGAGTAGGTAGTCCTTACAGAAATTGGAAGCAGAGAGGGATTAGGGAATCCTTACAGAAATCAGTAACACAGAGGGATTAGGGAGTCCTTACAGAAATCAGCTGCACAGAGGGATTAGGGAATCCTTCCAGAAATCTGCAGCACAGAGCGATTAGGTCGTCCTTACAATAATCAGCAGCACAGAGGGATTATGGCGTCCTTACAATAATCTGCAGCACAGAGGGATTAGGGAGTCCTGCCAGAAATCAGCAGCACAGAGGGATTAGGGAGTCCTTACAGAAATCTGCAGCACAGAGGGATTAGGGAGTCCTTCCAGAAATCTGCAGCACAGAGGGATTAGGGAGTCCTTCCAGAAATCTGCAGCACAGAGGGATTAGGGAGTCCTTACAGAAATCAGCAGCACAGAGGGATTAGGGAGTCCTTACAATAATCAGCAGCCCAGAGGGATTAGGGAGTCCTTACAGAAATCAGCATCACAGAGGGATTAGGGAGTCCTTCCAGAAATCAGCCGCACAGAGTGATTAGGGAGTCCTTACAGAAATCTGCAGCACAGATGGATTAGGGAGTCCTTGTTTATTTCTCAGAAAAAGTTTGCATCTAAATTCAGCACCTTACTGGGGAGGCAAGTGTCGCGTTAACTTTTATTTCGAAGGCAATGGAGCATACCGGTAGGATGTCAAACAAAGTACTGCCGAAAATATTTCTGTTAAATAAGCCAAAAACCTTAAAACTCGTCCAATAGTCATTAGAAAATGATGACTCATATTTTGTTTTTTGGAATAGTAGTGTCACACTTTCCTAACACCTTCTGCATTTACTGTCCAACTTGGGAATTAAATCATTCTGGAGGTCTGAAAGAAAAACAGGGTGCGTTGGAGGAACTCAGCAGGTCTGGCAGTACCTGTGGAGAGAGAGACAGCATGCCACAAGATCTGGACAATATCACATGCCCACACGCTCAGTCACAGACGTACACTAGCACTCACGTATATTCACACTTACAAGCACATACCCACTCACATGCACATGAACACACACACACATGCACTTTCACTCACTCACAGTGACATGCAGACTCAATCACACTTACAAACATGTTCACATTCACAGTCTCACACTTACACACACCTAGAACATAGACCATTACAGTGCAGTACAGGCCCTTCGGCCCTTGATGTTGCGCTGCCCTGTCATACTAATCTGAAGCCCATCCCACCTACACTATTCTATGTACGTCCATATGCCTGTCCAATGACGACTTAAATGCACTTAAAGTTGGCGAATCTACTACCGTTGCAGGCAAAGCATTCCATACCCTTACTATCTCTGAGTAAGGAAACTACCTCTGACATCAGTCTTATACCTACCTCCCCTCACTTTAAAGTTGTGTCCCCTCGTGTTTGCCGTCCCCATACTTGGAAAAAGACTCTCCCTGTCCACCCTATCTAACCCTCTGATTATCTTGTATGTCTCTATTAAGTCACCTCTTAACCTTCTTCTCTCTAATGAAAACAGCCTCAAGTCCCTCAGCCTTTCCTCATAAGACCTTCCCTCCAAACCAGGCACCATCCTAGTAAATCTCCTCTGCACCCTTTCCAAAGTCTCCACATCCTTCTTATAATGCGGTGACCAGAACTGTACGCAATACTCCAAGTGCGGCTGTACCAGAGTTTTATACAGCTGCAGCATAACCTCATGGTTCCAGAACTCGATCCCTCTATTAATAAAAGCCAAAACACTGTATGCCTTCTTAACAACTCTGTCAACCTGGGTGGCAACTTTCAAGGATCTGTGTACCTGCACACCGAGATCTCTCTGCTCATCTACACTACCAAGAATCTTACCATTAGCCCAGTACTTTACATTCCAGTTACTCCGACCAAAGTGAATCACCTCACACTTGCCCGCATTAAACTCTATTTGCCACCTCTCAGCCCAGCTCTGCAGCTTATTTATGTCTCTCTGTAACCTACAAAATCCTTCGTCACTATCCACAACTCCACCGACCTTAGTGTCGTCTGCGAATTTACTAACCCACCCTTCTGCGCCCTTATCCAGGTCATTTATAAAAATGACGAACAGCAGTGGACCCAACACCGACCCTTGCAGTACACCACTGGTAACTGGACTCCAGGATAAACATTTCCCATTAACTATAACCCTCTGTCTTCTTTCAGCAAGCTAATTACTGATCCAAACTGCTATGTCTCCCACAATCCCATTCCTCCGCATTTTGTATAATAGCCTACTGTGGGGAACCTTATCAAACACCTTGCTGAAATCCATATACACCACATCAACCGATTTACTCTCATCTACCTGTTTGGTCACTTTGTCAAAAAACTCTATAAGATTCGTTAGGCACAACCTACCCTTCACAAAACCGTGCTGACTGTCCCTGATCAGATTATTCTTTTCTAGATGATTATAAATCCTATCTCTTATAACCTTTTCCAACACTTTACCAACAACTGAAGTGAGACTCACTGGTCTACAATTACCAGGGTTGTCTCTACTCCCCTTCTTGAACAGGAGAACCGCATTTGCTATCCTCTGGTCTTCTGGCACTATTCCTGTCGACAATGATGATTTGAAGATCAATGCCGAAGTCTCAGCAATCTCCTCCCTGGATTCCCAGAGGATCCGAGGATAGATCCCATCCGGCCCAGGGGACTTATCTATTTTCACACTCTGCAGGATTTCTAAGACCTCTTCCTTGTGAACCTCAATCCCATTAGGTAAAAACAATGACTGCAGATGCTGGAAACCAGTTTCTGGATTAGTGGTGCTGGAAGAGCACAGCAGTTCAGGCAGCATCCAAGGAGCTTCGAAATCGATGTTTCGGGCAAAAGCCCTTCATCAGGAATAAAAAGCTTTTTATTTATTCCTGATGAAGGGCTTTTGCCCAAAACGTCGATTTCGAATCTACTTGGATGCTGCCTGAACTGCTGTGCTCTTCCAGCAACACTAATCCTCAATCCCACCTAGTCTAGTACCCTTATCTCAGTATTCTCCTCGACAAGATTGTCATTTTCTAGGGTGAATACTGTTGAAAAATATTCATTAAGTGCTTCCCCTATCTCCTCTGACTCCACACACAACCTCCCACTACTATCCTTGATTGGCCCTAATCTTACTCTTGTCATTCTTTTATTCCTTAAATACCTATAGAAAGCCTTAGGGTTTACCCTGATCCTATCTGCCAACAACTTCTCATGTCTCCTCCTGGCTCTTCTGAGCTCTCTCTTTAGGTCTTTCCTGGCTACCTTGTAACCCTCAAGCGCCCTAACTGAGCCTTCACATCTCATCCTAACATAAGCCTTCTTCCTCTTGACCAGAGATTCCACTTCCTTCATAAACCACGGCTCCCACGCTCTACAGCCTGACAGATACATACTTATCGAAGACACACAGCAGCTTTTCCTTGAATAAGCTCCACATTTCTAATGTGCCCATCCCCTGCAGTTTCCTTCCCCATCCTATGCTTCCTAAGTCTTGCCTAATCACATCGTGATTGCCTTTCCCCCAGCTGTAACTCTTGCCCAGTGGTATACACCTATCCCTTTCTATCACTAAAGTAAACATAACTGAATTGTGATCGCTATCACCAAAGTGCTCACCTACTTCCAAGTCTAACACCTGGCCGGGCTCAGTACCAAATCTAATGTGGCTTCGCCCCTTGTTGGCCTGTCTACATACTGTGTCAGGAAGCCCTCCTGCACACACTGGACAAAAACTGACCCATCTATTGTACTCGTACTATAGTGTTCCCAGTCAATATTTGGAAAGTTGAAGTCCCCCATGACAACGACCCTGTCTCTCTCACTCCTATTGAGAATCATCTTTGCTATCCTTTCCTCTACATCTTTGGGACTTTTTGGAGCCTATAGAAAACTCCCAACAGGGTGACCTCTCCTTTTCTGTGTCTAATCTCAGCCCATACTACCTCAGTAGACAAGTCCCCAAATGTCCTTTCTGTAACTGTAATACTGTCCTTGACCAACAATGCCACACCTCCCCCTCCTTTACCATCTTCTCTGTTCTTCCTGAAACATGGAACCCTGGAACCTGCAACAACCATTCCTGTCCCTGCTCTAACCATGTCTCTGAAATGGCCACAACATCGAAGTCCCAGGTGCCAACCCATGCTGCAAGTTCACCCACCTTATTCTGGATGCTCCTGGCGTTGAAGTAGACACACTTCAAACCCACTTCTTTCTTGCCGGTGCCATCTTGCGTCCCTGAAACTTGATTTCGGACCTCCCTACTCTCAATCTTTTCTATACTCGAACTACAATTTTGGTTCCCATCCCCCTGCTGGATTAGTTTAAACCCATCCCAACAGCCTTAGCGAATTTCCCCCCCGCCCCAGGATATTGGTACCCCTCTAGTTCAGATGAAGACCATCCTGCTTTTGGAGGTCCCACCTACCCCAGAAAGAGCCCCAATTATCCAAGAATCCAAAACCCTCCCTCCTGCACCATCCCTGCAGCCACGTGTTCAACTCCTCTCTCTCCCTGTTCCTCACCTCACTAGCACGTGGCACGGGCAACAAACCAGAGACAACAACTTTGTTCGTCCTAGCTCTAAGATTCCATCCTAGCTCCCTTAAATCCCCGTCCCTTTTCCTACCTATGTCGTTGGTGCCTGTGTGGACCATGACTTGGGGCTGCTCCCCCTCCCCCTTCAGGATCCCAAAAACACGATCAGAGACATCACGAACCCTGGCACCTGGGAGGCAACACACTAACTGTGAGTCTCTCTCGTCCCCACAGAACCTCCTATCTGTCCCCCTAACTATGGAGTCCCCAATGACTACTGCTCTGCTTCTCTTCCCCCTTCCTTTCTGAACGGCAGGGACAGACTCTGTGCCAGAGCCCTGTGCCCCACTGCTTTCCCCTGGTAAGTCATCCCCACCAACAGTATCCAAAACAGTATACTTATTGTTGAGGGGAATGGCCACAGGGGATCCCTGCACTGCCTGCTGGTTCCCTTTCCATCCCCTGCCTTTCTCTTGTACCTGAGGAGTGACTACCTCCCTGTAACTCCTCTTAATAACCCCCTCTGCCTCCCGAATGATCTGAAGTTCATCCTGCTCCAGCTCCAGTTCCCTAACGTGGTTTTCAAGGAGCTGGGGTTGGGTGCACTTCCCACAGATATAGTCAACAGGGACACTAGTGGGGACCCTCACCTCCCACATTCTGCAGGAGGAACATTCAACTGTCCTCACCTGCATTCCCACTGTTCTAAATTCCCAAAGAGACTGCTGAAAAATAAGGAATTAAAAAATAAACTCATTACCTTACCTATCTGACACACAGAACCGTTTGATTTTTGGTTAGAGGAGGATGGGTGGGTGGGAGACACTACCCGGGTAGTGTTTCGGGTAACACAACCACACAAATATGGGACTTCCCGGAATTCCTTCGCTCCTCCCTCGCACCTTTCAGCAAATCAGACACACCCACACTCTAAACACTCCCAACACACTCACACATACACACCCACTCACACATACACACTCACTCACACATACACACACTCGCTCATACACACACACACACACATACACACCCACACATACATACACACGCACATTCATACATACACACACACATACACACTCGCTCACACATACACACTCACTCACACATACACACTCACTCACACATTCATACATGCACTCACACATACACACTCACTCACACATACACACTCACACATACACACTCGCTCACACATACACACTTGCTCACACATACACACTCACTCACACATTCATACATGCACTCACACATACACACTCGCTCACACATACACACTCGCTCACACATACACACGCACACACACATACACACACATACACGCTCACACACACATACACACACACATACACACTCACTCATACACACTCACACACACATACACTCTCTCATACACTCGCTCATACACGCTCACACACACATACACACGCACACACATACACACACACATACACTCGCTCACACACACTCACACACACATACACACGCACACACACATACACACTCGCTCACACATACACACTCACACACACATACACACTCACACACATACACACACATACACACACATGCACACACACACACATACACACACACATACACACTCACACACACATACACACTCACACACATACACACACATACACTCGGTCACACACATTCACACACACATACACACGCACACACATATACACTCACACATATATACTCACTCACACATACACACTCACTCACACATACATACTCACTCACACATACATACTTGCTCACACATACACATTCACACATACACACTCACTCACACATACACACTCACACATACATACTCACACATGCACACTCGCTCACACATACACACTCACACACACATACACACACACTCACACATACATACTTGCTCACACATACACACTCACTCACACATACACACTTACACACACATACACACACACTCACACACATACTTGCTCAGACATACACACTCACTCACACATACACACTCGCTCACACACACATACACACTCACACACACATACACACTCGCTCACACATACATACTCGCTCACACATACATACTCGCTCACACATTCATACATACACTCACACATACACACTCGCTCACTCATACACACTCACACACGCATACACACGCACACACACATACACACACATACACACTCACACACACATACACTCACACATACACACTCACTCATACACACACACATACACTTGCTCACACACACACACATACACACGCACACATACACACACACATATACACTCACACATACACACTCGCTCACATACACACTCACTCACACATACACACTCACACACACATTCATACATACACTCACACATACACACTCACTCACACATACACTCACACATACACACTCACTCACACATTCATACATACACTCACACATACACACTCACTCACACATACACTCACACATACACACTCACTCACACATTCATACATACACTCACACATACACACTCACTCACACATACACACTCGCTCACACATACACACTCATACACACATACACACACACTCACACACACATACACACTCACACACACATGCACACGCACACACACATTCATAGATACACTCACACATACACACTCACTCACACATACACACTCGCTCACACATACACACTCATACACACATACACACACACTCACTCACACATACACACTCACACACATATACACTCACACATACACACTCGCTCACACATACACACTCACTCACACATACACACTCATACACACATTCATACATACACTCACACATACACACTCACACACATACACACTCACTCAAACATAAACTCACACATACATACTTGCTCACACATTCATACATACACTCACACATGCACACTCACTCACACATACACACTCGCTCACACATACACACTCATACACACATACACACACACTCACTCACACATACACACTCACACACATATACACTCACACATACACACTCGCTCACACATACACACTCACTCACACATACACACTCATACACACATTCATACATACACTCACACATACACACTCACACACATACACACTCACTCAAACATAAACTCACACATACATACTTGCTCACACATTCATACATACACTCACACATGCACACTCACTCACACATACACACTCGCTCACACATACACACTCACGCACACATACACACTCACACACACATACACACTCACACACATACACGCACACTCACTCACACATACACACTCACACACACATACACACTCACACACACATGCACACGCACACACACATTCATACATACATGCACACATACACACTCGCTCACACATACACACTCGCTCACACATACACACTCACACACACACTCACTCACATATACACACTCACACACACATACACACTCACACACACATGCACACGCACACACACATTCATACATACACTCACACATACACACTCACTCACACATACATACTCGCTCACACATTCATACATACACTCACACATACACACTCGCTCACTCATACACACTCACACACACATACACACTCACACACACATGCACACGCACACACACATTCATACATACACTCACACATACACACTCGCTCACACATACACACTCACGCACACATACACACTCACACACACATACACACTCACACACATACACGCACACTCACTCACACATACACACTCACACACACATACACACTCACACACACATGCACACGCACACACACATTCATACATACATGCACACATACACACTCGCTCACACATACACACTCGCTCACACATACACACTCACACACACACTCACTCACATATACACACTCACACACACATACACACTCACACACACATGCACACGCACACACACATTCCTACATACACTCACACATACACACTCACTCACTCATACACACTCACACACACATACACACTCACACACACATGCACACGCACACACACATTCATACATACACTCACACATACACACTCGCTCACACATACACACTCACACACACACTTGCTCACACCTACACACTCACTCACACATTCATACATACACTCACACATACACACTCGCTCACACATACACACTCACTCACACATACACACACACACACACTCGCTCACACATACACACTCACTTACACATACACACTCGCTCACACATACACACACATACACACTCACACACACATACACACTCACACACACATACACGCTCACACACATACACACACACATACACTCGCTCACACACACTCACACACATACACACGCGCACACACATACACACTCACACATACACACTCACACATACATACTCGCTCACTCATACACACACACATACGCACTCGCCCACACGTACACACTCACACATATATACTCACTCACACATACATACTTGCTCACACATACACACTTACACATACACACTCACTCACACACACATACTCACACATACATACTCGCTCACAAATACACACTCACACATACAAACTCGCTCACACGTACACACTCACACATATATACTCGCTCACACATACATACTTGCTCACACATACACATTCACACATACACACTCGCTCACACATACACACTCACACACACATACACACACACTCACACATACATACTTGCTCACACATACACACTCACTCACACATACACACTCACACATACATACTCGCTCACTCATACACACTCACACATACACACTCGCTCACACGTACACACTCACACATATATACTCGCTCACACATACATACTTGATCACACATACAAACTCACACATACACACTCACTCACACATACACACTCACTCACACATACATACGCACTCACACATACACACTCACACACACATACACACTCACTCACACATACATACTCGCTCACACATTCATACATACACTCACACATTCATACATACACTCACACATACACACTCGCTCACTCATACACACTCACACATACACACTCGTTCACTCATACACACTCACACACACATACACACTCACACACACATACACACTCACACACACATGCACACGCACACACACATTCATACATACACTCACACATACACACTCACTCACACATACACACTCGCTCACACATACACACTCACACACACATGCACACGCACACACACATTCATACATCCACTCACACATACACTCTCACTCACACATACACACTCACACACACATGCACACGCACACACACATTCATACATACACTCACACATACACACTCGCTCATACACACTCGCTCACACATACATACATACACTCACACATTTTATACATACACTCACACATACACACTCACACACATACACACTCACACACACACTCACTCACACATACACACTCACACACACATACACACTCACACACATATGCACACGCACATACACATTCATACATACACTCACACATACACACTCACTCACTCATACACACACACATACACACTCACTCACTCATACACACACACATACACATGCGCACACACATACACACTCACTCATACACACTCACACACACATACACACACATACACATACACACACATACACTCACTCACACACACTCACACACACATACACACTCACACACACATACACACACACATACACACTCACACATACACACTCACACACATATACACTCACACATACACATTCGCTCACACATACACACTCACTCACACATACACACTCGCACACACATTCATACATACACTCACACATACACACTCACTCACACATACACACTCACATACACACACTCACTCACACATACACTCACACACACATACACACTCACTCACACATACACACTCGCTCACTCACAGACACACACACACATACACACGCACACACACATACACACTCACACACACATACACACACACATACACACTCACTCATACACACTCGCACACACATACACACTCACACACATACACTCACTCACACACACTCACACACACATACACACGCACACACACATACACGCACACATACATACTCACACATACACACTCACACACATATACACTCACACATACTCACTCGCCCACACATACACACTCACTCACACATACACACTCATACACACATTCATACATACACTCACACATACACACTCACACACATACACACTCACTCAAACATAAACTCACACATACATACTTGCTCACACATTCATACATACACTCACACATGCACACTCACTCACACATACACACTCGCTCACACATACACACTCACGCACACATACACACTCACACACACATACACACTCACACACATACACGCACACTCACTCACACATACACACTCACACACACATACACACTCACACACACATGCACACGCACACACACATTCATACATACATGCACACATACACACTCGCTCACACATACACACTCGCTCACACATACACACTCACACACACACTCACTCACATATACACACTCACACACACATACACACTCACACACACATGCACACGCACACACACATTCATACATACACTCACACATACACACTCACTCACACATACATACTCGCTCACACATTCATACATACACTCACACATACACACTCGCTCACTCATACACACTCACACACACATACACACTCACACACACATGCACACGCACACACACATTCATACATACACTCACACATACACACTCGCTCACACATACACACTCACGCACACATACACACTCACACACACATACACACTCACACACATACACGCACACTCACTCACACATACACACTCACACACACATACACACTCACACACACATGCACACGCACACACACATTCATACATACATGCACACATACACACTCGCTCACACATACACACTCGCTCACACATACACACTCACACACACACTCACTCACATATACACACTCACACACACATACACACTCACACACACATGCACACGCACACACACATTCCTACATACACTCACACATACACACTCACTCACTCATACACACTCACACACACATACACACTCACACACACATGCACACGCACACACACATTCATACATACACTCACACATACACACTCGCTCACACATACACACTCACACACACACTTGCTCACACCTACACACTCACTCACACATTCATACATACACTCACACATACACACTCGCTCACACATACACACTCACTCACACATACACACACACACACACTCGCTCACACATACACACTCACTTACACATACACACTCGCTCACACATACACACACATACACACTCACACACACATACACACTCACACACACATACACGCTCACACACATACACACACACATACACTCGCTCACACACACTCACACACATACACACGCGCACACACATACACACTCACACATACACACTCACACATACATACTCGCTCACTCATACACACACACATACGCACTCGCCCACACGTACACACTCACACATATATACTCACTCACACATACATACTTGCTCACACATACACACTTACACATACACACTCACTCACACACACATACTCACACATACATACTCGCTCACAAATACACACTCACACATACAAACTCGCTCACACGTACACACTCACACATATATACTCGCTCACACATACATACTTGCTCACACATACACATTCACACATACACACTCGCTCACACATACACACTCACACACACATACACACACACTCACACATACATACTTGCTCACACATACACACTCACTCACACATACACACTCACACATACATACTCGCTCACTCATACACACTCACACATACACACTCGCTCACACGTACACACTCACACATATATACTCGCTCACACATACATACTTGATCACACATACAAACTCACACATACACACTCACTCACACATACACACTCACTCACACATACATACGCACTCACACATACACACTCACACACACATACACACTCACTCACACATACATACTCGCTCACACATTCATACATACACTCACACATTCATACATACACTCACACATACACACTCGCTCACTCATACACACTCACACATACACACTCGTTCACTCATACACACTCACACACACATACACACTCACACACACATACACACTCACACACACATGCACACGCACACACACATTCATACATACACTCACACATACACACTCACTCACACATACACACTCGCTCACACATACACACTCACACACACATGCACACGCACACACACATTCATACATCCACTCACACATACACTCTCACTCACACATACACACTCACACACACATGCACACGCACACACACATTCATACATACACTCACACATACACACTCGCTCATACACACTCGCTCACACATACATACATACACTCACACATTTTATACATACACTCACACATACACACTCACACACATACACACTCACACACACACTCACTCACACATACACACTCACACACACATACACACTCACACACATATGCACACGCACATACACATTCATACATACACTCACACATACACACTCACTCACTCATACACACACACATACACACTCACTCACTCATACACACACACATACACATGCGCACACACATACACACTCACTCATACACACTCACACACACATACACACACATACACATACACACACATACACTCACTCACACACACTCACACACACATACACACTCACACACACATACACACACACATACACACTCACACATACACACTCACACACATATACACTCACACATACACATTCGCTCACACATACACACTCACTCACACATACACACTCGCACACACATTCATACATACACTCACACATACACACTCACTCACACATACACACTCACATACACACACTCACTCACACATACACTCACACACACATACACACTCACTCACACATACACACTCGCTCACTCACAGACACACACACACATACACACGCACACACACATACACACTCACACACACATACACACACACATACACACTCACTCATACACACTCGCACACACATACACACTCACACACATACACTCACTCACACACACTCACACACACATACACACGCACACACACATACACGCACACATACATACTCACACATACACACTCACACACATATACACTCACACATACTCACTCGCCCACACATACACACTCCCTCACACATACACACTCACACATACATTCATACATACACTCACACATACACACTCACACATACACACTCACTCACACATACACATTCACTCACACATACACACACATACACACTCACACATACATACCAACATGCTCACTCACACATACACACTCACACACACATTCATACATACACATACACACACGTACACACTCGCTCATACACACTCACACACATGTACACACACATACACACTCACACACACATTCATAGATACACTCACACATGCACACTCACTCACACATACACACTCACACACACATACACACTCACACATACACACTCACTCAAACATACACAATAACTCACACATACACACTCGCTCATACACACTCACACACACATACACATTAATACACACTCACACATACACACTCGCTCACACATACACACTCGCTCACACATATACACTCACACACACATTCATACATACACTCACACATACACACTCACTCTCACATACACACTCACACACATACACACTCACACATACTCACTCGCTCACTCATACACATTCACACACACATACACACTCACTCACACATACACACTCGCTCACACATACACAGTTACACACACATACACATACACACTCGCTCACACATACACACTCACACACACATACACACGCATGCACACATTCATACATACACACACATACACACTCACACATACACACTCACACACACATTCATACATACACTCACACATACACACTCACTTACACACTCGCTCACTCATACACGCTCACACACACATACACATTCGCTCACACACACTCACACACATACACTCACACATACACACTCACACATGCACACTCACTCACACATACACGCTCACTCACACATACACACTCACACACACATTCATACATACACACACACGTACACACTCGCTTATACACACTCACACACACGTACACACACATACACACTCACACACACATTCATAGATACACTCACACATACACACTCACTCACACATACACACTCACACACATACACACTCACACATACACACTCACTCACACATACACACTAACTCACACATACACACTCGCTCATACACACTCACACACACATACACACTCACACACACATTCATAGATACACTCACACATACACACTCACTCACACATACACACTCGCTCACACATACACACTCACTCACACATACACACTCGCTCATACACACTCACACACACATACACATTAATACACACTCAGACATACACACTCGCTCACTCATACACACTCATACACACATACACACTCACTCACCCATACACACTCGCTCACACATATACACTCACACACACATTCATACATACACTCACACATACACACTCACTCACACATACACACACACATACACACTCACACATACACACTCACTCTCACATACACACTCACACACACATACACACTCACACATACTCACTCGCTCACTCATACACATTCACACACACATACACACTCACTCACACATACACACTTGCTCACACATACACACTCACACACACATACACACACACACATACACACGCACGCACACATTCATACATACACACACATACACACTCACACATACACACTCACACACACATTCATACATACACTCACACATACACACTCACTTACACATTCGCTCACACACACACACATACACACTCGCTCACTCATACACGCTCACACACACATACACATGCACACATACATACACACACATACACACTCACACACACATACACACTCACTCATACACACTCACACACACATACACACTCACACAAATACACACACATACACTCGCTCACACACACATACACACTCACTCATACACACTCGCACACACATACACACTCACACACATACACACACACATACACTCACTCACACACACTCACACACACATACACACGCACACACGCATACACACACTCACACACATATACACTCACACATACACACTCACACACATACACACTCACTCACACATACACATTCACTCACACATACACACACACATACACACTCGCCCACACATACACACTCACACATACATTCATACATACACTCACTCATACACACTCACACACACATACACACACACATACACACTCACTCATACACACTTGCACACACATACACACTCACACACATACACTCACACACATACACGCTCACACACACATACACACACACATTCATACACACCCGCTCACTCATATGCACTCACACACATACACACTCACTCATACGCACACACATACACACTCACAAGTGCACATGTATGTTCATGCACAAAAACACAGACACATGCATGTGAACATGTATGTACATTCAATAAATTCCTGTTCGTGACCCTCACACTTTGAGAATATAAACAGGGATCCATTCGGAGCGGTCTGACCTTGAAATTCCAGAGCCTGGGATCAGGGTGTACCAGCCGATTACAGACTGTAAGGAGGAACGTCTAACTTTGCATTTATTTTATGTTTTGTATTTTGTTTCTTTTGAGGAGAGAACATATGATTTTTCTTGACATATGTGCTGCAGAAATAATGAACTCTGTTTACATTCATTTTCACCAGATTTTACAAACCTTGAGGTGAAGTGATGAGGTGAGCAGTTTGATGAAAACCGTTTCTTGATATCGTGAAATAAATTGAATTTATTGAAGACTGGTCTCTGTGATGCTGGAGAGGAGGCCAGGATAGACCATCCACTCAACACTTCCGGCTGAAGATCGCTGTGAAATTTTCAGCCTTACCGCTTGCCTTGATGATGCTGGGCTCCCCCATCTTTGAGGAGGGGGATATTGTGGAGCCTCCTCCTGCAGTGAGGTGTTTAATTGCTCACCATCCCATTCACGGGTGGACGTGGAAGGACTGCACAGTCACAGTCATAGAGTCATTGAGGTCGACAGCATGGAGACAGGCCCTTCGGCCCAACATTCTCATGCTGCTCAGTTTGCGCAATTTAAGTTCGTCCTGTTTCCCTGCGTTTGGTGCGTATCCCTCCATGCCTAGCCCATCTGTGTGTTATGAGAGCTTCTCGGTGTGTCGGGTTTAAATTAGCAGAGGGGTTCACCCCATCTTGTAACCCATGTTCCTGACTAAATGTTTCTTAAATCACAAAATTGTCCTCAATCCCATCACAACCTCTGGCAGCCTGTTCCATACGCTCACCACCCTCTGTGTGAAAAAACTGCCCTTCTGAACCCTTTTATATCTCTCCCCTCTCACTGTAAACCTATACCCTCTCATTTTAGACTCTCCTACTTGGGGGAAAAGCTGTCAGCTCTGTACCTTATCTATGCTCCTCGAGATTTTATACCTCCATCATGACCCCCCCCCCC
Organism: Chiloscyllium punctatum; assembly: GCF_047496795.1. Classification (NCBI taxonomy): domain Eukaryota; kingdom Metazoa; phylum Chordata; class Chondrichthyes; order Orectolobiformes; family Hemiscylliidae; genus Chiloscyllium; species Chiloscyllium punctatum. Next base: position 70,952,207 of record NC_092756.1, on the reverse strand, counting down.
TCAGTCTCCACTGCTCCAGAGAAAAGCCCCAGCCTATCCAATCTCTCCTTATAATCAAGCCTTCCAGTCCAGGCAGCATCCTCGTCAATCTTTTCTGCATCCTTTCAGTTTGATAATGTCTTTTCTCCAATGGGGTGACCAGAACTGCATGCAGTACTCGAAATATGGCTTCACCAACGTCTTGTACAGCTGTAACCATCCCAACTCCTATACTCAGTGCTTTGACCAATGAAAGCAGACTTAGATCTGATTTGTTGGTTGTGGGGTCGCTTAACTCTGTCTAACACTTGCTGGTTATATTGTTTAGGGGGTTAAAACAATGACTGCAGATGCTGGAAACCAGATTCTGGATTAGTGGTGCTGGAAGAGCACAGCAGTTCAGGCAGCATCCAAGTAGCTTCGAAATGGACGTTTCGGGCAAAAGCCCTTCAAAGATTCCTGGTTATACTGTTTACCATGTAAGTAGTCCTGTTTACTAACTTCACCAGCCTGACACCTCATTTTCAGGTGCTGCTCCCAGCATGCCCTCCTGCACTCTCCAGGGTTGACCCCCTGGCTTGATGGGTAATGGCCGAATGGGGGATAAGCCGGGCCATGAGGCTACAGAATGTGCTGGAGTACAGCTCTGCTGCTGTCGATGGCCCACAGCACCGCACAGATGCCCAGTCGTGAGCTGCTAGATCTGTTTGAAGTCTGTCCTGTTCAGCACAGTGATAGTGCCACACAACTAGGGGTTGGCACGGTGGCTCAGTGGTTAGCACTGCTGCCTCACAGCACCAGGGACCCAGGTTCGATTCCCGCCTCGGGTGACTGACTGTGTGGAGTTTGCACCTTCTCCCCGTGTCTGCGTGGGTTTCCTCCGGGTGCTCCGGTTTCCTCCCACAATCCAAAGATGTGCAGGTCAGGTGAATTGGCCATGCTAAATTGCCTGTAGTGTTAGGTGCATTAGTCAGAGGGAAATGGGCCTGGGTGGGTTACTCTTCAGAGGGTCAGTGTGGGCTTCTTGGGCTGAAGGGCCTGTTCCCACACTGTAGGGAATCTAATTCTAACGCGATAGAGGTTATTCTCAACATGAAAGCGCAATTTCATCTGGTAAAGCTGGCAGCTTCCTTCCCTCAAGAACATTAATAAGCCAGATGGGTTTTTACAACAATTGACATGGTCACTATTAGATATTTATTGAATTACAATTCCAATAGCTGCTGTGGAATCGAGCCAAGCTGCCCAGACCATCACCTGGGTCCCTGGATTGTTAATCCAACAAAAATACTGCTGAGCCAATCCCTCCCCCTAAAAGGGCTGGTGCAGACGTGAGATTGAAGTCACACAGTGTCATACAGCAACATGTCCACCCCCTTGACTGATCAGTGCTGGCAACCTGAACTAGCTGCCTATGTCTGTGCCTGTGTCAAACAGCAACGCAGGACAGGCACAATGTGAGCCCAAAGGGACAGAGAACAAAAACGCAAGGGCTCAGACCCTGTTATAAACAGACAATACTCAGCACTGGTGAACCTCTCCCTGAAGCTGGTCAATGCAAAGTCAGGATTGTCAGAAAGAAACCCGATCAGACGTTTGGAGAACTTGCTGCTGGGGGAACCAACGGTTTTGCTCACTGAAGTTAGAGAAAACTTCTGAGGACGTGACGGAAGTTATGTTTATGGAAGAATTCTGAAATAGCATTCTCGCAATCCCCAAGATCCGAGAAGCAGCTGTTCTGGATTTTAGATTTGTTTATTTATTTATTTGTTTAACGCTGTCACTTGTACAGTGGAAATGGATAATGTCCCCAGATTCCTCTTGGCTTACAGAATAGATCACGGGACAAATTGCATAAATGGTAAAATGCTGAAGGAATTAGTCTGCTAAAACGGAAACAGCTTTGACAGTTCACCTTTCGCTCTCTGTTCCTCCCGTCCCTGGGGGTTTGGTAACATGCTCCTCTCCTGCCACCACCCACACAGTCACTCGGTGCCCCGAGCTGGGGATGGTCACGCTTGCAAGTGCCCACATCTCCCCCCGACGCTGGGTATCGACCGGCAGATTCCTGGCTCCGGGTTGACTGATGGGGCCCGGGCTCTTTTCCTGATCAACTCTTGGTTGTCCATGGTCGTATCCTGGTGGAACGAGGGACTGTCAGGTGCAGGTTCTGCGTTTCCTGCCTGAAATCTTTCCTATGCTCGGGCCCGCAACTCAGGGCTCACACAGAGAGCAGAACCGTACCGGGGTTTCACTTCGGATTTCCGCCCCATCGCACCACATGCTGTTCCTGGAGCATCTCCCCCCCCCCCCCCCCCCTCACTGAGAATCCTGCAGTTTATCAGCATCGTCTGCACCAGCGTCATCTTTAAAACCCACCGAGCAGCCAGAGAAACCCTGTTAGTTTGGAGCTGCCCTGCACAGTTAGGACATATGCTCCAGACACGGCAGGTCAGGGGAGCCTGGAGATCCTGCAGGATGAGATGATGAAGCCACAGGACTCCCTGTCCCCCCAGTGACCAGCAGCAGACATCACAACAGCAGACCACGCTGGCCTGGTCTGAGGTTGCTACATAAATGCTCACCACTGCAGGGCAAAGGTCAGTGATCTTCTTCACTTCGCTAACATTATTGTTACCATCTCTTTCAGATACCTCACCCTCACTCGACCTCTGCTGCTGTACCCACCTCTCACCAAGGCTCACCCTCTGCCCCTCCCACTATCGCCTGCAACATCGCCCCTCACTTGCTGTCACCCAGACCATTAACCACCCTGTGCCATTAACCCTCCAGCACCACCCCCACCTGGGTCACAAGGGACGGCTGAGCCTCGTCCTTCCATACCCCTTCACCCTTGCCCCTCTCTCTCACTCCAGGAAGGAGATCGGACTGAAGGACTCAAGGGCGCTACCTGTCATTTTGCTCCTCACTCCTTATAAGGAGAGGACCCTGACACTGGGTGCCCTGAGTAGGGCCTGGGCTGGTATTGGACGCTGCTCTTGACCTGCTGCATTGGGAGCCCCAGGAGAAGTCTATCCCTTCTCCCCCCCCACCCCGTCCCAGCTTGACAGAGGCCCAGTAACAACCAGGACAAGCCTATTTCATCTAACCCTGTGCTAACAGCAAGGTGAGACAGAAGTAATGTGAGTAATACCAAGAGCAGTTTTGAACCCTGTACCTAAGGAAGGATGTGCTGGCATTGGATGGGGCCCAGAAGAGGTTTACAATAATGAACCCGAGGTCGAAGGGTTTGTCGCATGAGGAGCAGTAGAGGGCCTATACTCGATGGAGTTTAGAGGGTGGGGGGTGGTTGGGAAATCTAACTGAAACTTACAGAATACCGAGAGGCCTGGACACAGTGGACGTAGAATCCCCACAGTGTGGAAACAGGCCCTTCGGCCCAACAAGTCCACACCGACCCTCCGAAGAGTATCCCAGCCAGCCCCATTCCCCTCCTCTATTACTCTACATTTACCCCGGACTAATGCATCCAACTTACACATCCCTGATTATTACGGACAATTTAGCACGGCCAATTCACCCTGACCTGCACATCTTTGGACTGTGGGAGGAAACCGGAGCACTCGGAGGAAACCCACGCAGACCCGGGGAGAATGTGCAAACTCCACACAGACAGTTGCCCAAGGCAGGAATTGAACCTGGGTCCCTGGTGCTGTGAGGCAGCCGTGCTAACCACTGAGCTGCCTTAGACATGGAGAAGATGTTTCCATTTGAAGGACAGACTAAGACCCAAGGGCATAGCCTCAGAGTGAATTGATGACCCTTTCGAACTGAGCTGAGGAGGGATTTCTTCCATCTAAAAGGTGGCTGCAGAAGCATAGAAACTAGGAGCTGGAGGAGGCCATTCAGCCCTTTGAGCCTGCTCTGCCATTCAATACCATCACGGCAATTTCTTCTATCTTAACAAGACCTGTGTCAAGTCTTCAACACAGCCTCCTGGCTTCCAACACTGTCTGAAAGTCCTGTAACTCTCAGTCCAACATTGGTAAGAGCCATTAGAACTCTCTGATGCCCCATAGTCACTCACCCAGTGGACACAGAGCCCAGGAAGCTGTACAATAGCATTGGGAATGTATTCGGGGAATAAAGCTGAGTCTCTAACAATCTAATAATGCCCCAGATTTAAACACACATATTGGAAAGGAACGATACTACTCCAGTCCAAAACAGAGTCAGCCATAGAGTCACAGCATGGAAACAGACCCTTCGGTCCAACCCATCCATGCCGAACAGATATCCCAACCCAATCTAGTCCCACCTGCCAGCACCCGGCCCATATCCCTCCAAACCCTTTCTATTCATATACCCATCCAAATGCCTCTTAAATGTTGCAACTGTACCAGCCTCCACCACTTCCTCTGGCAGCTCATTCCATACACGTACCACCCTCTGGGTGAAAAAGTTGCCCCTTGGGTCCGTTTTATGTCTGTCCCCTCTCACCTTGGAAAAAGACCTCAGCTATTCACCCTCTCCATGCCCCTCTATAACCTCCACCGAAGTGACCACCGACCTTATAAAGAAGTAAAGAAAGCACCTCAAAGGCAGATTCAGCTATTACCGCCTCTTAAAGTTTCTGCTTGTTCCTGGGAAACTAGGTTGCTTAAAGATTGAAAGTATTAATGTAGGTTGGCCTTGGAGAGTGTACAATGGATGTTTATAAGAATCATAGAATCCCTACAGTGTAGAAGTAGACCATTCACCCCATCAAGTCTATACCGACCCTCCAAACAGCATCCCACCCCCCAACCCGATAGTTTCCATGTCTACGTGACTTAGCCCAGGACACTATGGGGCAATTTCCTAAGGCTAATCCATCTAACCTGCACATCTTTGTGATGGTAGAAGGAAACCCACACAGACAGGGAGAATGTACAAACTACACATAGACGATATCCTGAGGCTGGAATCGAACCAGGGACCCTGACGTTGGGAGGCAGCTGTGCTAACCACTGAGCTACCGCGCCATCCAGGACTTTGGATGTTAAATTATAACTTAAAAATGTGTTGCTGGAAAAGCGCAGCAGGTCAGGCAGCATCCAAGGAGCAGGAGAATCGACGTTTCGGGCATAAGCCCTTCTTCAGGAATGAGGAAGGTGTGTCAAGCAGGCTAAGATAAAAGGTAGGGAGGAGGGACTCGGGGGAGGGGTGCGATAGGTGGAAGGAGATTAAGGTGAGGGTGATAGGCCGGAGAGGGGGTGGGGGCAGAGAGGTCAGGAAGAAGATTGCAGGTTAGGAAGGTGGTGCTGAGTCTGTTGTCTCCAGAATTTAGGAGGCTAAGAGGTGGTCCAATCAAAGTATTCAAGATATTAATAGAAAAAAGACAGGACAGATAAAGATGAATTATTTCCATTGGTTGGAGATTTCAGAACTAGGAATATAGTCTGAGAATTAAGGGTGGGAGGTGTCTGGAATTGACTTTCACAAGTGGCTGTTGTTGCTAGATCAATTGTTGAAATCTGCAATAGATACATTATTGTTAAGCAAGACATTGGTTAGGCCACTGTTGGAATATTGTGTGCAATTCTGGTCTCCTTCCTATCGGAAAGATGTTGTGAAACTTGAAAGGTTTCAGAAAAGATTTACAAGGATGTTGCCAGGGTTGGAGGGTTTGAGCTACAGGGAGAGGCTGAACAGGCTGGGGCTGTTTTCCCTGGAGCGTCGGAGGCTGAGGGGGTGACCTTATAGAGGTTTACAAAATTTAAAAGGCATCTGGATGGGCATATGAATAGGAAGGGGGTTTAGAGGGAATATGGGCCAAGTGCTGGTAGGTGGGACTAGATGAGTTTCGGATATCTGGACGTGTTGAACTGAAGGCTCTGTTTCTGTTTTGTACAAGCCTATGACTCTATGACTCTTAAGTGTGTCGAGGATGTGGCTCGTATATAGAGTCAGGCCACAGATCAGTCATAGTCTAATTAAATGGTGATAAAAGCTCAACGGGCTGAATGGCCTACTCCTGCTCCTATGTTCTTATGAAGCCAACAAAGGTTTTGAAACCCAGATGAGCATTCATAGTGGTTGCAGCTGTTAATACGACAGCTTTCCAGGACCTTGCCTCAAATCGATTGAACAGGAATGACCTGTTTCAGGGCAGAGGGTCTGTCGATCAATGGGGAGGAACAGGGCACAGCGCATTTCCAACTTTGAGAAGCTGGGATTTATTTTCAAACAGCTTGGACTTTTAATTGGTATGAAATCCAAACGTGCAGTGACAGCGGGGGGCTGACTGGGCTTTTGGGGGTTTGATGTTTCCAAATACTCCTGACAGTCGGAGCAGAATGTGACACCAGTGGCGCAGCACTTGTCAACGAAGGGTCAAGCTCCCATTTGCTGGACAGCTCTCCGTGACGAACCTCTGCATTACCCAACACACTGACATTGAAGTGCAGCTTCTAACCATGACAGGTGAAGGTGAGGAAACACTTCACCCTTCTCTTCCAGAACGTTCCTGAATCCCTGAGCTAGCGTCTGTTGGTGAAATTCGAAACAGAGGTTGATAGATTCCTGGTGGGCACCGGATGCGAAGGGTTAGCAGGGGACGATGGCCCGAAGGTCTTGCTGAGCCGGCGATGGTGAGACAGAGCAGACTGGCATCCTGCAGTTCCTGGCTGGAGTGGACAGTATTGATTAACGTGTAGATGGGCATGTGGCCATTCTGCCTCAGTGTGATTGCATACTAGCTCCTGGTTCGGTTAGATGTGAGGTTGATATGCCTCTCCTTCGCTCCTGTGGGTGGGGGAGGACCACCTTTTTGAGTGAGAGCAAACATAGGTGCCATGAGGTATCCCTCAAACAACATGACATGATCTTCGTCTCATTGATGTTAATGGGAAAACCACATCATACAACCATAACTAACCATACAACCAGCTGATGAAGGAGCGTTGCTCCAAAAGCTAGTGCTACCAATTAAACCTGTTGGACTATAACCTGGTGTTGTGTGATTTTTAACTTTATACTTTTAAAGTGTTTCATTCACTGTAAAGCATTGCAGGAGGACCTGAGGTCGGAGCAGGCGCTACAGGAATCCAATAAGGCAGCAAGGTGGCTCTGTGGTTAGCACTACGCCAGGGACCCGGGTTCGATTCCAACCTCGGGCCACTGTCTGCGTGGGGTTTGCACATCCTCCCTATGTCTGCGTGAGTTTCCTTGCACAGTCCAAAGATGTGCAGAGTTAGGGGGATTGGTCATGGAAGTGTGGGATTATGGGTAAGGGGGTGAGTCTGGATGTGACGCTCTTCAGAGGGTTAGTATGGACTCAATTGGCTAAATGGCCTGATTCTACACTGCAGGGATTCTAAGAAATCTGTCTTCCTGACTGAACTACTGGAGAGTGGTGAATCCTGGTGGAATAATTAACAGCAAGGATGGAACTATTTCATGATTGGAAGTGTCTCTGTGGATGTGCTGAAGTGTTGATGACTACAGTGAGTCAAGAGAGGCACGGAGGGGGAGGGCTATCTCCCAGGCTCCAGGCTCTCTCACGTGACCACACAGATTATGTCACAGCATGTTCCCTGATCCAGTAATTACCCAGCAACTGGCTGAGCGTTAACTGCACATTGTGAGAGCTGTGCAGAGGCCAGCAGCAAACTGTCCAGTCACAGCACAGTACAGAATCCACCACACTGCGAAATGTAGAGAGAGACCAATGTCACGATCAATAGAAATGCAAAACTCCAGAAACAGCAGAGCCATGAGTGAGCGTGGGTGTGTGAGCGTGAGTGTGGGTTTGTGAGTGTGAGAGGGAGCGTGGGTGTGTAAATGTGAGAGGGAGTGTGGGTTTGTGAGTGTGAGAGGGAGTGTGGGTGTGTGAGTGTGAGAGGGAGTGTGGGTTTGTGAGTGTGAGAGGGAGCGTGGGTGTGTGTGAGAGGGAGTGTGGGTTTGTGAGTGTGAGAGGGAGTGTGGGTGTGTGAGTGTGAGAGGGAGTGTGGGTTTGTGAGTGTGAGAGGGAGTGTGGGTGTGTAAGTGTGAGAGGGAGTGTGGGTGTGGGTGTATGAGCGTGAGAGGGAGTGTGGGTTTGTGAGTGTGAGAGGGAGTGTGGGTGTGTAAGTGTGAGAGGGAGTGTGGGTTTGTGTGTGAGTGAGTGTGAGTGTGAGTGTGAGAGTGAGTATGGGCTTGTGTGTGAGTGAGAGTGAGTGTGAGTGTGGGTGTGTGAGTGTGAGAGGGAGTATGGGCTTGTGTGTGAGTGAGTGTGAGTGTGGGTGTGTGAGTGTGAGAGTGAGTATGGGCTTGTGTGTGAGTGAGAGTGAGTGTGGGTGTGTGAGTGTGAGAGTGAGTATGAGCTTGTGTGTGAGTGTGAGAGTGAGTATGGGCTTGTGTGTGAGAGTGAGTGTGAGTGTGGGTGTGTGAGTGTGAGAGTGAGTGTGAGTGTGGGTGAGTGAGTGAGTATGGGCTTGTGTGTGAGTGAGAGTGAATGTGAGTGTGGGCTTGTGTATGAGTGTGAATGTGGGGGTAAGTGTGGGTATGTGAGTGTGAGAGGGAGTATGGGCTTGTGTGTGATTAGATTAGATTAGATTACTTACAGTGTGGAAACAGGCCCTTCGGCCCAACAAGTCCACACCGCACCTGCCGAAGCGCAACCCACCCATACCCCTACATCTACCCCTTACCTAACACTAGGGGCAATTTAGCATGGCCAATTCACCTGACCTGCACATCTTTGGAGTGTGGGAGAAAACCGGAGCACCCGGAGGAAACCCACGCAGACACGGGGAGAACGTGCAAACTCCACACAGTCAGTCGCCTGAGGTGGGAATTGAACCCGGGTCTCTGGTGCTGTGAGGCAGCAGTGCTAACCACTGTGCCACCGTGCCGCCCACTAGTGAAGGTGACTGGGGATGAGTGCGGGTGTGTGTGGGAGTGAGAGTGCACGAATGAATGTGAGAGTATGTGGGTGTGAGTGTGAGAATGAGCGTGGATGTGAGTGAATATGTGACTGAGTGAGTGTGTGAGTCAATGTGAGAGTGAGTATAAGAGTGAATGTGTGAGTGAGTGAGTTTGTGAGTGTGACCATGTGTGAGTCAATGTGAGAGTGAGTATAAGAGTGAATGTGTGAGTGAGTGAGTTTGTGAGTGTGACCATGTGTGAGTGATTGTGAGAGTGAGTATCAGAGTGAATGTGTGAGTGAGTGAGTTTGTGAGTGTGACCATGTGTGAGTGATTGTGAGAGTGAGTATAGGAGTGAATGAATGTGCGAGTGAGTATAGGAGTGAGTGAATGTGAGAGTGAGTGAAGGCATGAGTGAGTGTGAGTGAGTGTGTGAGTGTGACCGTGAGTGAATGTGAGAGGGAGTATAGGAGTGAGTGTGTGAGTGTGAGTGAGTGTGTAAGTGAGTGAGTGTGAGAATGGGAACATTGATGATGAACAAGGGTGTCTCCTATGAGGTGTCTGAGACAGTAATGTTCAGGTCAGGGCCAGAGTTTGAGTGGGGCAGGTAATGAAATAATGGAAGCAATCTCGCTGAAGAGTTTCACACCAAAGGAGAGGGAGAGGGCCCCGTGATTGTGAAGATTTTGAAGCTGTCAGAAACATGAGGTTAAACTAATACGATGGAAAAGAATGGGAGTTTGGAATTCACTTTGATCTCCAGATCAGGGAGTTGTGAGAGTGTGGGTTTGCTGATGAGACTGCTTCATGAGGCTAAAGCAACTTCTCCAGGGTTTGACAAGTTAGACAGATGTTAAAGTGACTCTCCCACAGCTGGGAACGACATCTCAAATGCCTTTGAATCTCTTTTGGCCACATTTTCATGGGAGTGTAGCTCAAACTCAGAAAGGGCTGAATGATTTACCAGAAGCGACTTTTTCTTTTCAGAAAGAAAGGTTACTGAAGTGAGGACAGCAGCTGCTGCAGGAAACTGGAAACTGGTGAAGCCTCCCTGAGGCCCGAGGAATGATCTTGGATCTAGTAACGGATACAACCCAGGAACAGCAAGTCAAACCAGATCAGCCTCCCTATGACTGGGATCGCAACACAGTGATATTAAACATGTGCTGACCTCCCTCCACCCCCTCCAAAATTACTCTAATTTACAAATAATGGATCTTCAATACCAAGTTTATAATGTTACCCAAAGTTAACACCTTATTAATAAAAACATAACTTTAGCAGAACTCAGATTAAATACAAGGCAATCTAGTTAATATCTATGATTTAAGTCACCAACCTCCGCTCATGCAACAGACACACAGCTAAGGAATATACTTTTAAAAATGCAAGAATTGTTAAGTTGCCCATTTGATAATTGTTTCAATGATAGATAAGCCTTCATGAAATCCAATGTGTTGTATTACAGGTATACTGGATTGTACCTGGCTTGATTTCTGAAGTCAGCAGTCAAGGTAAACAGCTTCCACAGATCTCAGGAAACTTTCTCTGATTTGTTACTGACTGGAGTTCTTTTCTCAGGACTTTCAACAAGTCGATAACTGGAGAATAACTAGGGAGAGCGAAGCTAAACCATTCCTGCAGCTTCCAACGTTGCAACCTGGTGCCAGTCCATCTACTGTGTTCTTACAGCAGTACTTAACCTGCCAATTCCCACAGCAAACATCAATCTTTTGTTCTTTTTAGAAGATGCTGTTCACAATTTATAGTTTAATTCTGAACTGCAACTTACATTTCCAAACCAAAAAAATGAGAAAAACAAAAGAAAACTAATGATGGTCACGACATGACGTCCAGTGAGATCAATTTTACTGAAACTCATCTCAAACAGACCGCACCATTGTACTGGCACTGTCCACCTCAGACCTCCCTCATGTTGACGGTTTCGTATTGAGCAGGGAGGTCAAAATCAGAATTATTAAAATGTTTTCAAATTGTATATCAGGATTATGGAGACGTGAATTGAGTGCCGTTTGGTCTCTGGAGCTGTTCAAAAGATTGTGGCTTATCTGATCATGACCTCAATCCCACTTTTCCACCTACCTTTTACTCTCTGACTGGTCAAGAATCTACTGAACTCAGCCTTAAATATATTCAAGGACCCTTTCTGGGAAAGACATGTCCGTGCTGTCCAGTAAAAAAAAGACCTCTTTGTTTCCATCTAAAATCGGCAGACTCCTTCTCTTTAAACTACACCCTCTCATTCAATTCTCTCCTACAAGGGGAAACACCCTCTCGGTCTGCAAACTGTTAAGTCCCCTCCGATTAAATCAGGCCCAATGTTTCCTTATCAGACAAGCCCCTCATTCCTCCGAATCAGCCGACTGAACCATTTCTGAACAACACCGAACGCAATTATGTTCCTTCTTAAACAGGGAGACCAATAACTGCTGATTTTAGACTTTTGAACAGACCTCTCAAATGTTACTCAACTCGGAGAAGCTGAGGACTGCCGATACTGGAGATCAAACTGTGACAGGAACATTAATGTCGGCCTTTTGAGTGTTTCTCAGGGACCGTGAGGCAAAATGTGGGCGGCACAGTGGCTCAGTGGTTAGCACTGCAGCCTCACAGCGCCAGGGACCCAGGTTCGATTCCAGCCTCGAACGACTGACTGTATGGAGTTTGAACATTCTCCCCGTGTCTGCGTGGGTTTCCTCCGGGTGCTCCGGTTTCCTCCCACAGTCCAAAGATGTGCAGGTCAGGGTGAATTGGCCATGCCAAATTGCCCATAGTGTTAGGTATGTTAGTCAAAGGGAAATGGGTTTGGGTGGGTTACTCTTCGGAGGGTTGGTGTGGACTTGTTGGGCCAAAGGGCTGTTTCCACACTGTAGGGAATTTAATCTAATCTAATCTTATCCGCTCCACCCTCCTCTTTGACCTATTGCATTCTCAGCTACCTTCCCCCCAGCCTCACCCCCTCCCATTTAGCTCCTGCCCCCCCCGCCCACAAGCCTCATTCCTGATGGAAGGCTTATTCCCGAAATGTTGATTCTCCTGCTCCTTGGATGCTGCCTGACCAGCTGTGCTTTTCCAGCACCGCACTCTAGACTCTCAAGTGTTAATGTTGATCTCTCTCTCTCTCTCTCTGTACCTTCTCTGTGGCTGTAACACTGTATGCTGCAGTCTGTTCTGCTACCCTGAGGCACTTTGTATGGTACGATCTGCAAAGTAACACTTTTCGCTGTACCTCGGTACATGTGACAACCACAAAACAAATCAGTACTTCAGGTGTGGTGTTACCAACTGCAGTAAAGCAGCCCTCTTGAATCTCCCATGCCCCTTACATTCCACTTGCTGTTTCAGTCACACGTGGGGCTGTGGCATTAGTCTCAGTGAGTCATAGAGATGTACAGCAGGGAAACAGACCCTTCGGTCCAACCCGTCCATGCCGACCAGATATCCCAACCCAACCTAGTCCCACCTGCCAGCACCCGGCCCATATCCCTCCAAACCCTTCCTATTCATATACCCATCCAAATGCCTCTTAAATGTTGCAATTGTACCAGCCTCCACCACATCCTCTGGCAGCTCATTCCATACACGTACCACCCTCTGTGTGAAAAAGTTGCCCTTTAGGTCTCTTTTATATCTTTCCCCTCTCACCCTAAACCTGTGCCCTCTCGTTCTGGACTCCCCCACCCCAGGGAAAAGACTTTGTCTATTTACCCTATCCATGCCCCTCATGATTTTATAAACCTCTATAAGGTCACCCCCTCAGCCTCCGACGCTCCAGGGAAAACAGCCCCAGCCTGTTCAGCCTCTCCCTGTAGCTCAGATCCTCCAACTCGAGGAGAGTTGATCTGGAACAGCTATAACTCTCAAAGCTGGAGGAAGTCTGGTTTGTGTCCAGCATAACCGTTCAGTAACAGCACAAAAAGATGATATTCGAACCTGATAATCAGTTTAATTGGCCAACCTCCTAATCTAAACCCAAGTGCCATTGTGTGCTGCACCAGCACAGTTCCCCCGCGCCAATCTCCTGCCTTTCTCTCCCGTTTCCCTGCACACCTTGCCTGTCCAAATAACCATCCAATTCCCTCTTGAATACTTCGATAGAACCTGCCTCCACCACATTTTCAGGCAATCTATTCCAGATTCTTAATGCCTCACTGTGGAAAATAGTGTTTTCCTCACATAACCTTTGCTTTGTCTGATGTCACTTTAAATCGGTGCCCTCTCGCTCTTGTTTATTTTACAAGTGGAGGCAGCTTAGAATCAGACAAAGAAGCAAGCCATTTGACCCATCAAGTCCACAACTGACAAAGAGCAGCTCACCCAGACACACGGCCCTATCCTGTCCCTCTAACCCTGCACGTCCCATTGCTAATCCACCTCACCTGCAACGCCTTTGGGAGGAAACCCACACAGAGAATGCGCAAACTCCACACAGACGGTCGCCCCAGGCTAGAATCAAACCCAGGTCCCTGACGCTGTGAGGCAGCAGTGCTAAGCACTGAGTGATCAGTCCCAGCGTCTCAAATCCATCCCCATCTCTGAAGTTCCTCATTTCTGGAGCCTTGCTTGTAGACCCATGTCAGTACTCTCGCGAATGCATTCACAACCTTCCTGTAATGTGGCACCCACAACCGTCCACAATACTCCAGCTGGGGTCTAACAAGTGTCTTGTACAATGTGGGTTTAATTGTGTTTAATTGCAGATAATGAATGGGTTTTAAATGGGGATTTTCCTCTAGACCTTGACATAGAGAGAGATTGAGCCCACGGCATGAGGGATGAGGAGGTGCATGTCTGTAACTGTCAATAAATGTATAAAATGTGCAAATCGGCTCCAGTTTTATCCTTCACCATCTGTCGTTCTGAAAACAAGGAGGGTGTAAAAGTGCAAGCAATGCCTTTTACTTGGCACCAGCTGTTTTGTCCGGATCGTTCACCTCGTTCAGAAGGCAGGGTCCTGAAACTGGGTAGGTCTTAAACTGTTTACAGACGCAGATGACAGGCAATTCACTGAATCCGCAGCAGGAAGTGTATAAATAGCAGGGGAAAAAAAACAGAGTTTCTGACACACGCACAGCCCAGTTTTAAATCCCCATGGAACTGGACTAGATTAGAACAGAAATTATTCAAGGAAACATTCACCAAAGATATAAAGGACAAAAGGACAGAAAGACAAAGGCAGAATGAAAGCTGTGAGAAACTTAACAGTAACACGTATGACTCACAGACTTGTGATAGATCAATCTGTCCGCACCAGTACTGTACCCCAGTGTGATACAGTAACAGACCTGTCCCCACCAGTAACGTACCCCAGTGTTATACAGTAACAGACCTGTCCCCACTAGTACTGTACCCCAGTGTTATACAGGGACAGACCCGTCCCCACCAGTACTGTACCCCAGTGCTATACAGTAACAGACCTGTCCCCACCAGTACTGTAACCCAGTGTTATACAGGGACAGACCTGTCCCAACCAGTACTGTACCCCAGTGCTATACAGTAACAGACCTGTCCCCACCAGTACTGTAACCCAGTGTTATACAGGGACAGACCTGTCCCAACCAGTACTGTACCCCAGTGTTATACAGGGACAGACCTGTCCCCACCAGTAATGTATCCCAGTGTTATACAGGGACAGACCTGTCCCCACTAGTACTGTACCCCAGTGTTATACAGTAACAGACCTGTCCCCACCAGAACTGTACCCCAGTGTTATACAGTAACAGACCTGTCCCCACCAGTACTGTACCCTAGTGTTATACAGTGACAGACCTGTCCCCACCAGTACTGTACCCCAGTGTTATACAGTAACAGACCTGTCCCCACCAGTACTGTACCCCAGTGTAATACAGTAACAGACCTGTCCCCACCAGTACTGTTCCCCATTGTAATACAGTAACAGACCTGTCCCCACCAGTACTGTACCCCAGTGTAATACAGTAACAGACCCACAACACCAGTACTGTACCTTAGTGTTATACAGTAACAGAACTGTCCCCACCAGTACTGTACCCCAGTGTTATACAATAACAGAACTTTCCCCACCAGTACTGTACCCCAGTGTTATACAGTAACAGACCTGTCCCCACTAGAACTGTACCCCAGTGCTATATAGTGACAGACCTGTCCCCACCAGTACTGTACCCCAGTGTAATACAGTAACAGACCTGTCCCCACCAGTACTGTACCCCAGTGTAATACAGTAACAGACCTATCCCCACCAGTAATGTACCCCAGTGTCATAAACTGACAGACCTGTCCCCACCAGTACTGTACCCCAGTGTTATACATTAACAGACCTGTCCCCACCAGTACTGTACCCCAGTGTAATACAGTAACAGACCTGTCCCCACCAGTACTGTACCCCAGTGCAATGCAGTGACAGACCTGTCCCCACCAGTACTGTACCTCAGTGTTATACAGTGACAGACTTGTCTCCACCAGTACTGTACCCCAGTGTGATACAGTAACAGACCCCTCTCCACCAGCACTGTACCCCAGTGTTATACAGTAACAGACCTGTCCCCACCAGTACTGTACCCCAGTGTTATACAGTAACAGACCTGTCCCCCCAGTACTGTACCCCAGTGTGATACAGTAACAGACCTGTCCCCACCAGTACTGTACCCGAGTGCTATATAGTGACAGACCTGTCCCCACCAGTACTGTACCCCAGTGTAATACAGTAACAGACCTGTCCCCACCAGTAATGTACCCCAGTGTAATACACTGACAGACCTGTCCCCACCAGTACTGTACCCCAGTGTTATACGGTAACAGACCTATTCCCACCAGTACTGTACCCCAGTGTTATACACTGACAGACCTGTCCCCACCAGTACTGTACCCCAGTGTTATACACTGACAGACCTGTCCCCACCAGTACTGTACCCCAGTGTTATACGGTAACAGACCTATTCCCACCAGTACTGTACCCCAGTGTTATACAGTCACAGACCTGTCCCCACCAGTACTGTATCCCAGTGTTATACAGTAACACACCCGTCCCCACCGGCACTGTACCCCAGTGTTATACAGCGACAGACCTATCCCCACCAGTACTGTACCCTAGTGTTATACAGTAACAGTCCTGTCCCCACCAGTACTGTACCCCAGTGTTGTACAGTAACAGACCCGTCCCCACCAGTACTGTACCCCAGTGTTATACAGTAACAGACCCGTCCCCACCAGTACTGTATCCCAGTGTTATACAGTAACAGACCCGTCCCCACCAGTACTGTACCCCAGTGTTATACAGTGACAGACCTGTCCCCACCAGTACTGTATCCCAGTGTTATACAGTAACACACCCGTCCCCACCGGCACTGTTCCCCAGTGTTATACAGCGACAGACCTATCCCCACCAGCACTGTACCCTAGTGTTATACAGTAACAGTCCTGTCCCCACCAGTACTGTACCCCAGTGTTGTACAGTAACAGACCCGTCCCCACCAGTACTGTACCCCAGTGTTATACAGTAACAGACCCGTCCCCACAGGTACTGTACCCCAGTGTAATACAGTAACAGATCCATCACCACCAGTACTGTACCCCAGTGTGATACAGTGACAGTCCTGTCCCCACCAGTACTGTACCCCAGTGTTATACAATGACAGACCTGTACCCACCAGTACTGTATTCCAGTGTGATACAGTAACAGACCTGTCCCCACCAGCACTGTACCCCAGTGTTATACAGTAACAGACCTGTCCCCACCAGCACTGTACCCCAGTGTTATACAGTAACAGACCTGTCCCCACCAGTACTGTATCCCAGTGTGATACAGTAACAGACCTGTCCCCACCAGCACTGTACCCCAGTGTGATACAGTAACAGACCTGTCCCCACCAGTACTGTACCCCAGTGTTGTACACTGACAGACCTGTCCCCACCAGTACTGTACCCCAGTGTGATACAGTGACAGACCTGTCCCCACCAGTACTGTACCCCAGTGTTATACAATGACAGACCTGTCCCCACCAGTACTGTATCCCAGTGTGATACAGTAACAGACCTGTCCCCACCAGCACTGTACCCCAGTGTTATACAGTAACAGACCTGTCCCCACCAGTACTGTATCCCAGTGTTATACAATAACAGATCTGTCCCCACCAGTACTGTACCCCAGTGTTATATAGTGACAGACCTGTCCCCACCAGTACTGTACCCCAGTGTGATACAGTAACAGACCTGTCCCCACCTGTACTGTACCCCAGTGTTATACAGTAACAGACCTGTCCCCACCAGTACTGTACCCCAGTGTGGTACAGTAACAGACCTGTCCCCACCAGTACTGTACCCAGTGTTATACAGTGATAGACCTGTCCCCACCTGTACTGTACCCCAGTGCTATACAGTAACAGACCTGTCCCCCCAGCACTGTACCCCAGTGTTATACAGTGACAGACCTGTCCCCACCAGTACTGTACCCCAGTGTTATACAGTAACAGACCTGTCCCCCCAGCACTGTACCCCAGTGTTATACAGTGACAGATCTGTCCCCACCACTACTGTACCCCAGTGTTATACAGTGACAGACCTGTCCCCACTAGTACTGTACCCCAGTGTTATACAGTGACAGATCTGTCCCCACCAGTACTATACCTTAGTGTTATACAGAGACAGACCTGTCCCCACCAGTACTGTACCCCAGTGTTATACAGTAACAGACCTGTCCCCACCAGTACTGTACCCCAGTGTTATACAGTGACAGACCTGTCCCCACTAGTACTGTACCCCAGTGTTATACAGTAACAGACCTGTCCCCACCAGTACTGTACCTTAGTGTTATACAGTAACAGACCTGTCCCCACCAGTACTGTACCCCAGTGTTATACAGTAACAGACCTGTCCCCACCAGTACTGTACCCCAGTGTTATACAGTGACAGACCTGTCCCCACTAGTACTGTACCCCAGTGTTATACAGTGACAGACCTGTCCCCAAGAGTACTGTACATTAGTGTTATACAGTAACAGACCTGTCCTCACCAGTACTGTACCTTAGTGTTATACAGTAACAGACCTGTCCCCACCAGTACTGTACCCCAGTGTTATACAGTAACAGACCTGTCCCCACCAGTACTGTACCCCAGTGTTATACAGTAACAGACCTGTCCCCACCAGTACTGTACCCCAGTGTTATACAGTGACAGACCTGTCCCCACCAGTACTGTACCTTAGTGTTATACAGTAACAGACCTGTCCCCACCAGTACTGTACTCCAGTGTTATACAGTAACAGACCCGTCCCCACCAGTACTGTACCCCAGTGTTATACAGTAACAGACCTGTCCCCACCAGTACTGTACCCCAGTGTTATACAGTAACAGACCTGTCCCCACCAGTAATGTACCCCAGTGTTATACAGTGACAGACCTGTCCCCACCAGTACTGTACCTTAGTGTTATACAGTAACAGACCTGTCCCCACCAGTACTGTACCCCAGTGTTATACAGTAACAGACCTGTCCCCACCAGTACTGTACCCCAGTGTTATACAGTAACAGACCTGTCCCCACCAGTAGTGTACCCCAGTGTTATACAGTGACAGACCTGTCCCCACTAGTACTGTACCCCAGTGTTATACAGTAACAGACCTGTCGCCACCAGTACTGTACCTTAGTGTTATACAGTAACAGACCTGTCCCCACCAGTACTGTACCCCAGTGTTATACAGTAACAGACCTGTCCCCACCAGTAGTGTACCCCAGTGTTATACAGTGACAGACCTGTCCCCACTAGTACTGTACCCCAGTGTTATACAGTAACAGACCTGTCGCCACCAGTACTGTACCTTAGTGTTATACAGTAACAGACCTGTCCCCACCAGTACTGTACCCCAGTGTTATACAGTAACAGACCCGTCCCCACCAGTACTGTACCCCAGTGTTATACAGTAACAGACCTGTCCCCACCAGTACTGTACCCCAGTGTTATACAGTAACAGACCCGTCCCCACCAGTACTGTACCCCAGTGTTATACAGTGACAGACCTGTCCCCACCAGTACTGTACCTTAGTGTTATACAGTAACAGACCTGTCCCCACCAGTACTGTACCCCAGTGTTATACAGTAACAGACCTGTCCCCACCAGTACTGTACCCCAGTGTTATACAGTGACAGACCTGTCCCCACCAGTACTGTACCTTAGTGTTATACAGTAACAGACCTGTCCCCACCAGTACTGTACCCCAGTGTTATACAGTAACAGACCTGTCCCCACCAGTACTGTACCCCAGTGTTATACAGTAACAGACCTGTCCCCACCAGTACTGTACCCCAGTGTTATACAGTAACAGACCTGTCGCCACCAGTACTGTACCCCAGTGTTATACAATGACAGACCTGTCCCCCGAGTATTGTACCCCAGTGTTATACAGTAACAGACCTGTCCCCACCAGTACTGTACCCCAGTGTTATACAGTGACAGACCTGTCCCCCCAGTACTGTACCCCAGTGTTATACAGTAACAGACCTGTCCCCCCAGTACTGTACCCCAGTGTGATACAGTAACAGACCTGTCCCCACCAGTACTGTACCCCAGTGTTATACAGTAACAGACCTGTCCCCCCAGTACTGTACCCCAGTGTTATACAGTAACAGACCTGTCCCCACCAGTACTGTACCCCAGTGTTATACAGTAACAGACCTGTCCCCCCAGTACTGTACCCCAGTGTGATACAGTAACAGACCTGTCCCCCCAGTACTGTACCCCAGTGTTATACAGTAACAGACCTGTCCCCCCAGTACTGTACCCCAGTGTTATACAGTAACAGACCTGTCCCCACCAGTACTGTACCCCAGTGTTATACAGTGACAGACCTGTCCCCCCAGTACTGTACCCCAGTGTTATACAGTAACAGACCTGTCCCCCCAGTACTGTACCCCAGTGTGATACAGTAACAGACCTGTCCCCACCAGTACGGTATCCCAGTGATATACAGTAACAGACCTGTCCCCCCAGTACTGTACCCCAGTGTTATACAGTAACAGACCTGTCCCCACCAGTACTGTACCCCAGTGTTATACAGTAACAGACCTGTCCCCCCAGTACTGTACCCCAGTGTGATACAGTAACAGACCTGTCCCCCCAGTACTGTACCCCAGTGTTATACAGTAACAGACCTGTCCCCCCAGTACTGTACCCCAGTGTTATACAGTAACAGACCTGTCCCCCCAGTACTGTACCCCAGTGTTATACAGTAACAGACCTGTCCCCACCAGTACTGTACCCCAGTGTTATACAGTAACAGACCTGTCCCCCCAGTACTGTACCCCAGTGTTATACAGTAACAGACCTGTCCCCACTAGTACTGTACCCCAGTGTTATACAGTAACAGACCTGTCCCCACCAGTACTGTACCCCAGTGTTATACAGTAACAGACCTGTCCCCCCAGTACTGTACCCCAGTGTTATACAGTAACAGACCTGTCCCCCCAGTACTGTACCCCAGTGTTATACGGTAACAGACCTGTCCCCCCAGTACTGTACCCCAGTATTATACTGTAGTACACACTTTCCTAGTTGCACTGTTCCCCAGTGTTGCACAGCAACACATTAGTTGTCAGTGATGGTAATGATATGCACACCGAGTGGTCTGCACAGGAATGTGAGTGTGGTGCTGAGAGACTAACAGGGTCGGGTGGTGTGTGTCGGGTGGTGTGTGTCGGGTGGTGTGTGTCGGGGGGGGGGGGGTGGTGTGTGTCGGGGGGGGGGGGGGGTGGTGTGTGTCGGGGGGGGGGGGTTGTGAAATGCTGTGTGTTGATGGTAGTGGAGTGCGAGGCGAGTGAGTGAGTGGGACTGAGAGTAACACACCTCCACCTTCCCGTCCCTCCTCCTGTTCACAGCACAGGCTGCGAGAGGAGGAAGCCCCATCGTGAAATGTTTGGAAAGCCATTGAGCTGGATCCCACTTGAGTGAGCTGACCCCGCAAGTAAACACCAGTGTGTGGTAAACCCTGCCCCTTTAGCTCAGCCCCGGGCGGTACCCGCTCCCCTTGATCGTCAGGATTTGGGTTCGATTCTGACCCTCTCTAACACCACCCATTCACTAAAACCTAAAAGAAAGATGATTCATTCGTCCTGCTGCCTGGCAGTTTTCAATCACCTTTTAACTGATGACTTGATTTATTTCGGAAAAGTTTTCTCTGATTAATTCATGCCTGTAATGAAATATTGAGATGTGGCTTCACCATTCTCCCCGTGAGCTGGAAGGTTTGAATCCTGGTGGTGGAGAATGTGAAGTTGTTTCCATTCTGAAGCTCCCCCCCCCAAAACTGGACAGGCAGGAGGCTGGAAGAACACAGCTAACCAGGCAGCCTCGAGAGGGGGACAAGTCTGGGGTAACCCTTCTCCAGGACCGAGAGGGGTGTGGGGGGAGCTGCAGATAACGGGGGTGGTGGGGGCAGGGTGGGGAAGTGGGGAGAGGTGGGAGACAGGTGGAGGGTACAACCTGGTTGGTCAATGGGAGGACTGGATCCGATTGGTGGCTGGGAGGGGTGGAGGGGAGGGGGAGGGGCTGCGAAGGGAGTCGGGGATGGGGAGGGACGTTATTTGAAATTGGAGAACTCAGTGTTGACTCCATTCACCGTTCCACAACTCTGAACCCTTCCCAACCAAATCAAGACAGTGTCCCCCGAATCCTCATCTACCACCCACCAGCCTCCGCATCCAACATCTCATCCTTAAACACTTCCACCAACTGGGCGGCACGGTGGTTAGCACTGCTGCCTCACAGGAGGGGCCCAAGTTCAATTCCCGCCTCAGGCGACTGACTGTGTGGAGTTTGCACGTTCTCCCCGTGTCTGCGTGGGTTTCCTCCGGGTGCTCCGGTTTCCTCCCACAGTCCAAAGATGTGCAGGTCAGGGTGAATTGGCCACGCTAAATTGCCCGTAGTGTTCAGGGATGTGTATTAGTCAGGGATAAATACAGGATAGGGGAATGGGTCTGGGTGGGTTACTCTTCAGAGGGTCGGGGGGGATCTGTTGGGCCGAAGGGCCTGTTTCCACACTAACTCCAACTAGACCCCCACCACCAAGAACATCCTTCCATTCCCCTCCCTCTCTGCCTTCCGCAAGGACCATTCCCTTCAACAGTCCTTGGTTTGCTCCACTCTCCCCACTGAACCCCCAGGGACCTTCCCCTGCAACTGGAAAAGATGTGAAACCTGCTGGTATACTACCCCCCCTCACCTCCATCCAGAGCCCCAAACAGTCCTTCCAGGTGAGACAGAGGTTCACCTGCCTCCCCTCCAACCTCGTTTACAAGATCAGGTGCTCCTGATGGTCTTCTCTACTTTGGGGAGAGTGAACGTAAACTTAGGGGACAGCTCACCGAGCATCGCAGCCGGGTCTAGAGGGGCTGACCTGACCTCCCAGTCACCATCCATTGCAATTCCCCCAACCACTCCCTTTCCAACATGACCACCCCTGGCCTCCTCCATTGCCACAACCAACCCCAGCGCCTGGTGGGGGGAACAACACCTCACCCTCCCCTTGGACACCCTACAGCCCTCAGGACTCTACACTGAGTTCTCCAATTTCAAATAACCTCCCTCCCTCCCTATCCCTGACTCCCTTCCCAGCCCCTCCCCCTCCCAGCCACCAATCGGATCCATTCCTCCCATTGACCAACCAGATCGTACCCTCTCCCTGTCTCCACCTCTCCCCACTTCCCCACCCTGCCCCCACCACCCCCTTTATCTGCAGCTCCCCTCACCCACACCCCCAGTCCTGGAGAAGGGTTACACCTGAAGTGTCGACATCTCCCCCTCCTGATGCTGCCTGCCTTGCTGTGTTCTTCCAGCCTCCTTCCTGTCTACTTTGGATTCCACCATCTGCAGTTTTTTTTTAATCTCATCCCCCAACTGGACAGCAGAGGACACTGTGCCACTCTCTCTCAATCGGGGGTCACCATCAGGACTGAGATGAATCCTTGGCCACGTTACCAAGATTGCCAAAATGAATAAGGTGGCATTGTGAGTCAGTGGTTAGCACTGCTGCGTCACAGCGCCAGGGACCCGGCTTTGATGAGAGTGGTGCTGGAAAAGCACAGCAGCCGAGGAGCAGGGAAATCGACATTTCGGGCAAAAGCCCTTCAGCAGGGTTCGATTCCAGCCTCGGGTCTGTGTGGAGTTTGCACTTTCTCCCCGTGTCTGCGTGGGTTTGCTCCAGGCACTTCCTTCCACAGCCCAAAGACATTCAGGTTAGGTGGATTGGCCATGTTAAATTGACCAGAGCGTCCAGGGACGTGCAGGCTAGGTGAATTAGCCATGGGAGATGCAGGGTTATAGGGATATGGTAAGGGAGTGGGTTGGGGTGGGATGATCCTGGATTAGTGGTGCTGGAAGAGCACAGCAGTTCAGGCAGCATCCTTGGATGCTGTCTGAACTGCTGTGCTCTTCCAGCACCACTAATCCAGAATCTGGTTTCCAGCATCTGCAGTCATTGTTTTTACCTCTGGGGTGGGATGATCGTCAGAGGACTGGTGTGGACTTGATGGGCTGAATGGCCTACTTCCACACTGTAGGGATTCTATGAAGCAAGTATAGGTTGATGATAATTGGCAGTTAACTGCCAAGAATCATTACCTGGGCTATTCCCCACGGCAACAACTTCCCCAGAGTCTAATTGCTTATTAGTGACCGCTTTCCTCTCATACGATATTAAAGTTGGTTTTCCCATTACACTGGCATTCTTGTGCCTTGTCTTGATGGGCTTAAGATACAAAGCTTTGATAAAATGTGTCTTTCCTTCAATAATAGTTGACCTGATGTCAAAGTTGAATTGTAATGTGTGTGTACCTTTTACAATCTTTATCGAGAGGGGACTTATTAGAAAAACAAACCAAACTTAATTGAATCAATTTTGGGGTCGTGAGCCAACTGGAAGATTTGGAGAGCAATGGAGCTAAAGAGAAGCCACATTGTAGGATAGTACAGGTTGGAGGGGCCGAATGGTACACTCCCACTTCTGTTCCTTTGAATTTCGAAGAATGAGGGGGTGATCTTTATTGAAACACACAAGATTCTGACTGAGTTTTCCAGGATAGATGTTGAGAAATTGTTTCCAAGAAGGGGAACATCTCAAATTAGGGAAGACAGTTACAGAATAAGGGGACACTCAGATGTGACGAAAGTTCTTTGCCCAGAACTTAGGGAATGTCTGGCATTCTCTATCCCAGAGAGTTATGGAGGCTCAATCACTGAATGTATTTAAAGAAGAGGGAGATAGATGGTGGAAATGTTGAGGGCTCTGAGGAGGTGGTAGTGAAGAGGAGATGAGGGCTGGGGCAGATCAGTGATATATGTGGATAGGTTAAAAAGCCAAGGTCTTTTTCCAAGGGTAGGAGAGGCCTAAACTGGAGGACATAGGTTAAGGGTGAGAAGGGAAAGAATTAAAGAAAGGATCTAAAGGGCAACTTTTTCACGCAGAGGGTGGTGTGTGCATGGAATGAGCTGCCAGAGGAAGTGGTAGAGGCTGGTACAATTACCACATTTAAAAGGCATCTAGATGGGTATATGGAAAGATTAGATTGAATCTTCTACAGTGTGGAAACAGGCCCTTCGGCCCAACAAGTCCACACCGCCCCTCCAAAGAGAAACCCACCTAAACCCATTCCCCTACCCTACATTTACCCCTGGCTAACATACTGTGGCTAACACTGTGGACAATTTAGCCTGGCTAATTCACCTGACCTGCACATCTTTGGAGTGTGGGAGGAAACCGGAACACCCAGAGGAAACTCACACAGACACGGGGAGAACGTGCAAACTCCACACTGAAGAATTGAACCAGGACCCTGATTAGATTAGATTAGATTACTTACAGTGTGGAAACAGGCCCTTCGGCCTAACAAGTCCACACTGACCCGCCGAAGCGTAACCCACCCATTCCCGTACATTTACCCCTTTACCTAACACTACGGGCAATTTAGCATGGCCAATTCACCTGACCTGCACATCTTTGGACTGTGGGAGGAAACCGGAGCACCCGGAGGAAACCCACGCAGACACGGGGAGAATGTACAAACTCCACACAGTCAGTCGCCTGAGGCGGGAATTGAACCCGGGTCTCTGGAGCTGTGAGGCAGCAGTGCTAACCACTGAGCTAACCACTGAGCCACCGTCCCGCCCATAGGGAGGGTTTCGAGGGTTCAGAGGCATATGGGCCAAGTGCTGGCAGATGGGACAAGATGAGGTTAGGATATCTGGTAGGCACGAAGGGTCTGTTTCCGTGCTGTATGACCTGTCAGCTGGTAGTAATGGAAGTATTTAAGGTGGTCTTGGGTATCCACATGTCACAAATGGACAGTGACCGTGACACAGTTTGATGAAGAAGTTGGGTGGATGTTTGTAGGAAACACAGAACGCTGTTGAGGTGGGGACCAAGGGTTGGAGAGTTCAGGATTTCCACATCTCTTTGTGAAAACAATCACACCCCAAGACAAACAGGAGGCTGGAAGCACCCAGCAAAGCCAGGTAACCATCAGGAGACTGGCTTGCTGTGTTCCTCCAGCCACCTGACTCCAGCATCTGCAGCATTTATTTGTCCAACACACACCAAGACGTGACTTGGCTGGTGGTGAGAAGGACTCTGCCTGTGAGATCCTTTATGCACGCCCGGACTCTCAGCCACACCGCACGCTGCCCTCGAAGCGGCTGCGGGGGGAACGAGACTGTCACACACACCTCCTTCTGGAATGTGCCTACGCAGAGGAAGTCTGGAGAGGAATGCAGTGGTGTTTGTCGAGGTTCGTCCCGAGCAGCGCCGTGACGCGGGACTCCGTGCTCTACGGCCTGTTCCCCGGGACTCACACCGAGACGAACATTAACTGTGCCTGGAGGATCATCAACTCGATGAAGGACGCTCTCTGGACGGTCCCGAAACCTGTTGATCTTCCAGCTGAAGGAGTTGACCCCAACTGAGTGTTGCAGATTAGCACATTCCAAGGTCCAGGACGACGTGTTGAGGGACGCGCTGAAGCTTGGGGCAGCTGCCGCCAAGGCGCGGTGGGGAAAGACCACCGTGTAAGATCGGCCTGTCTAAAGTAGAACAGGGGGGGCCCACCCAGTCATTTGGGCTCTGCTGATGCCTCAGCTAAATACATGGATATATGATTGATAAACGTACAGACCTGTATATAAAAATGATAAATTCTGATCTCTGTATGTAAATGTTTAGGTATGTATGGCATGACCAACTGTACAGACCACCAAATTATTTAATGAATAAAGTATATTTTTGAAATTAAAAAAAGTACATTTTTGTCCATCAGCCCTGAATAGCCTGGCTCTGATTTTAGGCACATTTTGGGCTCCCTGTTTGAGAGAAAATAGTTTCCCCATCAACTTCATTAATCATCTTAAATGCTACAACTTTGTTACCCATTAATCTCCGAAACACAGAGGAAACATGCTCTGTTACTGTAATTACGGATGCACGATCAGTGACGTTAAACGATCTGTGACAAATTCCTCATTTCTTTGATGGTCTCAGAAGTGGCAGTAGCCAGTATCGCTATCAATTCCCACTCAGTTGCTGAGTCACGTTTTAAATTAACCTCAGGTAACCTTCCAAACACAGCTCTGAAAAGGTTTTTAATTGAGCTCAGAGATATTGTTGGAACCAGTGGGTGTACTGAGGCCTCCTGCCACGAGGAGGATGCTCAAACAGAGAGTTAATTTGTCAGGAAACATGAAAGACATTGACAATTTCCAGCACCCTCTCCCATTACACCTCAGTCCGAGAGTGCCCCCTACAGCCCTCACTGCCCATTACACCCCAGACCGAGAGTGCCCCCTACAGCCCTCACTGCCCATTACACCCCAGTCCGAGAGTGCCCCCTACAGCCCTCACTGCCCATTACACCCCAGACCGAGAGTGCCCCCTACAGCCCTCACTGCCCATTACACCCCAGTCTGAGAGTGCCCCCTACAGATCTCACTGCCCATTACACCCCAACCCGAGAGTGCCCCCTACAGCCCTCACTGCCCATTACACCCCAGACTGAGAGTGCCCCCTACAGCCCTCACTGCCCATTACACCCCAGTCTGACAGTGCCCCCTACAGACCTCACTGCCCATTACACCCCAACCCGAGAGTGCCCCCTACAGCCCTCACTGCCCATTACACCCCAACCCGAGAGTGCCCCCTACAGCCCTCACTGCCCATTACACCCCACCCCGAGAGTGCCCCCTACAGACCTCACTGCCCATTACACCCCCGCCCAAGAGTGCCCCCTACAGCCCTCACTGCCCATTACACCCCAGACCGAGAGTGCCCCCTACAGCCCTCACTGCCCATTACACCCCAGTCTGAGAGTGCCCCCTACAGACCTCACTGCCCATTACACCCCAACCC
The DNA here is from genome assembly GCF_047496795.1 of Chiloscyllium punctatum. NCBI lineage: Eukaryota > Metazoa > Chordata > Chondrichthyes > Orectolobiformes > Hemiscylliidae > Chiloscyllium > Chiloscyllium punctatum. The sequence goes on along the minus strand of NC_092756.1, from coordinate 70,925,003 downwards.
GAGAGTGCCCACTACAGCCCTCACTGCCAATTACACCCCAGCCAAAGGGTGTCCCCTACGGCCCTCACTGCCTCTTACACCCCAGTCTGAGAGTGCCCCCTACAGCCCTCACTGCCCGTTACACCCCAACCCGAGAGTGCCCCCTACAGCCCTCACTGCCCATTACACCCCAACCCGAGGGTGCTCCCTACAGCCCTCACTGCCTATTACACCCTGGCCTGAGAGTGCCCCCTACAGCCCTCACTGCCCATTACACCCCAACCCGAGAGTGCCCCCTACAGTCCTCACTGCCCATTACACCCCAGACCGAGAGTGCCCCCTACAGCCCTCACTGCCCATTACACCCCAGCCCGAGAGTGCCCCCTACAGTCCTCACTGCCCATTACACCCCAACCCGAGGGTGCTCCCTACAGCCCTCACTGCCTATTACACCCTGGCCTGGGAGTGCCCCCTACAGCCCTCACTGCCCATTACACCCCAACCCGAGAGTGCCCCCTACAGTCCTCACTGCCCATTACACCCCAGACCGAGAGTGCCCCCTACAGCCCTCACTGCCCATTACACCCCAACCCGAGAGTGCCCCCTACAGTCCTCACTGCCCATTACACCCCAGACCGAGAGTGCCCCCTACAGCCCTCACTGCCTAATACACCCTGGCCTGAGAGTGCCCCCTACAGCCCTCACTGCCCATTACACCCCAACCCGAGAGTGCCCCCTACAGTCCTCACTGCCCATTACACCCCAGACCGAGAGTGCCCCCTACAGCCCTCACTGCCCATTACACCCCAGCCCGAGAGTGCCCCCTACAGTCCTCACTGCCCATTACACCCCAACCCGAGGGTGCTCCCTACAGCCCTCACTGCCTATTACACCCTGGCTTGAGAGTGCCCCCTACAGCCCTCACTGCCCATTACAACCCAACCCGAGAGTGCCCCCTACAGTCCTCACTGCCCATTACACCCCAGACCGAGAGTGCCCCCTACAGCCCTCACTGCCCATTACACCCCAGCCCGAGAGTGCCCCCTACAGTCCTCACTGCCCATTACACCCCAGCCCGAGAGTGCCCCCTACAGCCCTCACTGCCCAATACACCCCAGCCCGAGAGTGCTCCCTACAGCCCTCACTGCCCATTACATCCCAGTCCGAGATGCCCCCTACAGCCCTCACTGCCCATTACACCCCAGACCGAGAGTGCCCCCTACAGCCCTCACTGCCCATTACACCCCAACCCGAGGGTGACCCCTACAGCTCTCACTGCCCATTACACCCCAACCCGAGAGTGCCCCCTACAGCCCTCACTGCGCATTACACCCCAGCCCGAGGGTGCCCCCTACAGCCCTCACTGCCTATTACACCCTGGCCCGAGTGTGCCCCCTACAGACCTCACTGCCCGTTCCACCACAACCCGAGAGGGCCCCCTACAGCCCTCACTGCCCATTACACTCCAGTCCGAGAGTGCCCCCTACAGCCCTCACTGCCCATTACACCCTTGCCCAATGGCGCCCCCGACAGCCCTCACTGCCCATTACACCCGAACCCAAAGGTGCCCCCTCTAGCTTTCACTGCCTGTTACACCCAGACCCAAGAATGCCCCCTACAGCCCGCACTGCCCATTACAACCCAACCCGAGAGTGCCCCCTACAGCCCTCACTGCCTATTACACCCCAACCCGAGAGTGCCCCCTACAGCCATCGCTGCCCATTACACCCCAGACCGAGAGTGCCCCCTACAGCCCTCACTGCCCATTACACCCCAACCCGAGAGTGCCCCCTACAGCCCTCACTGCCTATTACACCCCAACCCGAGAGTGCCCCCTACAGCCCTCACTGCCCATTACACCCCAGTCCGAAATGCCCCCTACAGCCCTCACTGCCCATTACACCCCAACCCGAGAGTGCCCCCTACAGCCCTCACTGCCCATTACACCCCAACCCAAAGGTGTCCCCAACAGCCACCACTGCCCATTACACCCTGACCCAAGAGTGCCACCTACAGCCCTCACTGCGCATTACACCCCAGCCTGAGGGTGCCCCCTACAGCCCTCACTGCCTATTACACCCTGGCCCGAGTGTGCCCCCTACAGACCTCACTGCCCGTTCCACCACAACCCGAGAGGGCCCCCTACAGCCCTCACTGCCCATTACACTCCAGTCCGAGAGTGCCCCCTACAGCTCTCACTGACCATTAGACCCTGGCCCGATGGTGCCCACCTCCAGCCCTCACTGCCCATTACACCCGAACCCAAAGGTGCCCCCTCTAGCTTTCACTGCCTGTTACACCCAGACCCAAGAATGCCCCCTACAGCCCGCACTGCCCATTACAACCCAACCCAAGAGTGCCCCTTACAGCCCTCACTGCCTATTACACCCTGGCCTGAGAGTGCCACCTACAGCCCTCACTGCCCATTACACCCCAACCCGAGAGTGCCCCCTACAGCCCTCACTGCCCATTACCCCCCAGTCCGAGAGTGCCCCCAGACAGCCCTCACTGCCAATTACACCCCAACCCGAGAGTGCCCACTACAGCCCCCACTGCCCGTTACACCCCAACCCGAGAGTGCCCCCTACAACCCTCACTGCCCATTCACCCTGGCCCGATGATGCCCCCTACAGCCCTCACTGCCCATTACACCTCAACCCGAGAGTGCCCCCTACAGCCATCACTGCGCATTACACCCTGGCCCATGAGTGCCCCCTACAGCCATCACTGCCCAATACACCCTGACCTGAGAGTTCCCCCTACAGCCCTCACTGCGCATTACCCCCTGGCCCATGAGTGCCCCCTACAGCCCTCACTACCCATTACACCCCAACCCAAAGGTGCCCCCTACAGCTTTCACTGCCCATTACACCCCACTCCAAGAATGCCCCCTACAGCCTGCACTGCCCATTACACCCCAGCCCGAGAGTGCCCCCTCCAGCCCTCACTGCCCAATACACCCTGACCCGAGAGTGCCCCCTACAGCCCTCACTGCGCATTACACCCTGGCCCGAGAGTGCCCCCTACAGCCCTCACTGCGCATTACACCCCAGCCCGAGGGTACCCCCTACAGCCCTCACTGCGCATTACACTCCAGCCCGAGGGTGCCCCCTACAGCCCTCACTGCCCATTACACTCCAGCCCGAGGGTGCCCCCTACAGCCCTCACTGCCCATTACACCCCAGTCCGAGAGTGCCCCATACAGCCCTCACTGCCCATTACACCCCAGTCCGAGAGTGCCCCCTACAGCCCTCACTGCCCATTACACCCCAGTCCGAGAGTGCCCCCTACAGCCCTCACTGCGCATTACACTCCAGCCCGAGGGTGCCACATACAGCCCTCACTGACCATTACACCCCAACCCGAGAGTGCCCCCTACAGCCCTCACTGCCCATTACACTCCAGTCCGAGAGTGCCCCCTACAGCCCTCACTGCCCATTACACCCCAACCCGAGAGTGCCCCCTACAGCCCTCACTGCCCATTACACCCCAACCCGAGGGTGCCCCCTACAGCCTTCACTGCCCATTACACCCCAAACTGAGAGTGCCCCCTACAGCCCTCACTGCCCATTACACTCCAGTCCGAGAGTGCCCCCTACAGCCCTCACTGCCCATTACACCCCAACCCGAGAGTGCCCCCTACAGCCTTCACTGCCCATTACACCCCAAACTGAGAGTGCCCCCTACAGTCCTCACTGCCCATTACACCCCAGTCCAAGGGTGCCCCCTACTGCCTTCACTGCCCATTACACCCCAGCCCAAGGGTGCCCCCTACTGCCCTCACTGCCCATGCGAGAGGGAGACAGGGAGGCATGCGTCCTTCCTGTACAGTGCACCATTGGCTAATAATAGTAACCGACCCCACTTCCTGCAGTCCTCTGTTGGTTGCATGTTGCCCGAGTTACTGAGATGGTGCGTGTGCAGCTGCAATACTGACAAAAATCTCCCTGCATTGTCGTGCTATTGGTTGGCGTGGGATGCTATAGATGCCACTAGATGGAATGCCAGGCTAAGGGTACTGCACAAGACAGTGACCGGGTATGCATGGTGTGATAGACCATGGAATACAGCAACCAATAGAGGATTGCGGTGACAGAGTAGACAGCAGTGAGTTTAATAATCTCGCTGTGGTGCCAAGGTGCCCAGCCTGGTCTGACCTGACTGCGATACCAGTCAGGGACAGGACAAAGCAGCCACAGACTCTGCAGGGCACCTGTCCCACTCGTAACTCCATCCCTCATCTCCCAAGTGACAGAACCTTCCGTCGGCTGACTCTCACCATCTGTCCGAGCGGCTCTGACGTGAGTCAGCACCAGACAAGGCCCCATCTGCACAGGGATCAGTACTGAGCATCGGAGGAGGGAAGGGGAGGGTGCTTCAGAGAGAGGGGACGTGAGGCAAGGAGGGCATGAGAGAAGGAGAGACAGGTTATGAGAGAGGGAGGAGGGCATGAGACAAGGAGAGAGTGTGGCGAAAGAGAATGAGAGAGGAAATGAGACATTGAGGGGGGGGGCATGAGGAATCAACAGAGTTTTGTTAATGGTGATTGGGAAGAGGGGAAGAGTTAGCCTCAGGGTGGGGATGGCTCTGATTGGTTTCTCAGTGGAAGGTGATGAGGAGGCTGGGTGGAGAGTGAATGACCGCTGCAGTGTGTGTGTGCAGATCCAATGGCTCTCTGACTGGAACCTGTCTGACTGCTTATCGGGCAGTCAGCCCCACCCCCCCCACCCCCCGAGGAACAGAACCCACCATCTCCAGCCCTCCTCCGACCTGGTGAAGGAGCAGCGTTCCGAAAGCTAGCGCTTCCAACTCGACCTGTTGGACTGTAACGTCATGTTGTGGGATTTTTAACTTCCTCCTCCTTCTCCAGCCCTAACAACTGCCTGAGGTTCAATCTGATTGGTCACAATCTCCACAAAACAAGCTGCTCCTGAGCACTGGTCAAGATGAGCACAAAGACTTCACCTTCGTAACGTCACTCCCCTCCCTTAGGTTCCAGTGTTTGTTTCCTGGATGTGCTACAATGCAGAACTGAACTGTTTGTGACTGTGTATACACGCAAAGGTATTTTTTAATGAATAAAGTATGTTATTTAAATTTTTTAAAACCCTCCATTGGGTGCGCACAAAATCTACTGAGGAACACAATGCCAAGGTGAAGCAGAAATGACCTTTAGGGAACATTGCTCCCTCTGCATTGTGGGTAAAAACCTGGTCATCTGGTGGGAGGGACTGTCTCTGTTGTTGTCCATGGCACAGGTCTGACCCATTCTCCAAACCTGCGCTGTTTCAGTCACCCAGGCTATCTTCCACTTCACCTTGAGGTGTAACATGGACTGTGTTTGCACGGACCCCATGTACAAAACTCTGGATAAGTGGGGGGGAGGAATATGCCCACTGTCACCCCCACCATGACCCCCTCCCCACCTTTGCGTGTCTCTGCATCAAGCTGTGCGTGGATCCCCGGTACGCAAACACCAAGTGTCACTACGTACTGAGGTTCTACCTGTCCCCGGTGTTGCGAAGGATGGGCCTGGCCTCGCTGCCGCGGAACGCTCCGAGTAGTTGGACCGTTCCGTATCACCTGTCCTTCGTGGAGAAGTTTATGAAGAAAAACCCCTTTGACCACAAGTCCATCAGGAAGTGGTCAGCACGTAGTGTCCTGGAGACCCTGTGGGAAATGGAGAGGGTGGATCCTGTCGGGTTGTTCCCTGAGCAGACTGTCAAAGTCATTCGGCAGAATGTCCCATCACCAGAACTTTCCAACAAGCCCCAAGACATCGCTCGGCTGGTGGGGAGAAGGGCACTGCCCGTCAGATCCTTCATGTACGCCCGGTCGGTCTGTGCCACCGCACGCTGCCCTTGAAGCGGCCGTGGGGGGGGGTAGAGACTGTCACACATCTCCTTGTGGGATGGGCCTTTGTGAAGGAAGTCTGGAGAGAGATGCAGTGGGTTGTGTCGAGGTTCGTCCCGAGCAGCTCCGTGAGGCGGGACTCTGTGCTCTACGGGTCTGTTCCCCGGGACACACACCGAGACAAACACCGACTGCGCCTGGAGGACCATCAACTCAGTGAGAGACGCTCTTTGATCTGCCCGAAACGTGTTGGTCTTCCAGAGCAAGGAGCTGACCCTGACCGAGTGTTACAGTCCAAGGTCCAGGACTACGTGCTGAGGGGCCCACTGAAGCTTGGGGCAGCTGCTGCCAAGGGGCAGTGGGGAAAGACCCCTGTCTGAGGGCTTCCTGCTGAAGGGAAAAGGGGGGTCTGATCAGTTATCAAGCAGTGCCTCAAATCCATGTAAGTATAATCTTGTATGTGTAAGAGATGCCTTTGGTTTGTTTGAATAGAGCTGAACTCCAATGTCAGTTTGTTTCCTTAATATGGTACTGTATGGAACCAAACTGTGTTTTATCCAAATGTATAAGTATTTTTTATGAATAAAGTACATTTTGAAATAAAACAGACCCTCTGCTTAGACATGGCTGTACCCCTTTGCTTTCGCCTCTCGAACCACCTTTCCCAGCACAATTCTCATTGCTCTTCTCCATTGCACGCTTCCAAAACTCCCTGTGCCCAAACTCACACCAAACGCCATGCCCACACTAGCCCCACCATAGCTGATCCTGCACGGTCTCCCTGCCCTTCAACCTCTCAGTTCAAGTTTATCCCTGAATTCAAGTCCCTTCCCCGGCCTCAGCCCACTCCTGACCCCTTGGCCCTCCCAGGTCTCCACATCCTGCTTATCCTTGCCCCTCGTGCTGCTGTGCTCTTACTGGCTGCTCGGTCAGTGGTCCTGTCCTCGGAGATTTGGAATTCCACCCACCCCCTCCCACAAACTGTCACACCCCGCCCTTCCCTCCTTCTTGAACTTTAGACAACCGACCGCTTTGACTAAACAGTCCCTGAAGCAATATCTGGGCTCTGGGAGTCTTATCTTTCTGTGCTCAGACACAGATAAGAGTGTCAGTGGGCACTGGCACCTGAGGAGGAGACAACTTAACAAAACGTAGCTGAGCGACTGCTGGAGGAATCATGAGATATTGCTCTCTCGGCCTCTGTCTGTGTTCCAATTACAGGCACTGTCAGGGCCAGCAAAGTGACTCGATATTGAAGCACGTTTCCCTCAGTGCAGCATGACACAAGTACCTGAATAAGGCAGAGACTGAGATCCTCATACAATCAGGACAGGGAAGGAAGGTCAGGAGCCTACCTCTGAAAGGGATAATCCTCACGAGCTGTCAGGCATAAAACGACATCAGAAAACCCAGAGTTAATTCAGCATTGATTTCCTATTCTGCATCAAACATTTTGGGACACGGAGTTATACAAATGTGAATGTCATTGCTGGGTGATGGGGATCGGTGTTGGTTAGTGAAGTGATCGATATTGTAGGTAAAAACAATGACTGCAGATGCTGGAAACCAGATTCTGGATTAGTGGTGCTGGAAGAGCACAGCAGTTCAGGCAGCATCCAAGTAGCTTCGAAATTGATGTTTCGGGCAAAAGCCCTTCATCAGGAAGTTGGTTAGTGAGGGGAGTGATGTTGGTTAGTGAGGGGATTGCGTTGGTTAGTGAGGGGATTGATGTTGGTTAGTGATAGGATCGATGCTGGTTAGTGAGGGGTTTGATATTGGTTAATGTGGGGATTGATACTGGTTAGTGAGGGGATTGATATTTGTTAATAAGGGGATTGATGTTGGTTAGTGAGGGGTTTGTTGTTGGTTAGTGAGGGGATTGATGTTGGTTAGTGAGGAGATTGATGTTGGTTAGAGAAGGTTTGTTGTTGGTTAGTGAGGGGATTAATGTTGGTTAGTGAGGGGATTGATATTGGTTCGTGAGGGGTTTGATGTTGGTTAGTGATGGGGATCGATGCTGGTTAGTGAGGGGATTGCGTTGGTTAGTGAGGGGATTGATGTTGGTTAGTGATAGGATCGATGCTGGTTAGTGAGGGGTTTGATATTGGTTAATGTGGGGATTGATACTGGTTAGTGAGGGGATTGATATTTGTTAATAAGGGGATTGATGTTGGTTAGTGAGGGGTTTGTTGTTGGTTAGTGAGGGGATTGATGTTGGTTAGTGAGGAGATTGATGTTGGTTAGAGAAGGTTTGTTGTTGGTTAGTGAGGGGATTAATGTTGGTTAGTGAGGGGATTGATATTGGTTAGTGAGGGGTTTGATGTTGGTTAGTGAGGGTTTGTTGTTGGTTAGTGAGGGGATTGATGTTGGTTAGTGAGGGGTTTGTTGTTAGTTAGTGAGGGGTTTGATGTTGGTTAGTGAGGGGATTGCGTTGGTTAGTGAGTGGATTGACGTTGGTTAGTGAGGGGATTGATGTTGGTTAGTGAGGGGTTTGATGTTGGTTAGTGAGCTGATCGCTGCTGGTTAGTGAGGGGATTGATGTTGGTTAGTGAGGGGATCGATGTTGGTTAGTGAGGGGATTGCGTTGGTTAGTGAGGGGATTGATGTTGGTTAGTGATGGGATCGATGCTGGTTAGTGAGGGGTTTGATATTGGTTAATGTGGGGATTGATATTGGTTAGTGAGGGGATTGATATTTGTTAATAAGGGGATTGCGTTGGTTAGTGAGCGGATTGACGTTGGTTAGTGAGGGGATTGATGTTGGTTAGTGAGGGGATTGCGTTGGTTAGTGAGCAGATTGACGTTGGTTAGTGAGGGGATTGATGTTGGTTAGTGAGGGGTTTGATGTTGGTTAGTGAGGGGATTGATGTTGGTTAGAGAAGGGTTTGTTGTTGGTTAGTGAGGGGATTGTTATTGGTTGGTGAGCTGATTGATGGTGGTTAGTGAGGGCTTTGTTAATTGGTGAGGGGATTGATATTGGTGAGTGAGGGGTTTGTTGTTCGTGAGTGAGGGGATTGATGTTGGCTCGTGAGGGGATTTATATTGGTTAGTGAGCGGATTGATGGTGGTTAGTGAGGGGTTTGTTAATTAGTGAGGTGATTGATATTGGTTAGTGAAGGGTTTGTTGTTGGTTAGTGAGGGGATTGATGTTGGTTAGTGAGGGTTTTGTTGTTGGTTAGTGAGTGGATTGATGTTGGTTAGTGACGAGTTTGTTGTTGGTTAGTGAGCGGATTGATGTTGGTTAGTGAGCGGATTGTTGTTGGTTAGTGAGGTGATTGTTGTTGAATGATGGGAATGTTGCTGCTATAGACTCTGAATGTCATAAAGTTATATAGCACGGTAACAGACCCTTTGGTCCAATTCATCTGCAGAGACCAGACATCCCATCTGATCTCATACCATTTGTCAGCACCTGATCCTTGTCCCTCTAAATCCTTCCTTTACAAAACTGTGTTGGCTGTCGCTAATCAAATTATTCCTTTCTGGATGATTATAAATCCTGTCTCTTTTAATCCTTTCCGACACTTTACCCACGACCGAAGTAAGGCTCACTGGCCTATAATTCCCAGGGTTGTCTCTACTCCCCTTCTTAAACAAGGGGACAACATTTACTATCCTCCAGTCTTCTGGCACTATTCCTGTAGACAATGACAACATAAAGATCAAAGCCAAAGGCTCTGCAATCTCCTCCCTGGCTTCCCAGAGAATCCGAGGATACATCCCATCTGGCCCAGGGGACTTACCTATTTTTAGTCTTTTCAGAATTGCTAACAACTCCTCCTTATGCACCTGAATCCCTACTCGTCTAGTCGCCTGTATCTCAGTACTCTCCTTGTCCAACATTGTCTTTTTCTAATGTGAATACTGATGAGAAGCTTCCCCATCTCCTTGGACTCCACGCACAACTTCCCACTGCTACGCTTGATTGAACCTAATCTTACTCTAGTCATTTTCTCGGTGGCGGTTGGAGGGGGAGGAGTGACAGCGAGGACCAGAGGCCTGGCGGGGAGGTCAATTTGGAAAGAGTTCAAAGCTCACGGCATGTATTGGCAGTGCGCAGGCTGAGCAGGAGTGGACCAGGACTCCTGGGTAAGTGAGGTCTTATATCTGGGCGGTGGCCTTCCCCGAAACACTCCTCGGGTAGTGTCTCCCACCCATCCTCCTCCTTTACCCAATAACAATGGTTCTGTGTGCCGGGTTGGTAAGGTAACTAGGTTTTTTAATTCCTTATTTTTCAGCAGTCTCTTTGGGAATTTAGAACAGTGGGAATGGAGGTGAGGACAGTTGAATGTTCCTCCTGCAGAATGTGGGAGGTGAGGGTCCCCACTAGTGTCCCTGTTGACTATATCTGTGGGAAGTGCACCCAACTCCAGCTCCTCGAAAACCGCGTTAGGGAACTGGAGCTGGAGCTGGATGAACTTCAGATCATTCAGGAGGCAGAGGGGGTTATTGAGAGAAGTTACAGGGAGGTAGTCACTCCTCAGGTACAAGAAAAAGGCAGATGGGTTACTGTCAGGGGACGGAAAGGGAACCGGCAGGCAGTGCAGGGATCCCCTGTGGCCATTCCCCTCAACAATAAGTATACTGTTTTGGATACTGTTGGGGGGGACGACTTACCAGGGGAAAGCAGTGGGGTACAGGGCTCTGGCACAGAGTCTGTCCCTGCTGTTCAGAAGGGAAGGGGGAAGAGGAGCAGAGCAGTAGTCATTGGGGACTCCATAGTTAGGGGGACAGATAGAAGGTTCTGTGGGGACGAGAGAGACTCACGGTTGGTGTGTTGCCTCCCAGGTGCCAGGGTTCGTGATGTCTCTGATCGTGTTTTTGGGATCCTGAAGGGGGAGGGGGAGCAGCCCCAAGTCGTGGTCCACACAGGCACCAACGACATAGGTAGGAAAAGGGACGGGGATTTAAGGTATAAATCCAGGGAGCTAGGGTGGAAGCTTAGTGCTAGAACAAACAGAGTTGTTATCTCTAGTTTGTTGCCCGTGCCACGTGCTAGTGAGGTGAGGAACAGGGAGAGAGAGAAGTTGAACAAGTTGCCAAAGGGATGGTGCAGGAGGGAGGGTTTTGGATCCCTGGATAATTAGGGATCATTCTGGGGTAGGTAGGACCTCTACAAACAGAGCGGTCTTCACCTGAACCAGAGGGATACCAACATCTTCGGAGGAAATTTGCTCATGCTCTTTGGGAGGGTTTAAACTAATCAGTTGGGGGAGGGGGGGTGGGAAACTAAATTGTAGTTTGAGTATACGGGACAATGAGAGTAGGGAGGTCAGAAACGAGGTTTCAAGGTCACAAGAGGTCACCAGCAAGCAGGATGGTGGTTTGAAGTGTGTCTAACCTCAATGGCAGGAGCATCCGGAATAAGGCGGGTGAATTTGCAGCGTGGGTTGGTACCTGGGCCTTCGATGTTGTGGCCATTTCAGAGACATGGATAGAGCAGGGACAGGAATGGTTGTTACAGGTTCCAGGGTTTAGATGTTTCAGGAAGAACAGAGAAGATGGTAAAGGAGGGGGTGGTGTGGCATTGTTAGTCAAGGACAGTATTACAGTTGCAGAAAGGATACTAGAGGACTCCTCTGTTGAGGTAGTATGGGCTGAGGTTAGAAACAGGAAAGGAGAGGTCACCCTGTTGGGAGTTTTCTCTAGGCCTCCGAATAGTCCCAGAGATGTAGAGGAAAGGATAACAAAGATAGTTCTCGATTGGAGTGAGAGAGACAGGGGAGGTTATGGGGGACTTTAACTTTCCAAATATTGACTGGATAACTATAGTTCAAATACTTCAGATGGGTCAGTTTTTGTCCAATGTGTGCAGGAGGGTTTCCTGACACAGTACGTAGACAGGCCAGCAAGGGGCAAGGCCACATTGGATTTGGTGCTGGGTAATAAAACCAGCCAGATGTTAGATTTAGAGGCAGGTGAGCACTTTGGTGATAGTGACCAAAATTTGGTTACGTTTACTTTCATGATGGAAAGGGATAGATATATAGCGCAGGGCAAGAGTTATAGCTGGGGGCAAGGCAATTATGAGGTGATTAGACAAGATTTTGGATGCTTAGGATAGGGAAGGGAACTGCAGGGAATGGGCACAATTGGAATGTGGAGCTTATTCAAGGAACAGCTACTGCGTGTCCTAGATAAGTATATACCTGTCAGACAGGGAGGAAGTGATCGAGTGAGGGGACCGCAGGTTACTTAGGCAGTTTGAATCTCTTGTCAAGAGGAAGAAGGAGGCTTATGTTAGGATGAGATGTGAAGGCTCAGTTAGGGCGCTTGAGAGTTACAGGTTAGCCAGGAAGGACCTATAAAGAGAGCTAAGAAGATCCAGAGGGGACATGAGAAGTCATCAACAGATAGGATCAAGGAAAATCCTAAAGCTTTCTATTGGTATATCAGAAATAAAAATTTGCTGGGCAATTGGAAAGTTGTTTTTGATTGATGGGATTGTTATTGCTGGGTGATGGGAATGTTGTTGCCAGGCGATGATAATGTTGCTATGTGATGGCATTCTTGTTGCATGGTGATACAATTCTTGATGCTGGGAAATGGGAATGTTGTTGTTGCTGGGTGATGGGATTGTTGTTGTTGCTGGGAAATGGGAATGTTGCTGTTGCTGGGTGATGGGAATGTTGTCGTTGCTGGGAAATGGGAATGTTGCTGTTGCTGGGTGATGGGAATGTTGTCGTTGCTGGGAAATGGGAATGTTGTTGCTGGGAAATGGGAATGTTGTTGTTTCTGGGTGATGGGATTGTTGTTGCTGCTGGGAAATGGGAATGTTGCTGTTGCTGGGTGATGGGAATGTTGTCGTTGCTGGGAAATGGGAATGTTATCGTTGCTGGGAAATGGGATTGTGGTTGTTGCTGGGAAATGAGAATGTCGTTGCTGCTGGGAAATGGGAATATTGCTGTTGCTGGGAAATGGGATTGTTGTTGCTGCTGGGAAATGGGAATATTGCTGTTGCTGGGTGATGGGAATGTTGTTGTTGTTGGGAAATGGGATTGTTGTTGTTGCTGGAAAATGGGAATGTTGTTGTTGCTGGGAAATGGGAATATTGCTGTTGCTGGGTGATGGGAATGTTGTTGTTGTTGGGAAATGGGATTGTTGTTATTGCTGGAAAATGGGAATGTTGTTGTTGCTGGGAAATGGGAATGTTGCTGTTGCTGGGTGATGGGAATGTTGTCGTTGCTGGGAAATGGGAATGTTGTTGTTGCTGGGAAATGGGATTGTGGTTGTTGCTGGGTGATGGGAATGTTGTTGTTCCAAGGTGATGGGAAATTTGTTGATGCTGGGAAATGGGATTGTTGTTGTTGCTGGGAAATGGGAATGTCGTTGCTGCTGGGAAATGGGAATGTTGTTGTTGCTGGGAAATGGGAATGTTGTTGTTTCTGGGTGATGGGAATGTTGTTATTGCTGGGAAATGGGAATGTTGTTGTTGCTGGGAAATGGGAATGTTGTTGCTGGGTGATGGGATTGTTGTTGCTGGGAAATGGGAATGTTGTCATTGCTGGGAAATGGGATTGTGGTTGTTGCTGGGAAATGGGAATGTTGTTGCTGGGTGATGGGAATGTTGCTGTTGCTGGGAAATGGGGATGTTGTTTTTGCTGGGAAATGGGAATGTTGCATGGCTGGGTGATGGGAATGTTGTTGTTGCTGGGAAATGGGAATGTTGTTGCTGGGTGATGGGAATGTTGCTGTTGCTGGGAAATGGGGATGTTGTTTTTGCTGGGAAATGGGAATGTTGCATGGCTGGGTGATGGGAATGTTGTTGTTGCTGGGAAATGGGAATGTTGTTGCTGCTAGGAAATGGGAATGTTGTTGTTGCTGGGAAATGGGATTGTGGTTGTTGCTGGGTGATGGGAATGTTGTCATTGCTGGGAAATGGAATTGTTGTTGTTGCTGGGAAATGGGAATGTTGTTGTTGCTGGGAAAATGGAATGTTGTTGCTGGGAAAAGGGAATGTTGTTGTTGCTGGGAAATGGAATTGTGGTTGTTGCTGGGTGATGGGAATGTTGTTGTGGGGAAATGGAATTGTGGTTGTTGCTGGGTGATGGGAATGTTGTTGTTGCTGGGAAATGGGAATGTTGCTGTTGCTGGGTGATGGGAATGTTGTCGTTGCTGGGAAATGGGAATGTTGTTGTTGCTGGGAAATGGGATTGTGGTTGTTGCTGGGTGATGGGAATGTTGTTGTTCCAAGGTGATGGGAAATTTGTTGATGCTGGGAAATGGGATTGTTGTTGTTGCTGGGAAATGGGAATGTCGTTGCTGCTGGGAAATGGGAATGTTGTTGTTGCTGGGAAATGGGAATGTTGTTGTTTCTGGGTGATGGGAATGTTGTTATTGCTGGGAAATGGGAATGTTGTTGTTGCTGGGAAATGGGAATGTTGTTGCTGGGTGATGGGATTGTTGTTGCTGGGAAATGGGAATGTTGTCGTTGCTGGGAAATGGGATTGTGGTTGTTGCTGGGAAATGGGAATGTTGTTGCTGGGTGATGGGAATGTTGCTGTTGCTGGGAAATGGGGATGTTGTTTTTGCTGGGAAATGGGAATGTTGCATGGCTGGGTGATGGGAATGTTGTTGTTGCTGGGAAATGGGAATGTTGTTGCTGCTAGGAAATGGGAATGTTGTTGTTGCTGGGAAATGGGATTGTGGTTGTTGCTGGGTGATGGGAATGTTGTCATTGCTGGGAAATGGAATTGTTGTTGTTGCTGGGAAATGGGAATGTTGTTGTTGCTGGGAAAATGGAATGTTGTTGCTGGGAAAAGGGAATGTTGTTGTTGCTGGGAAATGGAATTGTGGTTGTTGCTGGGTGATGGGAATGTTGTTGTGGGGAAATGGAATTGTGGTTGTTGCTGGGTGATGGGAATGTTGTTGTTTCTGGGTGATGGGATTGTTGTTGCTGCTGGGAAATGGGAATGTTGCTGTTGCTGGGTGATGGGAATGTTGTCGTTGCTGGGAAATGGGAATGTTATCGTTGCTGGGAAATGGGATTGTGGTTGTTGCTGGGAAATGAGAATGTCGTTGCTGCTGGGAAATGGGAATATTGCTGTTGCTAGGAAATGGGATTGTTGTTGTTGCTGGGAAATGGGAATGTTGTTGCTGGGTGATGGGAATGTTGTTGTTGCTGGGAAATGGAATTGTGGTTGTTGCTGGGTGATGGGAATGTTGTTGTTGCTGGGTGATGGGAATGTTGTTGTTGGGAAATGGAATTGTGGTTGTTGCTGGGTGATGGGAATGTTGTTGTTGCTGGGTGATGGGAATGTTGTTGTTGCTGGGAAATTGGATTGTGGTTGTTGCTGGGTGATGGGAATGTTGTTGCTGGGAAATGGGAATGCTGTTGCTGGGAAATGGGAATGTTGTTGCTGCTGGGAAATGGGAATATTGCTGTTGCTGGGTGATGGGAATGTTGTTGTTGTTGGGAAATGGGATTGTTGTTGTTGCTGGAAAATGGGAATGTTGTTGTTGCTGGGAAATGGGAATGTTGATGTTGCTGGGTGATGGGAATGTTGTCGTTGCTGGGAAATGGGAATGTTGTCGATGCTGGGAAATGGGATTGTGGTTGTTGCTGGGTGATGGGAATGTTGTCATTGCTGGGAAATGGAATTGTTGTTGCTGGGAAATGGCAATGTTGTTGCTGGGTGATGGGAATGTTGTTGTTGCTGGGAAATGGAATTGTGGTTGTTGCTGGGTGATGGGAATGTTGTTGTTGCTGGGTGATGGGAATGTTGTTGTTGGGAAATGGAATTGTGGTTGTTGCTGGGTGATGGGAATGTTGTTGTTGCTGGGTGATGGGAATGTTGTTGTTGCTGGGTGATGGGATTGTTGTTGCTGCTGGGAAATGGGAATGTTGCTGTTGCTGGGTGATGGGAATGTTGTTGTTCCTAGGTGATGGGAAATTTGTTGATGCTGGGAAATGGGATTGTTGTTGTTGCTGGGAAATGGGAATGTCGTTGCTGCTGGGAAATGGGAATGTTGTTGCTGGGAAATGGGAATGTCGTTGCTGCTGGGAAATGGGAATGTTGTTGTTGCTGGGTGATGGGAATGTTGTTGTTTCTGGGTGATGGGAATGTTGTTGTTGCTGGGTGATGGGAATGTTGTTGTTGCTGGGAAATTGGATTGTGGTTGTTGCTGGGTGATGGGAATGTTGTTGCTGGGAAATGGGAATGTTGTTATTTCTGGGAAATGGGAATGTTGTTGTTGCTGGGAAATGGGAATGTTGTTGCTGGGTGATGGGATTGTTGTTGCTGGGAAATGGGAATGTTGTCGTTGCTGGGAAATGGGATTGTGGTTGTTGCTGGGAAATGGGAATGTTGTTGCTGGGTGAAGGGAATGTTGCTGTTGCTGGGAAATGGGGATGTTGTTTTTGCTGGGAAATGGGAATGTTGCATGGCTGGGTGATGGGAATGTTGTTGTTGCTGGGAAATGGGAATGTTGTTGCTGCTAGGAAATGGGAATGTTGTTGTTGCTGGGAAATGGGATTGTGGTTGTTGCTGGGTGATGGGAATGTTGTCATTGCTGGGAAATGGAATTGTTGTTGCTGGGAAATGGGAATGTTGTTGTTGCTGGGAAAATGGAATGTTGTTGTTGCTGGGAAATGGAATTGTGGTTGTTGCTGGGTGATGGGAATGTTGTTGTGGGGAAATGGAATTGTGGTTGTTGCTGGGTGATGGGAATGTTGTTGTTTCTGGGTGATGGGATTGTTGTTGCTGCTGGGAAATGGGAATGTTGCTGTTGCTGGGTGATGAGAATGTTGTCGTTGCTGGGAAATGGGAATGTTATCGTTGCTGGGAAATGGGATTGTGGTTGTTGCTGGGAAATGAGAATGTCGTTGCTGCTGGGAAATGGGAATATTGCTGTTGCTAGGAAATGGGATTGTTGTTGTTGCTGGGAAATGGGAATGTTGTTGCTGGGTGATGGGAATGTTGTTGTTGCTGGGAAATGGAATTGTGGTTGTTGCTGGGTGATGGGAATGTTGTTGTTGCTGGGTGATGGGAATGTTGTTGTTGGGAAATGGAATTGTGGTTGTTGCTGGGTGATGGGAATGTTGTTGTTGCTGGGTGATGGGAATGTTGTTGTTGCTGGGAAATTGGATTGTGGTTGTTGCTGGGTGATGGGAATGTTGTTGCTGGGAAATGGGAATGCTGTTGCTGGGAAATGGGAATGTTGTTGCTGCTGGGAAATGGGAATATTGCTGTTGCTGGGTGATGGGAATGTTGTTGTTGTTGGGAAATGGGATTGTTGTTGTTGCTGGAAAATGGGAATGTTGTTGTTGCTGGGAAATGGGAATGTTGCTGTTGCTGGGTGATGGGAATGTTGTCGTTGCTGGGAAATGGGAATGTTGTCGATGCTGGGAAATGGGATTGTGGTTGTTGCTGGGTGATGGGAATGTTGTCATTGCTGGGAAATGGAATTGTTGTTGCTGGGAAATGGCAATGTTGTTGCTGGGTGATGGGAATGTTGTTGTTGCTGGGAAATGGAATTGTGGTTGTTGCTGGGTGATGGGAATGTTGTTGTTGCTGGGTGATGGGAATGTTGTTGTTGGGAAATGGAATTGTGGTTGTTGCTGGGTGATGGGAATGTTGTTGTTGCTGGGTGATGGGAATGTTGTTGTTGCTGGGTGATGGGATTGTTGTTGCTGCTGGGAAATGGGAATGTTGCTGTTGCTGGGTGATGGGAATGTTGTTGTTCCTAGGTGATGGGAAATTTGTTGATGCTGGGAAATGGGATTGTTGTTGTTGCTGGGAAATGGGAATGTCGTTGCTGCTGGGAAATTGGAATGTTGTTGTTGCTGGGAAATGGGAATGTTGTTGTTTCTGGGTGATGGTAATGTTGTTGCTGCTGGGTGATGGGAATGTTGTTGTTGCTGGGTGATGGGAATGTTGTTGTTGCTGGGAAATTGGATTGTGGTTGTTGCTGGGTGATGGGAATGTTGTTGCTGGGAAATGGGAATGTTGCTGTTGCTGGGTGATGGGAATGTTGTTGTTGCTGGGAAATGGAATTGTGGTTGTTGCTGGGTGATGGGAATGTTGTTGTTGCTGGGTGATGGGAATGTTGTTGTTGGGAAATGGAATTGTGGTTGTTGCTGGGTGATGGGAATGTTGTTGTTGCTGGGTGATGGGAATGTTGTTGCTGGGAAATTGGATTGTGGTTGTTGCTGGGTGATGGGAATGTTGTTGCTGGGAAATGGGAATGCTGTTGCTGGGAAATGGGAATGTTGTTGCTGCTGGGAAATGGGAATATTGCTGTTGCTGGGTGATGGGAATGTTGTTGTTGTTGGGAAATGGGATTGTTGTTGTTGCTGGAAAATGGGAATGTTGTTGTTGCTGGGAAATGGGAATGTTGCTGTTGCTGGGTGATGGGAATGTTGTCGTTGCTGGGAAATGGGAATGTTGTCGATGCTGGGAAATGGGATTGTGGTTGTTGCTGGGTGATGGGAATGTTGTCATTGCTGGGAAATGGAATTGTTGTTGCTGGGAAATGGCAATGTTGTTGCTGGGTGATGGGAATGTTGTTGTTGCTGGGAAATGGAATTGTGGTTGTTGCTGGGTGATGGGAATGTTGTTGTTGCTGGGTGATGGGAATGTTGTTGTTGGGAAATGGAATTGTGGTTGTTGCTGGGTGATGGGAATGTTGTTGTTGCTGGGTGATGGGAATGTTGTTGTTGCTGGGTGATGGGATTGTTGTTGCTGCTGGGAAATGGGAATGTTGCTGTTGCTGGGTGATGGGAATGTTGTTGTTCCTAGGTGATGGGAAATTTGTTGATGCTGGGAAATGGGATTGTTGTTGTTGCTGGGAAATGGGAATGTCGTTGCTGCTGGGAAATTGGAATGTTGTTGTTGCTGGGAAATGGGAATGTTGTTGTTTCTGGGTGATGGTAATGTTGTTGCTGCTGGGTGATGGGAATGTTGTTGTTGCTGGGTGATGGGAATGTTGTTGTTGCTGGGAAATTGGATTGTGGTTGTTGCTGGGTGATGGGAATGTTGTTGCTGGGAAATGGGAATGTTGCTGTTGCTGGGTGATGGGAATGTTGTTGCTGCTGGGAAATGGGAATATTGCTGTTGCTGGGTGATGGGAATGTTGTTGTTGGGAAATGGGATTGTTGTTGCTGGGAAATGGGAATGTTGCATGGCTGGGTGATGGGAATGTTGTTGTTGCTGGGAAATGGGAATGTTGTTGCTGCTAGGAAATGGGAATGTTGTTGTTGCTGGGAAATGGGATTGTGGTTGTTGCTGGGTGATGGGAATGTTGTCATTGCTGGGAATTGGAATTGTTGTTGCTGGGAAATGGCAATGTTGTTGCTGGGTGATGGGAATGTTGTTGTTGCTGGGAAATGGAATTGTGGTTGTTGCTGGGTGATGGGAATGTTGTTGTTGCTGGGTGATGGGAATGTTGTTGTTGGGAAATGGAATTGTGGTTGTTGCTGGGTGATGGGAATGTTGTTGTTGCTGGGTGATGGGAATGTTGTTGTTGCTGGGTGATGGGAATGCTGTTGCTGGGAAATGGGAATGCTGTTGCTGCTGGGAAATGGGAATATTGCTGTTGCTGGGTGATGGGAATGTTGTTGTTGTTGGGAAATGGGATTGTTGTTGTTGCTGGAAAATGGGAATGTTGTTGTTGCTGGGAAATGGGAATGTTGCTGTTGCTGGGTGATGGGAATGTTGTCGTTGCTGGGAAATGGGAATGTTGTCGTTGCTGGGAAATGGGTTTGTGGTTGTTGCTGGGTGATGGGAATGTTGTTGTTCCTAGGTGATGGGAAATTTGTTGATGCTGGGAAATGGGATTGTCGTTGTTGCTGGGAAATGGGAATGTCGTTGCTGCTGGGAAATGGGAATGTTGTTGTTGCTGGGAAATGGGAATGTTGTTGTTTCTGGGTGATGGGAATGTTGTTGCTGCTGGGAAATGGGAATGTTTTTGTTGCTGGGAAATGGGATTGTGGTTGTTGCTGGAAAATGGGAATGTGGTTGCTGGGTGATGGGATTGTTGTTGCTGGGAAATGGGAATGTTGTCGTTGCTGGGAAATGGGATTGTGGTTGTTGCTGGGAAATGGGAATGTTGTTGCTGGGTGATGGGAATGTTGCTGTTGCTGGGAAATGGGGATGTTGTTGTTGCTGGGAAATGGGAATGTTGCATGGCTGGGTGATGGGAATGTTGTTGTTGCTGGGAAATGGGAATGTTGTTGCTGCTAGGAAATGGGAATGTTGTTGTTGCTGGGAAATGGGAATGTTGTTGCTGGGAAAAGGGAATGTTGTTGCTGGGAAAAGGGAATGTTGTTGTTGCTGGGAAATGGAATTGTGGTTGTTGCTGGGTGATGGGAATGTTGTTGTTGGGAAATGGAATTGTGGTTGTTGCTGGGTGATGGGAATGTTGTTGTTGCTGGGAAATGGAATTGTGGTTGTTGCTGGGTGATGGGAATGTTGTTGCTGGGAAATGGGAATGTTGTTGCTGGGTGATGGGAATGTTGTTGTTGCTGGGTGATGGGGATGTTGTTGTTGCTGGGAAATGGAATTGTGGTTGTTGCTGGGTGATGGGAATGTTGTTGTTGCTGGGTGAAGGGAATGTTGTTGTTGGGAAATGGAATTGTGGTTGTTGCTGGGTGATGGGAATGTTGTTGTTGCTGGGAAATGGGATTGTTGCTGTTGCTGGGTGATGGGAATGTTGTTGTTCCTAGGTGATGGGAAATTTGTTGATGCTGGGAAATGGGATTGTTGTTGTTGCTGGGAAATGGGAATGTCGTTGCTGCTGGGAAATTGGAATGTTGTTGTTGCTGGGAAATGGGAATGTTGTTGTTTCTGGGTGATGGTAATGTTGTTGCTGCTGGGTGATGGGAATGTTGTTGTTGCTGGGTGATGGGAATGTTGTTGTTGCTGGGAAATTGGATTGTGGTTGTTGCTGGGTGATGGGAATGTTGTTGCTGGGAAATGGGAATGTTGCTGTTGCTGGGAGATGGGAATGTTGTTGCTGCTGGGAAATGGGAATATTGCTGTTGCTGGGTGATGGGAATGTTGTTGTTGGGAAATGGGATTGTTGTTGCTGGGAAATGGGAATGTTGCATGGCTGGGTGATGGGAATGTTGTTGTTGCTGGGAAATGGGAATGTTGTTGCTGCTAGGAAATGGGAATGTTGTTGTTGCTGGGAAATGGGATTGTGGTTGTTGCTGGGTGATGGGAATGTTGTCATTGCTGGGAATTGGAATTGTTGTTGCTGGGAAATGGCAATGTTGTTGCTGGGTGATGGGAATGTTGTTGTTGCTGGGAAATGGAATTGTGGTTGTTGCTGGGTGATGGGAATGTTGTTGTTGCTGGGTGATGGGAATGTTGTTGTTGGGAAATGGAATTGTGGTTGTTGCTGGGTGATGGGAATGTTGTTGTTGCTGGGTGATGGGAATGTTGTTGTTGCTGGGTGATGGGAATGCTGTTGCTGGGAAATGGGAATGCTGTTGCTGCTGGGAAATGGGAATATTGCTGTTGCTGGGTGATGGGAATGTTGTTGTTGTTGGGAAATGGGATTGTTGTTGTTGCTGGAAAATGGGAATGTTGTTGTTGCTGGGAAATGGGAATGTTGCTGTTGCTGGGTGATGGGAATGTTGTCGTTGCTGGGAAATGGGAATGTTGTCGTTGCTGGGAAATGGGTTTGTGGTTGTTGCTGGGTGATGGGAATGTTGTTGTTCCTAGGTGATGGGAAATTTGTTGATGCTGGGAAATGGGATTGTCGTTGTTGCTGGGAAATGGGAATGTCGTTGCTGCTGGGAAATGGGAATGTTGTTGTTGCTGGGAAATGGGAATGTTGTTGTTTCTGGGTGATGGGAATGTTGTTGCTGCTGGGAAATGGGAATGTTGTTGTTGCTGGGAAATGGGAATGTTGTTGTTTCTGGGTGATGGGAATGTTGTTGCTGCTGGGAAATGGGAATGTTGTTGCTGGGAAATGGGATTGTGGTTGTTGCTGGAAAATGGGAATGTTGTTGCTGGGTGATGGGATTGTTGTTGCTGGGAAATGGGAATGTTGTCGTTGCTGGGAAATGGGATTGTGGTTGTTGCTGGGAAATGGGAATGTTGTTGCTGGGTGATGGGAATGTTGCTGTTGCTGGGAAATGGGGATGTTGTTGTTGCTGGGAAATGGGAATGTTGCATGGCTGGGTGATGGGAATGTTGTTGTTGCTGGGAAATGGGAATGTTGTTGCTGCTAGGAAATGGGAATGTTGTTGTTGCTGGGAAATGGGAATGTTGTTGCTGGGAAAAGGAAATGTTGTTGCTGGGAAAAGGGAATGTTGTTGTTGCTGGGAAATGGAATTGTGGTTGTTGCTGGGTGATGGGAATGTTGTTGTTGGGAAATGGAATTGTGGTTGTTGCTGGGTGATGGGAATGTTGTTGTTGCTGGGAAATGGAATTGTGGTTGTTGCTGGGTGATGGGAATGTTGTTGCTGGGAAATGGGAATGTTGTTGCTGGGTGATGGGAATGTTGTTGTTGCTGGGTGATGGGGATGTTGTTGTTGCTGGGAAATGGAATTGTGGTTGTTGCTGGGTGATGGGAATGTTGTTGTTGCTGGGTGAAGGGAATGTTGTTGTTGGGAAATGGAATTGTGGTTGTTGCTGGGTGATGGGAATGTTGTTGTTGCTGGGAGATGGGAATGTTGTTGTGTCTGGTAAATGGGAATGTTGTTGTTGCTGGGAGATGGGAATGTTGTTGTTGCTGGGAAATGGGAATGTTGTTGCTGGGAAATAGGAATATTGTTGTTGCTGGGAAATGGGAATGTTGTTGTTCCACTGTGAATCCTGTCTCCAATGAAGATTTCGGTGTGATTCTTGTCATTAAGGAATTTTGAGAAGTGATTCGTTAACATAATGACGATTCCAATGTGAAGGTTTTGGTTTGTCTCGTGTTTTTAATGATGGTTCCAGTGTTCGTCCTATGTGTAATAAATGTACTGATGTAATTTCTGTCTGTAATGATGGTTCCAGTGTGTCTGTAATAAAGGTTCTGTTGTGATTCCTAACTGTAGTGATGGTTCTGATGTGATTCCTGTTTATAATGACGGTTCCAGGGTGATTCCTGTCTGTAATATAGGTTGCACTGTGATTCCTGTTTGTAATGAAGGTTCCAGTGTGATTTCTGTCTGTAATGAATGTTCTGATGTAACTTCTGTCTGTAATGATGGTTCCAGTGCAGTTCCTGACTGTAACGAAAGTTCCACTGTGATTCCCATCTGTAATGAAGGGATTAGTGTGATTCCTGACTGTAATGATGGTTCCAGTGTGGTTCCTGTCTGCAGTGAAGGTTCTGATGTGATTCCAGCCTTTAACTAGCTTTCCGGTGTGAGTCTGACTGTAATGAAGGATCTGCTGTTATTCCTGATTGTTATGATGGTTCTAATGTGATTCCTGTCTGTAGGGAAGGTTCTGGTGTGATTCCTGATTGTAAAGAAGGTTCTGGTGTGATTCCTGATGGTAATGAAGGTTTTGGTTTGACTCGTGTTTGTAATGATGGTTCCAGTGTTTGTCCTATCCGTAATGAAAGATATGGTGTGATTCCTATCTGTAATGAAGGTTCGGATGTGACTTCTGTCTGTAATGAAGATTCCACTGTGAATCCCATCTGTAATGAAGGGATTAATGTTATTCCTGACTATAATGATGGTTCTGATGTGATTCCTGTTTGTAATGATGGTTCCAGTGTGGTTCCATTCTGTGTAATGAAGGTTCTGGTGTGACTCCTGTCTGTTATGAAGGTTTTGATGAGATTTGTGACTGTAATGATGGTTCCAATGTGATTCCTGTCTGTAATACGGATTGCAGTGTGATTTCTGTCTGTAACAAATGTTCTGATGTAGCGTCTGTCTGTAATGATGTGTCCAGTGTGATTACTCTCTGTAGTAAAATTTCTGGTGTGATTCCTGTCTGTAATGAAGGTTCTGATGAGATTTGTGTCTGTAATGATGGTTCCAGTGAGATTCCTGTCGGTAATGAACGTTTTGGCATGATTCCTGTCTATGATGAAGGTTCTGGTGTGACCCTGTTTGCAATGCAGTTTCCAGTGGGAATCCTGTCTGTAATGAATGTTACAGTGTGATTCCTGTCTATAATGAAGATTGTGACGTGATGTTTGTCAGTAATGAAGGTTCTGCTGTGATTCTTTTCTGTAATGATGGTTCCAGTGCGATTCCAGTGTGTAATGACGGTTCTGGTTTGATTCCTGGCTGTGATGAGTGTTCTGGTGTGACCCCTGTTTGTAGTGAAGTTTCCGGTGTGATTCCTGTCTGTAATGTAGGTTCTGGTGTGATTCCTGACAGTAATTAAGGCTCTGATGTGATTCCTGTCTGTCATGGAGGTTACAGTGTGGTTCCTGTCTGTAATGGAGGTTCTGGTGCAATTCCTGATGGTAATGAAGGTTCTGGTGTGAGTTGGGTTTGTAATGAGGGTTCTGGTGTGACTGCTGTGTGTAATGATATTTCTGGTGTGATTCCTGTCTGCAATGGAGGTTCTGGTGTGATTCCTGATGGTAATGAAGATTTTGGTTTTAATCGTGTTTGTAATGATGGTTCCAGTGTTCGTCCTATCTGTAATGAATGTTCTGATGTAATTTCTGCCTGCAATGATGGTTCCAGTGTGGTTCCTGTGTGTAATGAAGGTTCTGGAGTGATTCCTATCTGTAATGAAGGGATTACTGTGATTACTGACTACAATGATGGTTCTGATGTGATTCCTGTTTGTAATGATGGTTCCAGTGTGATTCCTGTCTGTAATATAGGTTGCAGTGTGATTCCTGTTTGTAATGAAGGTTCCAGTGTGATTTCTGACTGTAATGAATCTTCTGATGTAACCTCTGTCCGTAATGATGGTTCCAGTGCAGTTCCTGTCTGTAATGAAGGTTCTGGTGTGATTGCTATCTGCAATGAAGGGATTAGTGTGATTCCTCAATATAATGATGGTTCTGGTGCAATTCCTGATGGTAATGAAGGTTCTGGTGTGATTGCTGTGTGTAACAATGTTTCTGGTGTGATCCCTGTCGGCAATGAAGGTTCTGGTGTGATTCCTGATTATAAAGATGGTTCTGGTGTGATTCCTGATGGTAATGAAGGTTTTGGTTTGACTCGTGTTTGTAATGATGGTTCCAGTGTTCGTCCTATCCGTAATGAAAGACATGGTGTGATTCCTATCTGTAATGAAGGTTCGGATGTGACTTTCTGTCTGTAATGAAGGTTCCACTGTGATTTCCATCTGTAATGAAGGGATTAGTGTAATTCCTGACTATAATGATGGTTCTGATGTGATTCCTATTTGTAATAACGGTTCCAGTGTGGTTCCTGCCTGTAATGGAGGTTCTGGTGTGATTCCCGCCTGAAACAAATTTTCTGGTGTGAGTCCTGACTATAATGAAGGTTCTGCTGTTATTCCTGTCGGTAATGAAGTTTCTGATGTGATTCCTGTTTGTAATCATGGTTACAGTGTGGTTCCTGTCTGTAATAAAGTTTCTGGTGTGATTCCTGTCTGCAATGAAGGTTCTGATGAGATTTGTGTCTGTAATGATGGTTCCAGTGAGCTTCCTGTTGGTAATGAAGGTTTTGGCATGATTCCTGTCTGTGATGAAGGTTCTGGTGTGACCCTGTTTGCAATGCAGTTTCCAGTGGGAATCCTGTCTGTAATGAATGTTACGGTGTGATTCCTGTCTATAATGAAGATTGTGACGTGATATTTGTCAGTAATGAAGGTTCCGCTGTGATTCTTTTCTGTAATGATGGTTCCAGTGCGATTCCAGTGTGTAATGACGGTTCTGGTTTGATTCCTGGCTGTGATGAGTGTTCTGGTGTGACCCCTGTTTGTAGTGAAGTTTCCGGTGTGATTCCTGTCTGTAATGTAGGTTCTGGTGTGATTCCTGACAGTAATTAAGGCTCTGATGTGATTCCTGTCTGTCATAGAGGTTACAATGTGGTTCCTGTCTGTAATGGAGGTTCTGATGCAATTCCTGATGGTAATGAAGGTTCTGGTGTGAGTTGAGTTTGTAATGAGGGTTCTTGTGTGACTGCTGTGTGTAATGATATTTCTGGTGTGATTCCTGTCTTCAATGAAGGTTCTGGTGTGATTCATGACAGTAATGAAGGTTTTGGTTTGACTCATGTTTGTAATGATGGTTCCAGTGTTTGTCCTATCTGTAATGAATGTACTGATGTAATTTCTGTCTGTAATGATGGTTCCAGTGCAGTTCCTGTCTGCAATGAAGTTCTGGTGTGATTCCTATCTGTAATGAAGGGATTAGTGTGATTCCTGACTATAATGATGGTTCTGATGTGATTCCTGTTTGTAATGACGGTTCCAGTGTGATTCCTGTCTGTAATATGTGTTGCAGTGTGATTCCTGTCTGTAATATGTGTTGCAGTGTGATTCCTGTTTGTAATGAAGGTTCCAGTGTGATTTCTGTCTGTAATGAATGTTCTGATGTAACTTCTGTCTGTAATGATGGTTCCAGTGCAGTTCCTGTCTGAAATGAAGTTTCTGGCGTGATTCCCATCTGTAATGAAGGGATTAGTGTGATTCCTGACTGTAATAATGGTTCTGATGTAATTCCTGTCTGTAATGACTGTTCCAATGTGGTTCCTGTCTGCAGTGAATGTTCTGGTGTTATTCCCACGTTTAACGAACTATCTGGTGTGAGGCCTGACTGTAATGAAGGGTCTGCTGTTATTCCTGATTGTAATAATGCTTCTAATGTGATTCCTGTCTGTAATGATGGTTCCATTGTGGTTCCTAGCTGTAGTGAAGGTTCTCGTGCAATTCCTAATGGTAATGAATGTTCTGGTGTGACCCGTGTTTGTAATGAAGGTTCTGGTGTGATTGCTATGCGTAACAATGATTCCGGTGTGATCCCTGTCTGTAAAGAAGGTTCTGATGTGATTCCTGATGGTAATGAAGGTTTTGGTTTGACTCGTGTTTGTAATGATGGTTCCAGTGTTCGTCCTATCCATAATGAAAGACATGGTGTGATTCCTATCCATAATGAAGGTTCAGATGTGACTTCTGTCTGTAATGAAGGTTCCACTGTGAATCTCATCTGTAATGAAGGGATTAGTGTAATTCCTGACTATAATGATGTTTCTGATGTAATTCCTGTTTGTAATGATGGTTATAGTGTGGTTCCTGTCTGTGATAAAGTTTCTGGTGTGATTCCTGTCTATAATGAAGGTTCAGATGAGATTTGTGTCTGTAATGATGGTTCCAATGTGATTCCTGTCTGTAATAAGGGTTACAGTGTGATTTCTGTCTGTAAAGAAGGTTCTGGTGTGATTGCTATCTGTAATGAAGGGATTAGTGTGATTCCTGACTGTAATGATGGTTCTGATGTGATTCCTGTTTTTAATTATGGTTCCAGTGTGGTTCCTGTTTTCAGTGAAGGTCCTGGTGTGATTTGCACCTTGAACAAACTTTCTGGAGTGAGTCCTGACTGTAATGAAGGTTCTGCTGTTATTCCTGCCAGTAATGAAGTTTCTGATGTGACCCCTGTTTGTAATCATGGTTACAGTATGGTTCCTGTCTGTAGTAAAGTTTCTGGTGTGATTCCTGTCTGTAATGAAGGTTCTGATGAGATTTGTGTCTGTAATGATGGTTCCAGTGAGATTCCTCTCTGTAATGAAAGTTTTGGCATGATTCCTGTCTGTGATGAAGGTTCTGGTGTGACCCTGTTTGCAATGCAGTTTCCAGTGGGAATCCTGTCTGTAATGAATGTTATGGTGTGATTCCTGTCTATAATGAAAATTGTGATGTGATATTTATCAGTAATGAAGGTTCTGCTGTGATTCTTTTCTGTAATGATGGTTCCAGTGCGATTCCAGTGTGTAATGACGGTTCTGGTTTGATTCCTGGCTGTGATGAGTGTTCTGGTGTGACCCCTGTTTGTAGTGAAGTTTCCGGTGTGATTCCTGTCTGTAATGTTGGTTCTGGTGTGATTCCTGACAGTAATTAAGGCTCTGATGTGATTCCTGTCTGTCATGGAGGTTACAGTGTGGTTCCTGTCTGTAATGGAGGTTCTGGTGCAATTCCTGATGGTAATGAAGGTTCTGGTGTGAGTTGAGTTTGTAATGAAGGTTCTGGTGTGACTGCTGTGTGTAATGATATTTCTGGTGTGATTCCTGTCTGCAACGGGGGTTCTTGTGTGATTCATGACAGTAATGAAGGTTTTGGTTTGACTCATGTCTGTAATGATGGTTCCAGTGTTTGTCCTATCTGTCATGAATGTTCTGATGTAATTTCTGTCTATAATGATGGTTCCAGTGTGGTTCCTGTCTGTAATGAAGGGTCTGGTGTGATTCCTGATGGTATTGAAGGTTCTGGTTTGACTCGTGTTTGTAATGATGGTTCTAGTGTTCTTCCTATCTGTAATGAAAGACACGGCATGATTGTTGTACGTAATGAAGGTTCTGATGTGACTTCTGCCTGTAATGAAGGTTCCAGTCTGGTTCCTGTCTGTTTTGAAGGTTCTGGTGTGATTGCTATGTGTAATGAAGGGATTAGTGTGATTCCTGACTGTAAGGATGGTTCTGATGTGATTCCTGTCTGTAGTAAAGTTTCTGGTGTGATTCCTGTCTGTAATGAAGGTTCTGATGAGATTTGTGTCTGTAATGATGGTTCCAGTGAGCTTCCTGTTGGTAATGAAGGTTTTGGCATGATTCCTGTCTGTGATGAAGGTTCTGGTGTGACCCTGTTTGCAATGCAGTTTCCAGTGGGAATCCTGTCTGTAATGAATGTTACGGTGTGATTCCTGTCTATAATGAAGATTGTGATGTGATGTTTGTCAGTAATGAAGGTTCTGCTGTGATTCTTTTCTGTAATGATAGTTCCAGTGCGATTCCAGTGTGTAATGACGGTTCTGGTTTGATTCCTGGCTGTGATGAGTGTTCTGGTGTAACCCTGTTTGTAGTGAAGTTTCCGATGTGATTCCTGTCTGTAATGTAGGTTCTGGTGTGATTCCTGATGGTAATGAAGGTTTTGGTTTGATTTGTGTTTCTAATGATGGTTCCAGTGTTCATCCTATCTGTAATTAATGTACTGATGTAATTAATTTGTCTGTAATATGGGTTGCAGTTGATTCCTGTTTGTAATGAAGGTTCCAGTGTGATCCCTGACTGTAATGATTGTCCTGATGTGACTTCTGTCTGTAATGATGGTTCCAGTGCAGTTCCTGTCTGAAATGAAGGTTTTGGTATGATTGTTATCTGCAATGAAGGGGTTAGTGTGATTCCTGACTGTAATGATGGTTCTGATGTGATTCCTGTCTGTAATGATGGTTCCATGTGGTTCCTGTCTGTAGGGAAGGTTCTGGTGTGATTCCTGATGGTAATGAAGGTTTTGGTTTGACTTGTGTTTGTAATGATGGTTCCAGTGTTTGTCCTATCCGTAATGAAAGACATGGTGTGATTCCTATCCGTAATGAAGGTTCTGATGTGACTTCTGTCTGTAATGAAGGTTCCACTGTGATTCCCATTTGTAATGAAGGGATTAGTGTGATTTCTGACTGTAATGATGGTTTTGATGTGATTCCTGTTTGTAATGATGGTTCCAGTGTGGTTCCTGTCTGCAGTGAAGGTTATAGTGTGATTCCCGCCTTTATCAGACTTTCTGGTGTGAGTCCTGACTGTAATGAAAGTTCTTCTGTTATTCCTGTCAGTAATTAAGTTTCTGAGTGATTCCTGTCTGTAATCATGGTTACAGTGTGGTTCCTGTCTGTAATAAAGTTTCTGGTGTGATTCCTGTCCATAATGAAGGTTTTGATGAGATTTGTGTCTGTAATGATGGTTCCAATGTGATTCCTGTCTATAATAAGGGTTGCAGTGTGATCTCTGACTGTAACTAATGTTCTGATGTAACCTCTGCCTGTAATGATGGTTCCAGTGTGTCTGTAATGAAGGTTCTGGTGTGATTGCTATCTGCAATGAAGGGATTAGTGTGATTTCTGACTGTAATGATGGTTCTGATGTGATTCATGTTTGTAATGATGGTTCCAATGTGGTTCCTGTCTGCAGTGAAAGTTCTAGTGTGATTCCTGCCTTTCACAAACTTTCTGGTGCGAGTCCTGACCATAATGAAGGTTCTGCTGTTATTCCTGATTGTAATGATGGTTCCAGTGAGATTCCTGTCTGTAATCATGGTTACATTTAGATTACCTACAGTGTGGAAACAGGCCCTTCGGCCCAACAAGTCCACACCGACCCGCCGAAGCGCAACCCACCCATACCCCTACATCTACCCCTTACCTAACACTACGGGCAATTTAGCATGGCCAATTCACCTGACCTGCACATCTTTGGACTGTGGGAGGAAACCGGAGCACCCGGAGGAAACCCACGCAGACACAGGGAGAACGTGCAAACTCCACACAGAGAGTCGCCTGAGGTGGGAAATGAACCCGGGTCTCTGGTGCTGTGAGGCAGCAGTGCTAACCATTGTGCCACCGTGCCGCCCATTGTTCCTGTCTGTAGTAAAGTTTCTGGCATGATTCCTGTCTGTGATGAAGGTTCTGGTGTGACCCTGTTTGCAATGCAGTTTCCAGTGGGAATCCTGTCTGTAATGAATGTTATGGTGTGATTCCTGTCTATAATGAAGATTGTGATGTGATGTTTGTCAGTAATGAAGGTTCCGCTGTGATTCTTTTCTGTAATGGTGGTTCCAGTGTGATTCCAGTGTGCAATAACGGTTCTGGTTTGATTCCTGGCTGTGATGAGTGTTCTGGTGTGACCCCTGTTTGTAGTGAAGTTTCCGGTGTGATTCCTGTCTGTAATGTTGGTTCTGGTGTGATTTCTGACAGTAATTAAGGCTCTGATGTGATTCCTGTCTGTCATGGAGGTTACAGTGTGGTTCCTGTCTGTAATGGAGGTTCTGGTGCAATTCCTGATGGTAATGAAGGTTCTGGTGTGAGTTGAGTGTAATGAAGGTTCTGGTGTGACTGCTGTGTGTAATGATATTTCTGGTGTGATTCCTGTCTGCAATGAAGGTTCTGGTGTGATTCATGACAGTAATGAAGGTTTTGGTTTGACTTGTGTTTGTAATGATGGTTCCAGTGATCGTCCTATCTGTAATGAATGTTATGACGTAACTTCTGCCTGCAATGATGGTTCCAGTGTGGTTCCTGTGTGTAATGAAGATTCTGGTGCGATTCTTATGTGTAATGAAGGGATTAGTGTGATTTCTGACTGAAATGATGGTTCTGATGTGATTCCTGTCTGTAATCATGGTTACAGTGTGGTTCCTGTCTGTAGTAAAGTTTCTGGTGTGATTCCTGTCTGTGATGAAGGTTCCAGTCTGGTTCCTGTCTGTAATGAAGGTTTTGGTATGATTGCTATGTGCAATGAAGGGATTAGTGACTGTAAGGATGGTTCTGATGTGATTCCTGTCTGTAATGAAGTGTCTGATGTCATTCCTATCTGCAATGAAGATTCAAATGTGATCGCTGTCTGAAATGATGGTTTGGATGTGATTCTTGTCTGTAATGAAGGTTCTGATAGAATTTCTGTCTATAATGAAGATTGAGGTGTGATTCCTGTTTCTAGTGATTGTTCTGTTGTGATTCCTGTCTATCACAATGTTCCAAAGTGATTCTTGTCTGCAATGGAGATTCCAGTGTGATTCCTGTCTGTAATGAAGGTTCTGGTGGGATTTCTGTCTGTAATGAAAGTTCAGGTGTGACTCTAAACTGTAATGAATGTTCTGATGTGATTCCTGTCTGCAATGGAGATTCCAGTGTGGTTCCTGTCTGTAATGAATGTTCTGATGTGATTCCTGTCTGCAACAAATGTTATGGTGTGATTTCTGTCCATAATGAAGGTTCCCATGAGAGTCCTCTTTGTAATGAAGACTGAGATATGATTCCTGTCTGTAATGAAGATTCTGGTATGATTCCTCTTTGTAATGGAGGTTCCAGAGTAATTCCTGTGTGAAATGAAAGTTTCAATGTGATTCCTGACTGTAATACAGGTTCTGGTGTGATTCTTGTCTCTAATGAAGGTTCGGTGTGCTTCCTGTCTGTAATGAAGGGTCTGTTGTGATTCCTGTCTGTAATGAATGTTCTGGTGTGCGTGCTGTCTGTAATGACAGTCCAGTGTGACTCCTGTCTGTAATGGAGGTTCCAGTGTGATTTGCGTCTCTCATGAATATTCTGGTGTGATTCCTGTCTTTAATGAAGGTTCTTGTGTTACTTGTGTCTGTAATGAAAGTTCCAGGATGACTTCTGTCTGTAATGAAGGCTCTGGTGTGATTCTGTCTGTAATGAAGGTTCTGATGCAATTCCTGTCTGTAATGAAAGTTCTAGTGAGGTTCCTGTTGGTATTGAAGGTTCTGGTGTGATTTCTGTCTGTAATGAATTTTCCGATGTGCATCCTGTCTGTATTGAAGGTTCTGTTGTGAGTCCTATCTGTAATGAAGGTTCTGGAGAGTTTACTGTCTGTAATGGACATTCCGGTGTGATTCCTGCTTTTAAGGAACATTCCACTGTTATTCCTGTCTGCAATCAATGTTTTGATGCGATTCCTGTCTGCAATGAATGCTCTGATGAATTTCCAGGCTGTAATGAATATTCCAGTGTAATTCCTGTCTGCAATGAAGGTTCTAATGTGATTCCTGTCTCTAATGATGTTTCTAGTCTGATTCCTGTCTGTAATGATGTTTCCGATGTGATTCCTGCCTGTCAATAAATGTTCTGGTGTGATTCCTATGTATAATGTAGGTTCCAATGTGTCCTGTCTGTGATGTAGATTGCGGTGTGTTTTCTGTCTGTAATGATGTTTGTGGTGTGATTCCTGTCTGCAATGAATGTTTTGGTGTGATTCCTGTCTGTAATGAAGGTTCCAGTATGGTTCCTATCTGTAATACAGATTCTGGTGTGATTCCTGTTTGTAATGAAGATTGTGGTGTGATTCTTTTGTGTAATGGTGGTTCCAGTGTGATTCCAGTCTGTAATGAAGACTGAGATGTAATTCCTGTCTGCAATAATGGTTCCATTGCGATTTCTGTCTGTAATGAAGGTTCCAATTTGATTTTTCACTAATAATATTTCTGCTGTGATTCCTGTCTGTAATGGAGGTTCCAGTGAGGTTGCTGTCTGTAATGAAGGTCTGGTCTGATTCCTGTCTGCAATGAAGGTGAAGAAATGATTCCTTTGTGTAATGAACATTCCAGTGTGATTACTGTCTGTAAAGAATGTTCTGGTGTAATTCTGTCTGCAATGATGGTTCTGGTGTGATTCCTGTCTGCCATGAAGGTTCTGTTGCAATTGCTGTCCACAATGAATGTTCTGGTCTGATTCCTGTTTGTAATGAAATATCTAGAGTGATTCCTGTCAGTAATGAAGGTTCTGATGTGATTCCTGTCGGTAACGAAGGTTCCAGTGTGATTTGCATCTCTCATGAATATTCTGGTGTGATTCCTGTCTGTAATGAAAGTTCCAGGATGGTTTCTGTCGGTAATGAAGGTTCTGGTGTGATTTCTGTCTGTAATGAAGCTTCTGATGTAATTCCAGTCTATAATGAAAGTTCTGGTATGACCCCTGTCTATAATGAAGGGTCTGGTGTGATTTTGGTGTGTAATGAGATTTCTGGTGTGCGTTCCTGTCTGTATTGAAGGTTCTGGTGTGATTCTGTTGGTAATCAAGGTTCCAATGTGTCCTGTCTGTGATGAAGATTGCGGTGCGATTTCTGTTTGTAATGATGTTTGTAGTGTAAGTCCTGTTTGTAATGAATGTTTTGGTGTGATTCCTGTCTGCAATAATGATTCTGTTCTGATTCCTGTCTGTAATGAATGTTCCATTGTGATTCCTATCTGTAATGATGGTTCCCATGTGATTCCTGTCTATTATGATGGTTCCGGTGGAACTGCAGCCTGGAATGAATGTTTTGGTATGATTCATGTGTGTAAGTAAGGTTCTGCTGTGATTCCTGTCTATAGTGAAGTTTCCAATGTGATCCTTGTCTGTAATGAATGTTCTGTTGTGATTCCTGACTTTAATGATGGTTCTCATGTAATTCTTGTCTGTAATGAAGGATTTGGTGTGATTCTTGTTCTGGTGTGATTCCTGTCTGTAATGAAGGTTCTGATGTGATTCCTGTCTGTAATGAAGGTTCCGGTGTTATTCCGGTCCATAAAAATGTTTCAAATTTAATTCATATCTGTAATAAAGGTTCTGGTATGATTCCTGCATGTAATGAAGGTTCAGATGTGATTCCTGTCTGTAATCAAGTTTCTGGTGTGTTTCCTGTCTCCAGTGATAGTTCCAATGTGATTACTGTCTGCAAATGGAGATTTCAATGTGGTTCCTGTCTGTAATGAAGGTTCTGGTGTATTTCCTGTCTGTAATGAAACCTGTCATGTGATTCCTGTCTGTAATGAATGTTCTAGGTGATCCCTGTCTGCAATGAAGTTTCTGGGGTGATTTCTGTCTGTAATGAAGATTGTGGATTGAATTCTATCTGTAATGACATTTCTGGTGTGATTCCTGTCTGCCATGAAGGTTCTGTTGCAATTGCTGTCCACAATGAATGTTCTGGTCTGATTCCTGTTTGTAATGAAATATCCAGAGTGATTCCTGTCAGTAATCAAGGTTCTGATGTGATTCCAGTCTGTAATGAAGATTTTGATGTGATTCCTGTCGGTAATGAAGGTTCCAGTGTGATTTGCGTCTCTCATGAATATTCTGGTGTAATTCCTGTATGTAATGAAGGTTCTGGTGTGATTCTGTTTGTAATGAAGGTTCTGATGCAATTCCTGTTTGTAATGAAAGTTCTGGTGAGATTCCTGTCTGTATTGAAGGTTCCGGAGAGTTTGCTGTCTGTAATGGACGTTCTGGTGTGATTCCTGCATGTAAGGAATGTCCCACTGTTATTCCTGTCTGTAATCAATGTTTTGATGTGATTTCTGTCTGCGATGAATGCTCTGATGAATTTCCAGGCTGTAATGAATGTTCCAGTGTGATTTCTGTCTGTAGTGAAGGTTCTAATGTGATTCCTGTCTCTAATGATGATTCTAGTCTGATTCCTGTCTGTAATGATGCTTCCGATATGATTCCTGTCTCTAATGAAGTTTCTAGTGCGATTCCTGCCTGTAACAAAGGTTCCAGTGTGATTCCTGTGTGCAGTGAAGGTTCTGATGTGATTCTTATCTGTAATGATGTTTCTGGAGCGATTCCTGTCTGTAATGAATGTTACAGTGTGATTTCTGTTTATAATGAAAAGTCTGATGTCATTCCTGTCTGTAATGATGATTGAAATGTGATTTCTGTTTGTATTGATGGCTCGGGTGTGATTCCTGTTTGTAATGAAGGATCCAGTGTGACTCCTCTCGGAAATTATGGTTCCGGTGTGATTTCTGTCTGTAATGCAGATTCTGATGTGACTCCTCTCTGGAATGACTGTTCCAATGTGATTTCTGGCCATAATGAAGGTTTCCATGTGATTCCTGTCTGTAATGAAGGCTCAGGTATGATTCATGTCTGTAAAGAATTTTCCAGCGTGTTTCCTGTCTGCAAGGAAGATTCCAGTGTGATTTCCGTGTGTAATGATGGCCTTGGTGTGATTCCTGTCTGTCATGACGGTTCCTGTATGTTTCCTGTGTGCAATGAAGGTTCTAATGTGACTCCTGGCTGTAATGAACGTTCAGGTTACATTCCTGTCTGTAATGAATGTTCTGGTGTGATTCTTGTCTGTAATAAAGATTGAGGTGCAATTCTTGTCTGTAATGATGGTTCTGGTGTGATTCCTGCCTGTAACGATGGTTCTGGTGTGATTCCCGTCTGTAATGATGGTTCTGGTGAGATTCTTGTCTGTAATGATGGTTCTGGTGTGATTCCCGTCTGTAATGATGGTTCTGGTGAGATTCCTGTCTGTAATGATGGTTCTGTTGTGATTCCCGTCTGTAATGATGGTTCTGGTGAGATTCCATTCTGTAATGATGGTTCTGTTGTGATTCCTGTCTGTAATGATGGTTCTGGTGTGATTCCTGTCTGTAATGATGGTTCTGGTGTGATTTCTGGAGACAATGGCTGTTCTGTCATTCGGTTGAGCCTTGCTAAGACAGTTGCTACATTCTTCTGGAACTATTTCTGCTAGTTAAGAATCCTGTAGTTCTACCTATTTCCCAACTCTCAGCCATGTCTTCTGTTCTCACTCCGGGAAGCTTCAAGCTTTCTTCTGGCACTGTGTTGGGCTTTTATTTTCCAGCATTACCTTTTCTCTTATCCATACAGTGACACCCGCTCAGAATTGCAGGTGCGGTCATTTCGGCCGGAACCACTGCACAGTTTAACGAATATTCACCTTGGTGCAAAATGGCTTTACCTTTAACTCTCTCAAACCTGAACCTCAGGGTCTGCCTCGATCCCCAGGCCAGCAACTTGTGATGGAGCCTGAACCTCTCTCACGGGAGGTGCAGGTGTCTCCTGTTCGGCACCTTCCCTCTCGGGTCTGAAATACTTTCCCATTCTCTGCAGATTTTTTGTTTTGTCGCCAGCGATAAATGTTATCTGCTTCTCTCTCTCTCTCTGTCCTCCTCTGGGTCACCAGGTAATTTTTATTTCCTGGTTGTGCCCCTGTAGGCCTGATGTCTAATTTCTCTCAACCATCGCCTTTTGCGAACTCGTCCTGATCACAATCAGTCACTCACTGAGTTGTGACACTTAGAGACCCACTGCTGCCACCTTGCTGTGTGTGTGGGTTCCTGCAAGCCCACAGTGCTTTAACATGAATGAGGATGGACAACCTTTCCAGTTCAGAGAGTAAATAAGATGAAATTCAGTGCATTATTACAACTATTTACAGATTACAGTCTTAGACATACACAGCACAGAAACAGACCCTTCATTCCAACTCAACCATGCTGACCAGATAGCTTTTGCCCGAAACGTCGATTTCAAAGCTCCTCGGATGCTGCCTGAACTGCTGTGCTCTTCCAGCACCACTAACCCAGAATCTGGTTTCCAGCATCTGCAGTCATTGTTTTGACCAGATGGCCTAACCTAATCTAGTCCTATTTGGCCCATATCCCTCTAAACCCTTCCTCGTGATATACCCATTCAGATGCCTTTTAACTATCTTAATGTACCAGCCTCCACCTCCATCCTCTGGCAGCTCATTCCATACACGCACCACCCTCTGTGTGAAAAAGTTGCTTCTTAGGTCTCTTTTATATCTTTCCCCTCTCACCTAAACCTATGCCCTTTAGTTCTGGACTCCCCCACTCCAGGGAAAAGACCTTGCCTATTTACCCTATCCATGCCCCTCATAATTTTGTAAACCTCTATAAGGTCACCCCTCAGCCTCCGACACTCCAGGGAAAACAGCCCCATTACTACAGAGGCATCACTGCCAAACTATAAATAAGTTTTGAAGTGAATACCTTTTGTTTTATTTACTCATGGGATGTGGGTGTAATTGGTTGGCTGTCCTTCATTGGCCATCCCTAACTGCTCCTCAGAAAATGGTGATAATTAAAGAAAGGGGTCTGTACTGAAATTAAGTGTGGGAAAAAAAATACCTTGGCCAGTAATTGAAGTTAGTTCTTGGAGGAGAAAATGAGAAGGTATGAAACGTTTTGATGTGATTCCAGTCTGTAATGCAGGTTCTGATGTGATTCCTCACTGGAATGAAGGTTTCAGTGTGAGTCCTGGCCATAACGAAGGTTTTCATGTGATTCCTGTCTGTTATGCTGGTTCTGGTATGATTCATGTCTGCTAAGAATTTTCCAGTGTGTTTCCTGTCAGCAAGGAAGTTTCCGGTGTGATTCCAGCCTGTAATGAAGGTTCCAGTGTGATTCCTGTCTGTAATGAAGGTTCTGGTGTGATTCCTGTCTGTAATGAAGGTTCTGGCGCGATTCCTGCCTGTAATCATGGTTCAGGCGTGATTCCTGCCTGTAATCATGGTTCTGGCGTGATTCCTGCCTGTAATCATGGTTCTGGCGTGATTCCTGCCTGTAACATGGTTCCAGTGTGATTCCTGCCTGTAATCATGGTTCTGGCGTGATTCCTGCCTGTAACATGGTTCCAGTGTGATTCCTGCCTGTAATCGTGGTTCTGGTGAGATTCCTGCCTGTAATGAAGGTTCCAGTGTGATTCCTATCTGTAATGAAGGTTCCGGTGTGATTCTTGCCTGTAATCGTGGTTCTGGTGTGACTCGTGTCTGTAATGACGGTTCCTGGCACACAGGCAGTTGTTACTTGGATCTTTGCAGACACAGTGTCTTCAGGAGACATTGGGAATTCAGAAGCTTTTCAGGATAACAACAGGAACCCTGGACACTAATCCATCCAAAAGAGGTTTCACTGAAAGATGGCGATTGAGTTGGAGAGCTTGGTTGTAGCCCAAATGGAATCCAAACATCATCAAAAACAAAACGTGATTCCTAACAGCCACAACTCCAGGGAGGTGATTTCCAGCAAACCAGTCCAAGCAACGAGCTTAAACAATGTGACTTCCAAGACGTGTCTTTGAAAGAATGGCCCAGTGTCCTCTGAGTGACCACTTTCAAAATAAACAGTCCAGGAATCTCCTCGGTGTTGGGAATTGTCCACAATCCCTTTAAACATGAATTCTAAAAAAAAGAAATGGCTTCAGTGATGACAATAATTTTAAAATATTTTCTATTAGAAAATATTGTAAAATTATTGACTATTCAGAGATGTCAGTCCACATCTCTGGAGTAGGTTGGACTTGAACTTGGACTGGATTAGTGGTGCTGGAAGAGCACAGCAGTTCAGGCAGCGTCCAAGGAGCTTCGAAATCGACATTTTGGGCAAAAGCCCTTCATCAGGAATAAAGGCAGTGAGCCTGAAGCGTGGAGAGATAAGCTAGAGGAGGGTGGGGGTGGGGAGAAAGTAGCACAGAGTACAATGGGTGAGTGGGGGAGGGGATGAAGGTGATAGGTCAGGGAGGAGAGGGTGGAGTGGATAGGTGGAAAAGGAGATAGGCAGGTAGGACAAGTCCGGACAAGTCATGGGGACAGTTACTGAGCTGGAAGTTTAGAACTAGGATGAGGTGGGGGAAGGGGAAATGAGGAAACTGTTGAAGTCCACATTGATGCCCTGGGGTTGAAGTGTTCCGAGGCGGAAGATGAGGCGTTCTTCCTCCAGGCGTCTGGTGGTGAGGGAGCGGCGGTGAAGGAGGCCCAGGACCTCCATGTCCTCGGCAGAGTGGGAGGGGTGTCGAAATGTTGGGCCACAGGGCGGTTTGGTTGATTGGTGCGGGTGTCCCGGAGATGTTCCCTAAAGCGCTCTGCTAGGAGGCGCCCAGTCTCCCCAATGTAGAGGAGACCGCATCGGGAGCAACGGATGCAATAAATGATATTAGTGGATGTGCAAGTAAAACTTTGATGGATGTGGAAGGCTTCTTTAGGGCCTTGGATAGAGGTGAGGGAGGAGGTGTGGGCACAGGTTTTACAGTTCCTGCGGTGGCAGGAGAAAGTGCCAGGATGGGAGGGTGGGTTGTAGGGGGGTGTGGACCTGACCAGGTAGTCACGGAGGGATTGGTCTTTGCGGAAGGCGGAAAGGGGTGGGGAGGGAAATATATCCCTGGTGGTGGGGTCTTTTTGGAGGTGGCAGAAATGTCGGTGGATGATTTGGTTGATGCGAAGGTTTGTAGGGTGGAAGGTGAGCACCAGGGGCGTTCTGTCCTTGTTACGGTTGGAGGGGTGGGGTCTGAGGGCAGAGGTGCGGGATGTGGACGAGATGCGTTGGAGGGCATCTTTAACCACGTGGGAAGGGAAATTGCAGTCTCTAAAGAAGGAGGCCATCTGGTGTGTTCTGTGGTGGAACTGGTCCTACTGGGAGCAGATACAGAGGAGGTGGAGGAATTGGGAATATGGGATGGCACTTTAGCAAGAGGTAGGATGGGAAGAGGTGTAATCCAGGTAGCTGTGGGAGTCGGTGGGTTTGTAAAAAATGTCAGTGTCAAGTCAGTCGTCATTAATGGAGATGGAGAGGTCCAGGAAGGGGAGGGAGGTGTCAGAGATGGTCCAGGTAAATTTAAGGTCAGGGTGGAATGTGTTGGTGAAGTTGATGAATTGCTCAACCTCCTCGCGGGAGCACGAGGTGGCGCCAATGCAGTCATCAATGTAGCGGAGGAAGAGGTGGGGAGTGGTGCCGGTGTAATTACAGAAGATCAACTGCTCTACGTAGCCAACAAAGAGACAGGCATAGCTGGGGCCCATACGTGTGCCCATGGCTACCCCTTTGGTCTGGAGGAAGTGGGAGGATTCAAAGGAGAAATTGTTAAGGGTGAGGACCAGTTTGGCCAAACGAATGAGAGATGAACTTGGACCACTTTCTTCAGAGATAAGGACTTGACCACTGCATCACAAGAGCCATTTCTGTGGCTAACAGTCCTTTAGTTCCCCATTTTCTCTTACTCCCCCCTTTCTTTAAGTGAGATTATATTTGCAACTGTCCAATCTATAAAGAGTACTCCAGGGATATAGAATTGTGAAAGATGATTATTAGTGTATCCAGTCTCTAGGGCCCTGTCTTTCAACACTCTGGGATATTGATCATTGGGTTGCAAGGATCTATCAACTTTCAGTGCTATTCATTTCCCCAATACTACTTTTTTATGAATAGCAATTGCATGAAGTTCCTTGTTCCTCACTAGTCCATTCATCTCCTTAGTTCTGAGAGGTTTTTTTTGTACCTTT
This sequence comes from Chiloscyllium punctatum, assembly GCF_047496795.1. NCBI lineage: Eukaryota > Metazoa > Chordata > Chondrichthyes > Orectolobiformes > Hemiscylliidae > Chiloscyllium > Chiloscyllium punctatum. The sequence goes on along the minus strand of NC_092756.1, from coordinate 70,884,533 downwards.
GTCCAACATGCACAGTAATTATTTAGCTTTTCTGCCATTTCCCTGCTTCCTATTAACAATCCTCCTGTCCAGGATAGTGAAGAAGGCGTTTGGTATGCTTTCCTTTATTGGTCAGAGCATTGAGTACAGGAGTTGGGAGGTCATGTTGCGGCTGTACAGGACATTGGTTAGGCCACTGTTGGAATATTGCGTGCAATTCTGGTCTCCTTCCTATCGGAAAGATGTTGTGAAACTTGAAAGGGTTCACAAAAGATTTACAAGGATGTTGCCAGGGTTGGAGGATCTGAGCTACAGGGAGAGGCTGAACAGGCTGGGGCTGTTTTCCCTGGAGCGTTGGAGGCTGAGGGGTGACCTTATAGAGGTTTATAAAATCATGAGGGGCATGGATAGGGTAAATAGACAAGATTTTTTCCCTGGGGTGGGGAGTCCAAAACTAGAGGGCATATTAGGGCGTGAGGGGTAAAATCTAAAAGGGACCTAAAGGCATCTGGGTGGGTATATGAATAGGAAAGGATGAGAGGGATATGGGCCAAGTGCTGGCAAATGTGACTAGATTAATTTAGGATATCTGGTTGGCATGGACGGGTTGGACCGCGGGGTCTGTTTCCATGCTGTACATCTCAATGACTTGGTCTGTCTTTGCTCATCTTACGCTTAATACTTTACCTTCAGAAGCTCTTACAGTCCATTTTTATGTTTGCTGATGGAATGCCTCCAGTGTTCTTTTGTGTCGCTGTTGCACAGTGATGAAGATAACTGCTCTGCTCTAACATGACCACTTGCATTGTCTTGAGGAGGTCTACACTGCCAAACCCTTGCTGCGGTCATCTATAGGGGGCTGTGTTGGATCACGTTGTCAACGGTGGCATTTCAAGAAGGGTAAGAAGAGCTCAAAATATCACCGAGGCAGTGGGATATAGCAGCAGGAGGTCAGTTAAGTCCTTTTAAACGATCAAAGGATTTGGTCAGTGACCTAAGTGCCATTTAGCCTTTTGAATGTAATGACCTTTTGGCATTACTGAAAAAAACTACACATTTCAAACATAAAACATAAAATAGTACAGCACAGTACAGGCCCTTTGACCCTTAAAGTTGTGCCAAACTTTTATCGTATTCTAAGATCAAACTAACCTACATCTCCTTCATTGTACTGACTTCCATGTGCCTATCCAAGAGTCAATTAAATGTCCCTAATGTATCTGACTCTACTACCACTGCTGCATTAGAGTGGTGCTGGAAAAGCACAGCAGGTCAGGCAGCACCCGAGGAGCAGGAAAATCGATGTTTCAGGCAAAAGCCCCTGATCAGGAATGGAGGCAGTGCATTCTGACCACTCCTTGTGTAAAGAATCTACTTCTGACATCTCCCCTAAACCTTCCTCCAATCACATAAAATTCTCGTGAGAGCCAGTTCCACCCTGGGGGGGGGGGGGGGGGGGGGGGAAGGTCTCTGGCTATCCACTCCATCTGTGCCTCTCACCATCTTGTCCACCTCTATCGAGTCACCTCTCGTCCTTCTTCGCTCCAATGAGAAAAGCCCGAGCTCCCTCAACCTTTCTTCATATGACGTGCCCTCCAGCCCAGGCAGCAGCTCATCTGTCACTCAACAGATGACACTTGCCATTAAGGAGGCCATTATTTCTCATGGTATTGCCCAGACCAATTGGGAGTCAACCTGTCTGGTTTAAAATTGACATAATGCCTGACAGTTAACTGTCAGTCATCACCAATGGGTGGCATCTCCATGGCAATGCCTTGGCAAATCAGGCCCCATTGGCCAACCATTCAGCACTCCTCCAAATGAGGAGCCTGACTTGTACGGAGAGTTTGAGAAGTTTCAAGAGAACGAGGAAAGATTTGATTGAGGTGTACAAGACATTAAAGGGGATGGACAAAGAGGATGTGGAAAGGATGAAGGAGCAATTGAAAATGAGAGGTCAAAGTGTGAGGATAAGGAATGGTCGATGTAAAATAAAGATGAAAAGAAATTACTTCCCTCAGAGGATCATGAATCTTTGAAATTCACAATCCCAGACTGTGGGGGATTCTGGAACACTGAGTAAATTTAAGGAGGTGACAGACTTAATGACTCGTGGGTATAAGAATTATGGACCGTGGTAGGAAAGTAGAGTTGAATCATCGAATCCCGACAGAGTGGAAACAGGCCATTTTGGCCCAACAAGTCCACACCGACCCTCCGAAGAATATCCGGTCCCAGGCCCATTCCCCAACCCAGTTACTTTACATTTCCCCGACCTAACCTACACATTCCTGAACGCCGTGGGCAGTTTCCCATGGCCAATTCACCCTGACCTGCACATCTTTGGACTGTGGGAGGAAACTGGAGCACTCGGAGGAAACCCACGCAGACACGGGGAGAATGTGCACCCACCACAGTCACCCGAGGTGGAGATGATTGTATTAAGTGATGGAGCAGTTTCGAGGGGCTGAACGGCCTCTCACTTCTTACTCTCATGCAGAATAAAAGCGAACTGCCCTGTGAATTGGTATTCTTGGAAATTTGGAGACAGTGAGGACTGCAGATGCTGGAGATCAGAGTTGAAAAGTGTGGTGCTGGAAAAGCACAGCAGGTCAGGCAGCATCTGAAGAGCAGGAGAGTCGACATTTTAGGCTGGAGCCCTTCATCAGGAATGACATTACATTGCCTGAAACATCGATCCTCCTGCCCCTCGGATGCTGCCTGACCTGCTGTGCTTTCCCAGCACCACACTCCCAACTCTTGGAAAAGACCCTCATGAGTGCAAGATGAGGAACTTCAACAAAACGGGTCTTTTCCTGAGCAATACTCAAAGTGACATTTTCTCAAGTCACGGAACAAGAGATCTTAAATAAAAACAGAAATTGCTGGAAAAACTCAGCAGGCCCGGCAGCAGCTGTGGAGAGAAAGCAGACTTAACGTTTTGAATTAAATGACTTTTGGAACCTTGGCAGTTGTATGTGCCATTAATAATCTCTCAGGAGTAATTCAACACAATCCTCAAAGTCCCCATCGGTGGCTCAGGGGTTAGCACTACTGCCTCATGGGACCTGGGTTCGATTCCAGCCTTGGGCGACGGTCAGTGTGGTGGGTGCATGTTCTCCCCGGGTCCGCGTGGGGTTTCCTCCGGGTGCTCCGGTTTCCTCCCACAGTCCAAAGATGAACGGTCTAGGTGGACTGGCCGTGCCAAATTGTCCTGTGGTGTACAGGTTAGAAGGGTTAGCCATGCGGAGCCATGGAGATGGGGTGTGGGAGTGGATGGGGCTCTCTTTGGTGCAAACTCAATGGGCCCAATGGCCTCCTTCTGCACTGAAGGGATTCAGTGATCTTCAGCTGCTTCATCAATGACCTTCCCTCCATCAAAAGTGGGGACGTTGGTCAATAGCTGCATGACGATCAGCACCATTTGCAATACCTCAGAACGTGGAAGCAGGCCATGCCTGAATGCAACTAGATCTGGACAGTACCTAGATTTGGGCTGATGCTCAACAAGTGACATCAGCAACGGCCACACAAACACCAGGCAATGATCACTACCAACAAGGTAAAAATCTAACCACTGCCCCATGGCATTCAATGGTGTTACCATCACTGTACCCCACTCTGCCCATCCTGGGGTTACCATTGGCCAGAAACTCAACTGGCCCCGCCATACAAATGGCTACAAGACGAGGTCAGAGGCGAGGATTACTGCAGTGAGGAACTCACCTGCTGATTTCCAACTCCCACTTACCAATTCCCTTCAAATATGTTCTTTATCAACCCTCTTGGGATTGTTGTTTGATTTCACAGACAGCGAGTGAGGGTTCAAGGGATGATGACACGAAGCATACCAACTAACTGTGTGGAAACAGGCCCTTCAGCCCAACAAGACCACACTGACCCTTGGAAGAGTTACCCACCCAGACCCATTCCCCGATATTTACCCCTGACTAATACACCTCACCTACACATCCCTGAACACGGCGGGCTATTGATCACGGCCAATTCACCCTGACCTGCACATCTTTGGATTGTGGGAGGAAACCGGAGCACCCGGAGGAAACCCACGCAGACACGGGGAGAACGCGCAAACTCCACACAGTCAGTCGCCCAAGGCTGGAATCGAACCTGGGTCCCTTGTGCTGTGAGGCAGCAGTGCTAACCACTGAGCCCAATGAACCTCAATCGTTCAGGGAACCCACAGCAGGTCAGGAAAGAGCAGGCCATCCTGTGCCACTCTGTCCACCCTCCATCACTCAGACTGAAAGACTTGACAAATAACAAGGTCACCCTTTGCTGCAATGACTTCCTCCACAAACAGGTCCAGCTGTGGAGTACGGAGCTCTGAGTGAGGGAGTACGGAGCTCTGAGTGAGGGAGTACGGAGCTCTGAGTGAGGGAGTGTGGAGTCCTGAGTGAGGGAGTGTGAAGCTCTGAGTGAGGGAGTACGGAGTCCTGAGTGAGGGAGTGTGGAGCTCTGAGTGAGGGAGTGTGGAGCTCTGAGTGAGGGGGTACGGAGCTCTGAGTGAGGGGGTGTGGAGCTCTGAGTGAGGGAGTACGGAGTCCTGAGTGAGGGAGTGTGGAGCTCTGAGTGAGGGAGTGTGGAGCTCTGAGTGAGGGGGTACGGAGCTCTGAGTGAGGGGGTACGGAGTTCTGAGTGAGGGAGTGTGGAGCTCTGAATGAGGGAGTGTGGAGTCCTGAGTGAGGGAGTGTGGAGCTCTGAGTGAGGGAGTACGGAGCTCTGAGTGAGGGAGTGTGGAGTCCTGAGTGAGGGAGTGTGGAGTCCTGAGTGAGGGAACGCGGAGTCCTGAGTGAGGGAGTACGGAGCTCTGAGTGAGGGAGTGTGGAGTCCTGAGTGAGGGAGTGTGGAGTCCTGAGTGAGGGAACGCGGAGTCCTGAGTGAGGGAGTACGGAGCTCTGAGTGAGGGAGTGAGGAGTCCTGAGTGAGGGAGTGAGGAGTCCTGAGTGAGGGAGTACGGAGCTCTGAGTGAGGGAGTGTGGAGCTCTGAGTGAGGGAGTGTGGAGTCCTGAGTGAGGGAGTGAGGAGTCCTGAGTAAGGGAGTACGGAGCTCTGAGTGAGGGAGTGAGGAGTCCTGAGTGAGGGAGTGAGGAGTCCTGAGTGAGGGAGTGTGGAGTCCTGAGTGAGGGAGTGTGGAGTCCTGAGTGAGGGGGTACGGAGCTCTGAGTGAGGGGGTACGGAGCTCTGAGTGAGGGGGTACGGAGCTCTGAGTGAGGGAGTGTGGAGTCCTGAGTGAGGGAGTACGGAGCTCTGAGTGAGGGGGTACGGAGCTCTGAGTGAGGGAGTGTGGAGTCCTGAGTGAGGGAGTACGGAGCTCTGAGTGAGGGAGTGTGGAGCTCTGAGTGAGGGAGTGTGGAGCTCTGAGTGAGGGAGTGTGGAGCTCTGAGTGAGGGAGTGTGGAGTCCTGAGTGAGGGAGTGTGGAGCTCTGAGTGAGGGAGTGTGGAGTCCTGAGTGAGGGAGTACGGAGTCCTGAGTGAGGGAGTACGGAGCTCTGAGTGAGGGGGTACGGAGCTCTGAGTGAGGGAGTACGGAGTCCTGAGTGAGGGAGTACGGAGCTCTGAGTGAGGGAGTGCGGAGTCCTGAGTGAGGGAACGCGGAGTCCTGAGTGAGGGAGTACGGAGCTCTGAGTGAGGGAGTGTGGAGTCCTGAGTGAGGGAGTGTGGAGTCCTGAGTGAGGGAACGCGGAGTCCTGAGTGAGGGAGTACGGAGCTCTGAGTGAGGGAGTGTGGAGCTCTGAGTGAGGGAGTGTGGAGTCCTGAGTGAGGGAGTGAGGAGTCCTGAGTGAGGGAGTACGGAGCTCTGAGTGAGGGAGTGAGGAGCTCTGAGTGAGGGAGTGAGGGAGTACGGAGCTCTGAGTGAGGGAGTGTGGAGTCCTGAGTGAGGGAGTGTGGAGTCCTGAGTGAGGGAGTACGGAGCTCTGAGTGAGGGGGTACGGAGCTCTGAGTGAGGGGGTACGGAGCTCTGAGTGAGGGAGTGTGGAGCTCTGAGTGAGGGGGTACGGAGCTCTGAGTGAGGGGGTACGGAGCTCTGAGTGAGGGAGTGTGGAGTCCTGAGTGAGGGGGTGCGGAGCTCTGAGTGAGGGAGTGTGGAGTCCTGAGTGAGGGAGTGTGGAGTCCTGAGTGAGGGAGTGTGGAGCTCTGAGTGAGGGAGTGTGGAGCTCTGAGTGAGGGAGTATGGAGTCCTGAGTGAGGGAGTACGGAGCTCTGAGTGAGGGAGTACGGAGCTCTGAGTGAGGGAGTGTGGAGCTCTGAGTGAGGGAGTAGGGAGTCCTGAGTGAGGGAGTACGGAGCTCTGAGTGAGGGAGTGTGGAGTCCTGAGTGAGGGAGTGTGGAGTCCTGAGTGAGGGAGTGTGGAGCTCTGAGTGAGGGAGTGTGGAGCTCTGAGTGAGGGAGTGTGGAGCTCTGAGTGAGGGAGTGTGGAGCTCTGAGTGAGGGAGTACGGAGCTCTGAGTGAGGGAGTACGGAGCTCTGAGTGAGGGAGTGTGGAGTCCTGAGTGAGGGAGTGTGGAGTCCTGAGTGAGGGAGTGTGGAGCTCTGAGTGAGGGAGTACGGAGCTCTGAGTGAGGGGGTACGGAGCTCTGAGTGAGGGAGTGCGGAGCTCTGAGTGAGGGAGTGTGGAGTCCTGAGTGAGGGGGTACGGAGTCCTGAGTGAGGGAGTGTGGAGTCCTGAGTGAGGGAGTGTGGAGCTCTGAGTGAGGGAGTGTGGAGCTCTGAGTGAGGGAGTACGGAGCTCTGAGTGAGGGAGTGCGGAGCTCTGAGTGAGGGAGTGAGGAGTCCTGAGTGAGGGAGTACGGAGCTCTGAGTGAGGGAGTGTGGAGTCCTGAGTGAGGGAGTGTGGAGTCCTGAGTGAGGGAGTGCGGAGTCCTGAGTGAGGGAGTACGGAGCTCTGAGTGAGGGAGTGTGGAGTCCTGAGTGAGGGAGTGTGGAGTCCTGAGTGAGGGAGTACGGAGCTCTGAGTGAGGGAGTACGGAGCTCTGAGTGAGGGGGTACGGAGCTCTGAGTGAGGGAGTACGGAGCTCTGAGTGAGGGAGTACGGAGCTCTGAGTGAGGGAGTACGGAGCTCTGAGTGAGGGAGTGCGGAGTCCTGAGTGAGGGAGTGTGGAGCTCTGAGTGAGGGAGTACGGAGCTCTGAGTGAGGGAGTACGGAGCTCTGAGTGAGGGAGTGTGGAGTCCTGAGTGAGGGAGTACGGAGCTCTGAGTGAGGGAGTACGGAGCTCTGAGTGAGGGAGTGTGGAGCTCTGAGTGAGGGAGTACGGAGCTCTGAGTGAGGGAGTACGGAGCTCTGAGTGAGGGAGTACGGAGCTCTGAGTGAGGGAGTGCGGAGTCCTGAGTGAGGGAGTGTGGAGCTCTGAGTGAGGGAGTACGGAGCTCTGAGTGAGGGAGTGCGGTACCTCTACGTGCTGAGGACCTGTGACTGTCTGAACAGATGATTGCCTGGTCCAGCAGTGACCTTTGTCCTTTCCTGTTTTCACTCCAACCCAAAGGAGGGCTGTTCCCTCTCACTTTGTTAACGGTGAATCTATCCAGAAAGCTCATCACCCTTCTTTGTCCCGCTGCACCTTTAAAGTAAACACCTTCTCAGATTATTAAAATACTTTGGGGCCACTGTTTGCCTCCCTGCTCCTGGTTTGTAGCAGACCACGGGACTCAGGAAACAAACCCATCCACCTTCACTTCCACGGCAGCAAATTCTGCCGTTACCGGTAAATATTTGCCACTTCATTTTGTGTACATCTGGATGATGTTGCCGTTTCTTGCTCGGATCTGTGGTCAGTCCACAGTCATGAGCATCTGTGAGTGTTTCAAACATATTTTATTTCAAAAATATACTCGCTTCTTAAAAGGTCCTGAAACTGGAGCAGTTTGATTCTGTGCATGATCTTTACACATGCAGAAGACATCGCTTACCTGTATAAGATATTTACACATATCTGAGGCACTGGGAGGGTCCGATAATTGATCAGACCCCCGTTTCCCTTCAGCAGGAAGCCCTCAGACAGGGGTCTTTCCCCACTGCCCCTTGGCAGCAGCTGCCCCAAGCTTCAGTGGGCCCCTCAGCACGTAGTCCTGGACCTTGGAAGGTGTCCGTCTGTAACACTCGGTCAGGGTCAGCTCCTTGCTCTGGAAGACCAACACGTTTCGGGCAGATCAAAGAGCGTCTCTCACTGAGTTGATGGTCCTCCAGGCGCAGTCGGTGTTTGTCTCGGTGTGTGTCCCGGGGAACAGACCCGTAGAGCACAGAGTCCCGCCTCACGGAGCTGCTCGGGACGAACCTCGACACAACCCACTGCATCTCTCTCCAGAGTTCCTTCACAAAGGCCCATCCCACAAGGAGATGTGTGACAGTCTCTACCCCCCCCCCGCCGCTTCAAGGGCAGAGTGCGGTGGCACAGACCGACCGGGCGTACATGAAGGATCTGACGGGCAGTGCCCTTCTCCCCATCAGCCGAGCGATGTCTTGGGGCTTGTTGGAAAGTTCTGGTGATGGGACATTCTGCCGAATGACTTTGACAGTCTGCTCAGGGAACAACCCGACAGGATCCACCCTCTCCATTTCCCACAGGGTCTCAAGGACGCTACGGGCTGACCACTTCCTGATGGACGTGTGGTGGAAGGGGGTTTCTCTTTGCAGGTTTCTCCATGAGGGACAGGTGATACGGAACGGTCCAACTGCTTGGACTGGTCTGGGGGGGGGGGGGGGGGGGGGAGGGGGGGCAAGATAAATCAAGGCAAGAGTGAGGCCCTGTTCTTTGGGAACTGAGCCGACCAGTCAGTATCCCCTTCACTGTCAGGAACGATTAACTGAAGGTGCTGGGACTATTTCAGAGGGACCAAGGCGTGGGAGGAGTGCATCGCCAAGGTGAGGCAGGAACTGTTTATGGGAGCATCGCTCTCTCCCAGCTCCAGGGAAAGACCGACCATCGGGTGTGAGATACTCTCAGTGTCACTGCATGCGGCGCAGGTCAGTCTCATTCCATAAACCCCACCCCCAGCTCACAGAGACACCATTCCCCCTCTCAGGGTCACCGCTCTCCCCTCCCCCCTGTCTCGGGGTCACCACTTGCCCCGCCCCTGTGTCTCGGGGTCACCGCTCCCCCCCTTTCCTTTGTCTGGGGGGTCACCATTACCTCCCACCCCCCGTGTCTTGGGGTCACCGCTCACCCCCACCCCCCGTGTCTTGGGGTCACCGCTCACCTCCCCCCCCCCAGCTCTCAGGGTCATTGCTGCCTATCCCTGGAGTTGACAGGGTCACCTCTATCACACTGAGCTCGAAGCCATTCCCCTCCCCAGGTTTTGACGATAACCCCTCCCCTCAGACAAGTTCCACCCACTCCCCACCCATTGTCCTTTACTGTGTTTCGATGAACCCTCAACCTTTCAAATCCAGGGAACACTTACCAGGTCGAAACAACGGCTGAACTGGGCTGCATTCTCCAGGGAAAACCACTCACCCCGACTGACCCTCAGCAGAAATGGGCAGAAAGGAATTTCTCTTGAAAACAGGAGCTCACAAATGTCACAATGTGGGATGGGGAGAGAGAGAGAGAGAGAGATCGGTTCTGATCGGTGAGTGGTGGGATGTTGGCATTCCTTGATGGGTCGAATGGTCTGCTCCTGTCCTATGCCTGAGAAGATTGACATTGCTGGGGAAGGGCTTGGTCTGATGTTGAGACTGTACACTGGGTGGGGCAAGATGGGGTGAGGGGGAAGGGCAGGAGGAGGTAAAGTGTGGAGGGGGGGTGGGAGACAGAGAGGGAGGAGAGAATAGGTCAGGGATATGGGGGGGGGCATGTGTGAGAGTGCGAGGGCAAGCAAGACAGGCAGGAGAAAGGTGCAGGGGGTAAGAGGGCAGGACGCGGTAGGAGAGGAGAGACAACAGGTAGAAGGGAGGACAGGTGGGCAAGAGAAGGGGAAGGAGAGGGGCCCAGGGAGGAGGCAGGAGAGGGGAGAGGAGGGGGCAGGGGTGGGGGAGAGGAGGGGGCAGGGGTGGGGGAGGTGGGAGGCAGGAAAAGGAGAGGGGCTGTGGAGGGAAGGTGGTGGAGAGAGGGGTCAGGTGGAGAAATGGGGCAAGAGGAGAAGGGGCAGTAGGGGGCAATGGGAGGAGGAGGAGGAGGCACATCAAGGAGAGGGGGACAGGAAAAGAGGGAGGCAGGAGGGGGAAGATGGAAGGGGCAGGAGGGGAAGGAGGGCAGTAGGAGGGAGAGGGGAAGGAGGGCAGTAGGAGGGAGAGGTGGAGGGGGCAGGAGGAGGAGGAGGAGGAGCAGCAGCAGTTCGGGATTGAACTGGGAATCCGAGCTGAGGCAGACAGCTCCGAGAGAGAGGGAGTGTGAGAGAGGGAGAGGGAGAGAAGGAGAGTGGAGGAGAAAAAAAAATCCCCGATCCATGGCGATCACGTGACGCTGGGAAGGTTGGAGGGGGATAGAGGGAAGGAGACAGAGAGAGAAGGAGAAGAGGAGCGGGTTCGGAGCGAGGAGGCGCCGGGACGGAGGGTGAGTACGAGCCCGCGGGCTGCCTCATGCAGCGGGCCCCCGGCCCCCGGCCCCCGGCCCCCAGACCCCCGGCGCCACCTCCACCTGAGAGGCCAGGCCCCGGGATCCGCGCTCGGATACAATGTAACAAATCCCGGGGCCGCCGATACAATGTAACCGAGAAAATGGATACTACAGGCCCCAGGGCTCAGGGGGAGAGGGAGAGGGGGGAGAGAAGGGGAGGGGGGGGAGGGGGGGAGGGGGGGAAGGATGAGAGGGGAGAGAGGGGAGGGAGGGAGAGAAGGAGGGAGAGAGGGGGGAGTGGGGGGAGAGGAGGGAGGGGGAGGAGGGAGGGAGAGGGGGGGAGGGGGGAGAGAAGGGGGGGGGAGGGGGGAAGGATGAGAGGGGAGGGAGGGAGAGAAGGAGGGAGGGAGGGGGGAGGGGGAGGGAGGGAGAGAAGGGGGGAGGGGGAGGGAGGGAGAGAAGGAGGGAGGGAGGGGGGAGGGGGAGGGAGGGAGAGAAGGGGGGAGGAGGGAGGGAGGGGGGGGAGGGAGGGGGAGGAGGGAGGGGGGAGGGGGAGGAGGGAGGGAGGGAGGGAGGGAGGGGGAGGAGGGAGGGAGGGGGAGGAGGGAGGGAGAGGAGGGAGGGAGGGAGGGAGGGGGGAGGGGGAGGAGGGAGGGAGGGAGGGAGGGGGGAGGGGGAGGAGGGAGGGAGGGAGGGGGGAGGGGGAGGAGGGAGGGGGAGGGGGGAGGGGGAGGAGGGAGGGAGGGAGGGGGGAGGGGGAGGAGGGAGGGGGAGGGGGGAGGGGGAGGAGGGAGGGGGGGAGGAGGGAGGGAGGGGGGGAGGAGGGAGGGAGGGGGGGAGGGGGGGAGGAGGGAGGGAGGGAGGAGGGAGGGGGGAGGGGGAGGAGGGAGGGGGGAGGGGGAGGAGGGAGGGAGGGAGGGGGGAGGGGGGAGAGAAGGGGGGGGAGGGGGGAAGGATGAGAGGGGAGGGAGGGAGAGAAGGAGGGAGAGAGGGGGGAGAGGGGGGAGTGGGGGGAGTGGGAGGAGGGAGGGGGAGGAGGGAGGGGGAGGAGGGAGGGGGAGGGGGAGGAGGGGGGGAGGGGGGAGAGAAAGGGAAGGGAGGGGGGAGAGAAGAGGAAGGGGGGGGGGAGAGAAGAGGAAGGGGGGGGGAGGGGAGGGGGGAAGGAAGGGGGGGGGAGGGGAGGGGGGAGGGAAGGGGGGGGAGGGGGGGAGGGAAGGGGGAGGGAAGGGGGGGGGAGGGGGGAGGGAAGGGGGGGGGAGGGGGGAGGGAAGGGGGA